>NW_020799091.1:20121276-20317305 GCF_003259725.1 Athene cunicularia | reverse complement strand
CGAGGCCCCGCCGGGAGCTGCCGCGGCCCCGGGAGCCGCTGGCCCGGCCCGTCGCTGACCGCTTACCCTCTGCGCTCTCCCTGCAGGACCTGTCTGTTCCTCCTCCGGCTATAAGAAGGCGGATGATGAGATGTCCGGAGCCACGTCCTCGGCGGATCTGGACGAGGCACCAGCCCGCACGATTTACTTGAACCAACCCCAGCAGAGCAAGTTCCGCGACAACTGGGTCAGGTATGGAGCAATCCCCGGTTCTCCCCTCCCAGGCGGCAGCCTGCGCACCCCTCAGCTGTGGGCAGGGAGGGCTCTGGTCCCCTCTCCCTGCCTCCTGTCCCTGCCCAGACCTGGTTTCAGCACAACTGTGTCTCTGCCGAGGCAGCCGGTGTTGCGGGCTGCAGTGGACACCGGGATCTGGCCAGACAGTCCCCGGGGGAGGAGAGGCAGGGAGGAAGGATCCAGCAGCAGCAAGGAGTGAGGTTTTTGTATCAAGAGCTGGAAGCTTGTAGAGCTGCATGGATAAGATTCATGAAAAAGTCTTCACTCAGTAGGTCTGCTGAGTTTTGGAAAATGAGACCTAATCTAGTACTTCTAGACACAAGGGTAACCCATGAAAATTCAGTGTGAGATTGGGGTAGAATCCACTGTTAACTCCATGAAGTGTCCTCTTAAAAAGTAGCATCTGGTTATAACTAGACTAAGTATTGAAAGAAGTGTAGAATACAAAGGAAGAAATGAAAAAGTAAGTCTTATCAGGACAAGAATAAATATGGGCTTCACACACATCCTCATGTGTATAAGGCTATGGTGCACTTCTGTTCTTTAATCGTAGGCCAGAGGGAGTTTTCTTTGGCATTTGAAGCCTTTCATTTTGGGGGGTGTGTGTGTTTAAGATTGCTATTGGTATGATTAAGGTGGTGATACTGCAGTTTGGAAACACAAATAATGTGCACTGAAACATGGAGTGTGAGGAGGTATTAACCTAAGCAAGTTGTGGTGGTGCTTGCCACACTTGCCTGGGGTTAGTTAGGTGAACAGATGGCTCCTGTCATGACTGAGGGAGGAGTGTTATTTAGCAGGCTTCTGTTAATGCAGATGTTAGGTTATTGTTCAAAGAACGGTTTACACAATGAGTGCCTTTGTGAAGAGAGGGGAATTTTATATCCTGCTGAAATGATGTTTTCCACAAGCTGGTTTATTGTGTGTGTTACTAAAGGGAATACTGAGAATATCTGCTGGAAGGATGCTGATGTTCCAGGTAGTGCAGCAAATCATACAGGATTTTCTCCTCAACTTCCAATTTGCTATATCCTTGTCTGATAAAGTATGTGGTTTAGGAGAAGAGAAAATGACAGATTTTCTTACTATCTTGGTCTTTCTACAGAGGCAGTAACATTGTGAGTTTTCTCACTTTTTTTTTCTCCTTGATTGATTGTAAGCTGAGTTGAACTGTTTTCTGTGGATGGACTACTTGTCTTCCTGTAAAGCAGGAAGAGCAGAAGCAGGGATAGAGGGTTATCAGAATGTGTAGTTGAGGTATTCCTGAAGGGATTCCATTCTGATTGGGATTAATCATGTGAAAAAGTAGTGTATGACTCTGCTACCAAGATCTTGGTCCTGATAATCCTATTACCAACACTTGAGAGATGTTGTGTCCAACTTGCTGTCTGGAAGCCATCCTCTGGTAGCTCTAAAGGTTTTTCAGTAGCTTTTTGAAGCTTTGCATCCTGACAAGGGTAGCTTGAGTCATAAGGGGAATATTGGTATGTGAGGGATAGAACAAAATGCAGGTAGTGTTAGTGGGACAGTAGAGATGTTTGCATTACCCGATTAAGGATCTTAGCTCCTTAGTGTCACTTGGAAATTAAGCTGACATTATAAAAACTTGCTGCTGCTTAATAAGAAAGCTTTGATCTCTCTGACTTGAAAGGGTTGACAGGCTTTGGCTGTGTTCTCTTCATCCATTGGATTAGCTTTCTTCTCTTGCCCTGTGAGAATGAAGGCAAAGGCAACTTAAGCTTGTAACACCTGAGTACGGGTGCCTTGTATGGAGTATGAGTGGTGGTTTCTTTACTGACTTAGGTGTGTTGGAATTTCTCTGGAGGAACTGCAGTTCTGTATTGCACTTGGACTTTCTTACTATGTTCAGCTTCTGGATTTCTCCATGCCATTGGATTTGAAGATGTATTGTCTCCATAGGAAGCATCAGTGTACCACAGCCCAAGGCACTGTGTAAGCAGATAAACACTTGTTCCTAAGGGCTTATGGAGAACTAAACTGAAGAGATGTTTGTAAATCATGTGACTTCTGACTCTCATCTTTTTGGTAGTCATCAAGGGTTCTCTGAACAGTGACGATTTGTGGATGTTAATAGGAATTTTTCCAAATTAATGGGTAATGTGGAATAGCTTGCTCAAAACTAAGCAACGTGCAGTAAGAAATGGAGGTACAGAGAGGGGAGGAAGGTAGGTCAGTAGTATGTCTTTTTCTTCAAAATAAGCATATTGAGCTTTTGAACCTCTTTGGGAGAGAGGCACTGCTAAAAGTGAGTTACTATGATTGTGGGAGCAAAAGGGAAAAAGGGATAAGTACAAATGCTTTTCAACTTCACGCAAGTTAAGCAAAACTAATAATTCCTTTATACCACTTTTAAATAGCATATAGTGCTATTGCAATAGCTAAGTGGACGGCAAGATGGCACTAACACTTCCAAAAGTCTTAAATCGTGAATATGTAGAAGAAATAACTGTTTCTGCGTTCCCCAGGCTTTCTGGTGTAAATAAGTGAAACTAGAGGAACTTGGAGAGCAGTGGCTACTTTTTTTTTTTTTTTTTTAAAAATGCTCTTCAGATATTGTAACAAACTATTTCAAAACCTAGTGCTGTAAAACTTTGTAGGCTAGATTTATCTTGGTCCTTTATATGTGTGTGTAACTATAGCCGTTGTCATTCTGTATTACACTGCAGCAGCAGTGATTCTTTCATAGGAACATACCTTTTCTACTTGCACTAGAATTTGTTTTTTTTCTACAGTGTTCAGTTAGGAAAACTTTGTGTACATGTAACTCTTGGACCTTTTTAATAACAGGTAAATGATGTTCCATTTTCAGTTTTAGCATTTTAGAGGCTTTGAAATATGTAGAAAAATGGCACAAATTGAATTACTTTGCGCAACACAGCTGCAGTTGTGGTACTGAGTGTTTGCTTTTATACAAGCTAACTAGTACTGGTTTTGACTTGTTCAATATACATAACTTAATGTGTCTGTTTAATAGAAGCATTTCTGTACATCTAGTTCAGTAAGAAATGAAACATTTATGTTCTGAGAACTTCCAGTCGCTCTGTACACAGTTCTATGCTACTTAAAGGCAGTAATTATAATCTATTCTCAGGTATTCTACATTTAGGGATTGAAGTCTGCTAACAGCTGTCATAAACCCATGACATTACTGGTTACAGACAGTGCGAGGTAGTAGTCAGGCTTCTACAGAGACCCAGCCAGCATTGTTTTCTGTTTCCTTCCAGTGTGCTATGGGAAAAGGTTTTCTTTGCACTTCTTCAAAATACTGGCTTGTATTTCTAATTCAGGTGTGTGAAACACAATGATAGTGGATCATTAATGTTTCTAACCCCTAACTCTTATTACTGTTAGTGTGAGCGATATGTAGTTTGTACACTTTTATAGTGGATCAGCAGTGTGAAAGTAACTGTTTAGCAGAAGTGCTAGCTTGTCTGGTGGTTTGAAAGGGTGGGGTTTTTTGCTACCTGAGTTTGCCTAATTGTTGAAACCACAGCTGTTTATTACTAGGTGTGACTTATGTGATTATCTGAATGGTGGTGGAGGTGACTCAGTCTTTATTTCATAGTGTGAAAACAAACTTACCTATTGCTCTGTAAAAACACAGGGATACAAATGGGGTGTGATGATAGGGGTTTGAATACTGGTGTCAATACTTCCGAGCTCACCAAACTAATGGCATGAATACCCTTCCAACTATATACTCAGTGAAGACTGGTTTATTTTGCTTAAAGTAAGAATGTTCTACAGATCTGGCTTTCATGTAAATACAATTCATTGATATTTCTTAATAATACAGGAATCTATCAGTGACTTATACTGAATGTATAACAGTACTGTACTGAAACTTTCATCCAGTTCAACCACCAGTTAAGTCATTTGAGTCCCTTATTTGTTGCATGTGTTAATGATGCAAAAGTAGTTGGAATTTCTGACTTCTTGATCTGGGAGGCACAAAGGTGCTGAAATAACTTTAAGGACACTTATAACTGTGTCCAAATTTTCTAAGTACATTGCAGTTGCTGTTGTAACTGTTGCTCTATAAAATAATCTTATATTCAAGGCCTGGTAGTGCATCCTGGTGTAAGTCTGATGTGTGAATCAGGACTCCAAGTTCAGCCTTGGTATGTGGCTTGAGTGGGAGGTGAGGGCAGAGCAGAAGTCAGGAAGGACAGAATTTTACCTGTGTGCCTTTAATGTTCTTCTTGAAAGCTTCTCATCAGAACAGAATTTGGTGGCTTGATCTCTTGGGGAGGTCTTGAAAGATGCATTCTGATATCCAAAAAATCCTCAGTCCAGAGACTTGTCTTACCTATAGGTCAAGACTGTCCCACTGGTGACTGCAGGATGCTTGCTGGTGACAAAATTGTAGGCATAGTCTGAATTTTTCTTTAAGTTAGGCTGTATGTTGCATTAAATGAAGTGTATTGCTTTCTTGACTTGCAAATAGGTACTGTAGAAGCCACTTGTAATTTAGAGGTGTCAATGCTTTTTGAATGTGTGTGGAGGTTCTCAGTGGTGCATAATGAGTCCCTGCTGCTGAAACAGGAGTTGCTGGTATCACTAGCCAATTAGTATTGACCCTTGTAACATGAATATCGCAAGTAGTGTTCACTATGATCTGTAGTTGAAAATGTCAGTGGTAGTCTGCTACGTGCAAGTGAATGTATCTGCACTTAACACTGTAGATCAGCATTCCTCTTGCAATAAAATGCACCTTTGCTCTTTAGGTAAAACTGTCCCTGCTGGTGTTCAATTTATTCTTGGTAGGGTTCAGATGCTGTGGCCATTTGTACTAGTGTTTGTGTTACCTTTGGAATCTTTTCCGTTGTCATGTGAACAGATTGCTTGCCTGACTAAAGAATTCTGAAATGCTTTTCTGCAAAGAAGGGATGTATTGCTATATTGTGACTGGTACAAGTCTAATCATGTCAAACTAATCCTCTCTCTTCAGTTCTAGGTAGATACTGTTATTGACTGAAAAGCAATACTCAATGTTATCTATTTCTTTTAAATAAGCAAAAACTTAGTTTTCCTGCAGTGCAGCTGTTGATACTGTTATCTATCCCAGTGGAGAAGACTTGAGTACAGTTATAGGAGGATTCTTTTAGCCATTAAAACTCATTAAAGGTAACTGGTATTATATGCTTGGTTGTGTTGTGTTTCCAGATTGTGCCAATGTAGTAGCAATGTAGTTGCTGCATCTTTGGTCTTAGTGGGCTACTCCTAGGGCCAGAGCCCCTGGACAGTTAAACTGTTAAATTTCGCCTAGATGAAACATCTAGGTCAAAGATGATGTGAATTCTGGTCTTTCCACCTGCTGCATGCTGAGCTCTCTGGCATCCTGAAACTGTTGGGGTTGGTTTTTTTTGGCATCATGATGGATTTAATATATCAGCAGGAGAACTAAACTGGGACTTTTTCCTCTTTTTATATTTAAATGACTTTCAGACACGGGAGCCAAAGCTTAAATGCAGTCTGACTTCACGTGAGCAAAGCTGCTTTCCCACGTATTTGTTGAATAAATACTGGTACACATTTAGTAGTGGATATTTCCTTGTGACTCTGCATTTCTGCTTATTCTTCCACCGTTGGTTATCTCTGCCCAGATGAATATGTGAACAGGAAGAGACTAAATATTTTTGGTGATTCTTCGTGTAGTTTGAGTGAAGGTGGGGTCAGAGTAGGTGCCTTTCAGGACTTAGAGGTGGCCTGTACAGTAAATCACACTTTCTAAAGCCTCTTGTTGTTTAGAGTTGCATGTATAACCTACTGCTCAGTGCTACAGACCTCACTGTCTGACTGCTAGTGGTCTGTAGAAAAGGGTAGAAGAGTAAGAAATTATCTTAATTTCAGTTGAGCTCAAGAACTGTAATAACTGCTTCCCATATTGTTTCTGTGGACTGAAGATATTTGTTCAGTTTTGAGAGAAATGTAAGTATTAGTTTCTTCTACCATCCCCCTGCTTGTCACTAGAACAATAGCTGCTTAAGTTTGTAGTGACAGTTGGAATTAAATAATGGTTTTCAAACTGAAGTTAGCACTCTGGCTTTTAGGCAGCCAGCTAATGTGTGTGCCTTGTTTTGCTATCCTTTTTTTTTCCTTCAGTCACCTTCATATCAATGCTGTGTGTATACTGTGAAGCCTGTTTTGGGTTTGCATAGTAACTAAATGTGGTACTAAACTTCCTTTATTAGACAGTGGTATTTCTGGGTTAACTGTTCTAGTCAGCTCTATTTTATTGAGTTGTACTTGCCAGCAGGGCTACTAAAAAGCGAGGGCATATTTCTGTAGTGATGACCTGACAATATCAGACCATGCTGAAACATTATCATGCCTACAGAGCTTTTAGTGCTGTGTCTAAACAGTTTTTGTCTAATGTATTCATTACTGAAAAATAGCCAGGAGTCTGTTCCCCTTTCTGTAGGGATTGCATGAATGGAGAACAAATGGAAAGGCCTTTCTGTTTGCATGCTTTAGGAAAAGCCTCCAGGGTACAGGATTTGGAAGCAAAAATGCTATCAGTTCTATTAAATGTGACCACGAGGTCTTGTTTTTAGGTTAAACTGAGCGTAAGCAGTTCTGCTAATGCCTGCTCTGTATTAAGACTGCCATGAAGCACTACTGTAGGAGGCCTTTCTAGTGGAAGTAATACTGGCTTTGGCAACATCAGTTACGTTAGTACTTGCAGCCTTTCACTGGCTGTATATGGCAGAAGTCCTGCTGATACTGGGACAACTTGGCACAAGATGCTGAAGGTTAGAAATTTGGAAAAATCATTACATGGTTAGATGTTGGTGTTACTGAACTAGAGAGCAACGAGACTGTCATGCTTCAGTGCATGACAGTTCATAATGAATTTTCATTTAGTATTGTCTTAACAATAGTCTATACAAAGATAACCAAAATGAAGCGCTTGCAGATAACCTTGTTGCTGAAGCAGCTTCTGAGGAAGTGCAGATAGCTCAACTAAGCTGGGTTTGTCAGCCTAAACATCTTGCTTCTGAAAAGGAACTTCTGCATTAAGATAGATAATGTTACTTGCCGGTAGGAGTAACAGTAATCAAAGAATATTGCACTTACCACCCTGCCATTTTATTAGGGTTTGGTGTAGGACACAACATTAATATTACGTTATATGGTAATGAACATCATCTTTGAGATGTCTGTGCTAATGTAGATTTCCCCTTGTGTGCAACACTCCTAAACCTCAATGGTTTAGCTGTCTACTGCTTTTCTTTTCAATTTGGATATGTATGAGGTTTTAAATTTTATTTGAAGTAAGCTGTTCTTCGAAAGAGCTTCATTGTCTTACTGCAGCAGACCCAAACCATTCTGGCCCACAAAAAAGCTATGGTGGAACTTGACCTGCAGAAGAATTGGTGGGCTGACTTGATATGTCCCAAGTCCATTAAACCTGTATGCAACAATCTTTTTCTCCCCAAATCATAAGTTTTGAGAAAAGATATCTTGGAGATTCTAAGATGTCATCAATTAGTCCTCTTAAAAAGGAGTTGAAGAACAAATCTTCCTAGCATGCAGTGGTGTCTTTAGTTGCTTCTGGTGAGAACCCATTGTGTAAATGAAGGAATACTTTCACTAAGAAACATGTGGGGAAGTGGTGAGGTCCTAGAGATGAAAACTGTCTGCCTGGTAAGAGTTTTCACAGGTTACTTGGCACTGCATCTTGAAGCTGCTAGAAGTGTTTTCTGCTGAATTTAAAATTGATTAATTCTAATACACTTGAATGCTCCCTATCGGTTTCATTGTCTGTGTGGATAACTTAGGACAACAGATTTCTCTTCTGCAGTATTGCAGCAGCTCTGGGAAATGTTTCAGGGTTTGATGTTTCAGTAGCTAGACAGAAGAATGTCCTTTAAAGTTATGGCCTGTTTTATCTTCTGAGAACATATGAACTTCTATGTGTGAGATGTCATTGCAATTATAGAGAAACTGTAGGGAAGTGCAGGAAATAATAAACAAAACATGCACTTGGACTATGGACAGTAGCTGCTCCAGAGCTGGGCAACACATTATAATGTGGTGGCTCTTGGTTATTTGCCTTACTCTGGCAAACTTTAAGCAATAATATCTTGTAGGATTCCAGTCTTGCACTTCTTACTGTGCAGGAGCAAGTCTTGCTCTTTCTATATTCTTGTATTCTGACCTGAGCTCAGTCAGTCTCAAACTCTCGAGTATTTGAGCACCACATACCCTTTTCTTAGTTGACAGAAGTGTATAGGCCATATTCAAGAGTGGTGAAAAACTTACTGGTTGGAGTCTTCCTCTGCAACAACTGTAGTCTCGAGGATCCCTCTGGGAGAGCAAGGCTCTTCAATTAAATTGGGGGCTGCATTGGTTCAGGCAGAAGTTGTTGCCTGCTACAATAAACAAACACTGGTTGTTTAGGACTTCATTTCCAGTCAACCAGTAATCACTGCATAGGCATACAAGTGATTTATTCTCATAAGCCTTTGTGATGTGTTATTGCGGAAATTTGTAAACAGTTGATTATTTTTTTTACTTCACAAGTTTCATGTTCAAAATACACCATATTTCATATGTTCAAGGAGGTAGATGATCTACAGTAAACATGCAACTGCTAAAAACTTTGTGACACTGGCTAGGTTGTTAAAAATCCAAGTATTCTGCATGGCAGTAATGTTGAGGTATTCCTATGAATGAGCTTCCTCTGTACCCAGTGTAATACTTTGCTCATGTAAAGCTTGCTGCTGTCCTTTCCACAGCAGTGATTGTCTTGGAGGTAGCTTGTATTCATACTGCTTCTGTACTTGAGAGCTGCAGCAGAACCTCTGAAGCTGATGCCAGTCTTGCCATGAAGTGTCATGTGCCTGCTGGACCTTAGTACACGCACACTGTTCCTCTGGAGACAGTATTTGAGCCCTTAATTCAAGATGATCTATCTTGGTTTATTATTTTTTTTCTTTTTTCTGTTACAGGGCATCTGATCTTTTGAACATGTTAATTGAAACAAAGCCTGTTTGAGAGAAGAGTTAGTTCTTAACATTCACTTTAATTGCCTAGCCCCTCTGCTGTGGTTCACATGTCTGTGCCTAGCTTACTTAATAATTGTTCTTGTGAATTGATGTGTGATAAAAGCATTCAAGTCAAGTAATATTCATTCTTCAGCTATTGGATTTGAGAGTATTTAAAGTACGTGAACTGTGGAATGGATAGCTGTGGGTGAATGCTGTCTAGGAAAGGATGGTTTGTTGTACTTAAAACCCCTGGAAATGAGACCTCAAGGAGGTTATGTTTTCTTTATTGTGATTAGCCTGAAGGAAGTTCATCTCAGAGCTGTCAATCTAAAATCTCAAGGAAGGGTTGGAAGTGCTGTAGATGGCTGTCTGAGAAAACATAGAGCTGTATTCAGCTGCATGTTGCCAGCACACATACACTTCTCAAGCAAGTAATCTCTCTGCCTCAATTACTGGCAGCCCTTGTCTCTTTAGGGATGATGCAGTAGAGTGAAATTGGACTTTATGGTTTTGGTGAACAGGGAAAATGGCAACTATGGGAGTTGTTGTGCAAAAATTCCATGTTAGTAAATAAAGGAATTATACTGGAAAACTACTGCTGAGTTTTTTGGTGCACTATTTGCTACTATTCATTTGAGTGTTACCAAAATAACTAGCTAATCCTTAGTAGTTTATTAGCATGGTAGTGAGTTAAGGTATGTGAATGACGCTAACTTTTTTCAAATGATACTGTGATTGCTTTCAGGAAAAAACTTTGCATTTCCCTAGAAGCAGTGGGGCCAGGCTCTTTTTAAACTGTACTGATGTGTATCCAGACTCATTTAACAGGGTTGGGTAGTGTTCTTCCGGACTTGCACAGTGGTTTAACATGAAACATGACTTGCATGAATTCAGTTGCAGATACAGAGGAGACATCTCTTATAAAGTTTGCATACCTGTTTAAACATCAAACTTCTGTAGCTAAGATTTGTGTAGTTAACAACAGTTACTTTAGTAAAAAAACTGTTTGTTTGGTTTCCTGTGTGTGCTCCTCTCTTCCTGCTGCCACAATCGGATCTGTGAGCTGCAGACCTGATGTGCTTGGAGTTGGGTGCCAGGCACTTCTTGGAAGGTAGGATGTTTCTGGAGCTGGTCGGAGGACTAATCTTTGCAGATATTTATCTTTTGGTGAGCAAAACTGTGCTATGAGTGAGCTGCCTGAATTTTCTACCTGTTCACCTGTAGATTTGAACTTTTCTGAGCTTTGGTTATTCTGAAGTCATACACAATGCATCTATCTGTTAGGAGGGAGTACAAAACTATTTGTATTTGTTCTTTAGAGAGCAGTTCTTCAGAGCCAAATTTATCAAATATTCCTGCCCAATTTAGAGCATTAGCTAGCTTTTTCATAAGGAGCTTTCTTTTTGAGTAATAACGTACCTGCTCTTTATACATACACATGATTAACTGTTCCTGGTCTGCATGGTAACTTCTATCCCTCTCTAATTAGAACTCTAAGTAGAACTGTATCTATTTTCTGTAGGCATCTGTTACTTAAGCAACTAAATACACAGACTGATTTAGTATGTATAAAGCTCATTCAAAAGAGCCTTATTGTGTTGGCATTAACACAATCATTAGATTAAGACTGTTTGGACCAGTTAGCTGTAAAGTTGGTAAATGGTAGAATGCTAAGAAATGTTTCAGCTTGATTGCTGTCAGACAAATTCTTTCTTTAATATAGTTATAGCTATGTGGTATCCAGGGGGATACTGTTTTGATATAAGATTTGCCAGTGCTTGAGTTCTAGCTAGTACTTCTTGAGGAGTCGATGTGTATGTATAAACTGTTAACCCTTTCTTTAAAGTCACAAGGTACCTCTGAGATGTGTGTTTAATTATGTTCTATATTGAAAGAAGGTTATTACTCCATGAGACCAAGCAAATGTGGCTTAAAACAAAAATTACTTCTAGTAGGAAAAAACTAGTAGCATTTCAAGGAAGTAAGTTCATTTATACAGTAACTGCACTATGTTATTTAAACATGGATGCAAATTTTCACCTAGTTGGCATAATCTATGTTGAAGTCTGACCACCTGAAATTTCTGTGAAGTATCACACTATTTCAATACATGTTTCTACTGAGCATTAGTAGCAATAAAAAGTCTTTAGGCTGTAGTGCTAGAAATTGTCATGTTGCCTTTTTTAGAGATCCAGTTAAAGTAACTGATTTGCTTCAAATATTGGGGGGTTTTAGTTTCTTGAAGAGGAAACCAGGTGGTAAGAGGAGTTCTTCATTGGTTTGTAATTGATCATTTTGTTTAACTTGCACCACTGATTCTGCTCTAGTGTACAAAATAGAGCTTTGTGTAAAACATTGTGCATATTGGTTCTTCTTACATTTGTTTCTGTAAGATGCAGTAGTATCTCATTAGATTGCTTGAGTTGGGGATGGGGAAGGTGAGACAGGAAAGAAAATGGTTAAAGCAAATAAGCGGTCTTGGAGAATGCAGTTATCTCACCTTGTATGTACAAATATGAGGACCCTACTGAACATAACTGCTTTTGGATTAAGGTTGTTGTATGAGTTTTATCTATAGCAGTCAGTTGTGAAAAGCAGATCATGTAGATAAAGTATCTGATTATACCAGGCCTTTATGATTTGTATATAGTAATGCCATGGGTTTCAGTTGATCTGGAAGACTTATTGGTGGGAGAGAACCAGAAAAGCATCTCACAGTAGAGGACCAGACTTAATGGAAAGGTGCTCTTGACACTCCTGGGAAACCTCAGTAAAACAACTTCTTACCTGTGTTCAGTGTTATTAGTGCTTCAGGAAACAATTTTTCTGTTTTCTTGAAAGGAGTATCTTAGGGTTCTCTGTTCCTTGGAAATGTAAGACTTGTTTGCCTTTTCTTTAAAAAAAAATAACAAACAAAAACCCCAACCCAAAAACTCCAAGCAACTAAAACTCTGTCTGGCTCTTGCAGAACTTAGATTCAGTGTCTGGTGGAAGACACCTGAACTACAGCTGCAGTCACTCAGTTCTTTAAACTCCAACTCATGCTGATGCCTGGTAGTTAAGTCAGGGAAGGTGCTGTGCTAATTCAATGGGGGAAGGTACAGTGGAGTTGCTTTTTCTGTTCTAAAAATATTTTTTCTTCATATAATGGAACAGTGCATACTACTGGATAGACTCAGTCACTCATACAGCTCAGACAAGTTCTGCAGCATGATGAGATTGTCATGTCCTGCTCAGATGAGGGGGACAAGTGACTCAGATTCACACATCCCCAGCGAAGCGGACAACAAGTCTTCAAGTCCAAGCATTTATTAATTACCTACAATATACTAATTGAACACACGATAATTGGCAAAGTATATAGCAAAGTGTGGCAAGCAATACAACATGCCTTGCATTTCTTAATGGGAAAGGAAAAAGAGGGAGATAGAGGGAATGGGGAATACAGATCACTGGTCTGGATTCCTGTGCTGATCCTGCCAGCGGGGGTTCCAGACATCTTTTTCACTTGCATCTGTCTTCTTTCCCCCCTTGATTTATACCCACTTTCCTTGGGTCCGTTCCCTAGGTTGACCCACATACCTATGTATCCCATGTACGGGGAGGGGTAAGGTGTTTCATGGGATGATGTAATTAGCATGATCTTGTTAGCCCTCATTAGCATATTGGGGGGTGTTAACATTAATGTGAAATTTGTGGACTGGACAGGTGGCCCTTGAAATTTGTCCAGGGGCACCAGAGCAGAGCTGTCCTGTCTCCACATAGCTCCCTTCTCCAGCTGCATCTTGTGTTATTTGGGCAGCCTTATCAGCTTTGACCTCCACACCATCCACCCTGCGACTCATAGTTTTGTCTTGTGAGTGTTTGAGGCATTTCTTCTGATCAGCCTCAACTTTTGCTTTCTCAGGCTGTTTTTCTTAGTTTCTCACAGGCCTGGTTTCTCATCTCTGAGATTCCTTGCACTGTCTCAGGAAGGCATGTAGGTGACTGGGTTGTAACTAATGTGTTCAGAAAGCAAGAACTTTGCAAGATCAATATTCTTAAATCTCTTTTTAGGTTGGTTTTGGTAACTTGACAGCGTGGGGGTCTAATTCAACTAATTTTAAAAATTGAATGGTTAAGTCATCTTGGACACTTTCTTCCCCTGAAGTTTTATTGATGGCCATCGTGGGTTTGATGTGAGGAAGACCAGACATTATGCAGATTATTGAAACTAGCTAGTGCGGTATACTTTTGTTTTAAGGTAGAAGAAATATTAAGATAACTGCCCAGGAAAAGTAGTCAGAAGAGATTAATCTGAAAAAGTGTGTATTTTTCTGGAGGATTATTCATCATTGAATGTAGAGTGGTTCTGAACTGGGAAATAAGGCTTTTTTAAAAACTGATTTCTCCCATATTTAGCTCTGCTTCCCCCAACACTGAAATTCCATGTTTTAATGAGGAGTAAGCACTTGATCATGTGTTAGGAACTGAAGTGAAAGACTTCCTATTCATAGTGCTGAACTTTGAGTGTGGATAGTAAATTATCTGATAGTTCATCTAATAATAAATGCACTACTGATTAAAGTGGGACTGTCAGCCTTCCAGATCTGTGTCATATCTCTTAAGTACAGCTCTTCCTTATAACACAGGCAACTTCCTCCATGTTCTTGGTATATTTTAACTGTGTGATCTTTGGCTTCTAAAAGCCTACCTGAAACTTTTTGGTCATAATCTGTGTGTGATATTCCAATGAAATACTAAAACAAAAATCTTCTAATCTGCAGCACAGCTAAGTACAGTGTGGTGACATTTCTACCTCGATTCCTGTATGAGCAGATAAGAAAAGCTGCAAATGCATTCTTCCTCTTCATTGCCTTACTGCAGGTATTGTTTTACTGGTTTATTTTGATTATAAAATGAAATTGTACTGCAGTGAAAGTTGTTTCAGTTGTGGTGCTTAACTGTGAAAAATTTCTTAGACATATTTTCATAGTAATATTAATGAGGCATGTACTTCATAATGGAAATTAGACTTTTTTCAATGTAGTTTTAAAAATCAAGTTACTTTTATTCTTCGTAAGTAAAACCAGGAAGTAATATTGTAAAACATGGAGTTATTACCCATACTGAGAAAAGCATGTGTGAATTTTTGTGAAACTGCTGTCTAGATAGTCCAGATTATTGCTGCCTCCAGGTGAATTACATCATCTGAATGTTCCTTTTAGGAAGAGAGGCGAAATAGCATGGAAGGCAGGTACAACAACTTCGTCTTCTAACTTTGTTTGTAGTTTCTTCAAACCTACTGAGAGCTTAGTCTAGTTTTCCTACTGAAATTGGATGTCAGTGAGGCACAAATCAGAAAGCTTTACATAAAGTTCTAAGTTTGCTACAAACTAATTTTAAATACATACATACAATGAGTATCTCTTCTCCCTCTGTTCACAGCAAATTCCAGATGTCTCTCCAACAGGAAGATATACCACCTTGGTGCCATTGCTATTTATTTTAACAGTTGCTGGCATCAAAGAAATCATAGAAGACTATGTGAGTATGATTATGGAGAAGGCTGTGCTAAAGACAATGTGTTCCTATAAAACCACAGCATGCCATGAAGCTATGCATTTCTGAAATCTCTTGGGTTGTTGCTGAAGAGCAGCAAATACTCTTTGACTTTCAAAGCTCTAAACTTGACTAGAATTTCTGTAGCACATTGAGATAAATTAAGTGCTTTCATTATAGATGGCGAACAAGGAAACAGTAGAAGTCAGGACACTTATTTCTACCTCTTCAAACTTGTTTATTCTTGCTTTCATTAAAAAGGTCTGACTGGAAAGACACTGTAGAGTCCTGACAGATTTGTGGCCCTCTAGGTTGGTTTTAAAAATGGGGGAGAAGTAGACTTAGAGCAAACTGCTTTGGGGAAAACCTGCTTTAACTTGCTTAAATACGGTTTATAATAGAGGTCGTTCTGCTTTGCAAACTTCTGAAGAATAAAATAATTTATAAATTAATCGAAACAAGCAGCACATAAAATGTGTAATGCAGCTGTCACTTAAATACAGCATTTCTCATTGTTCCTTTTGTTTTTTTTCCATAACCTGGTTTTGGACAGGTTTTCTTTTTGCTGTTGGATGTCAGGCTCAAACCCCCATCAACATGGGGATTCTCACTTGAAAGTTCTATTATATTCTGTTACAAACCATTTGGATTTAGATGATCTGTGTGGCTTTAGAAAACGAAAATACGATATAAAGGCAAAAACTACCCAATGTATCATCCTGCAGTTCATCATATTTCTAGCTCTAATGGTTTTTGGAACCTGTAATTAAGTGTAACAAGATGTAATTAAATGTTTTGTTTCTTTGCAGAAAAGGCATAAGGCAGACAGTGCAGTGAATAAAAAGAAAACGATAGGTAAGACTAAACAGTCTTTAAGTTAAATACTTGAAGTTCAAGTAATGATTATCAGAACGCTTACGTGTGAACAGTTCTGTTGCTTAAACAGTTGTGATGCTGGGGAATGCATGTCTTCTTGCACTCAGTTTCTGGTATGTTAGCATTTTACTTTACCAAATATTTCAGACTGATGCTGATTCTGAGGTGTGGAGGGGATCATTAGAATTTATAAGTTCATGCAACTTCTTGGCTTTCTGAAGTTATACAGTTCTGAGCTCCTCCTAGAAAGCCAAGCAATTTTCTCCCCTGCCAAACTCTATCCTAATTATTCTAAAAAAATCAAACCTAAAACCACTCAGAACAAAACCGCCACAAAACAAACACCTTTCTTCCCCCAAAAAAACAACCACCCAACCAAACCCAACAGACCTTTGAAACAATAAAAGTTGGTGTCAAAGGAGTTTTAATAAACTTTTATAAATACTGCTGCCCTTAAAATATAGGAAGAATTCTGTGGATTTTTTGAATATGCTTTCTTGAAGTGTCACTGAAAGAAAATTTAACATTGCTGTCCTCTGAATGCCTACATCTATCCCTAATGTATTCATGCTACTTGGCATTGAATTCCTGGAGACATTATTTTTGTTTTCTTCATCTTTCTTAACTGAAAACCTGTGCAGAAAATAGGAAGTTTATTGGTGTCTGCCCTATGGTCTGTCTGTGCTGTGGTCTGGGATCTCTGTGGCCTCCTCCAGGGAGGTCTGCAGGCGAAACTGAAAATGCAGTCTGATTTCTGAGTAGAGCCCCTTCTTCCCAAACACAGTTAGCTTAAGTGTCAAAAAACTAGAGGAACACTTAAAGGAACATAGGAACCTGAACAACCTTACAGCTCCATACTTCACTTAACAGGTGTAATGTTTGCAGGACTATTTTCAGTGAGTTGCTTTTAGATTGTGCTTGAGAAGTTATGTTGATCATTGAGATAGCATATTAGTGAACATCAGAAAACATTGCTTTATCAGTTCTTCAAGATAATTTAACTATAGGAGTCTGGAAAGATATTTCAAGTGCAAGAACACTGTATTTATTAGTCATGAGAAATCCACAATTAAGTGGCTGTAGCACAGTAAGCTTTATTATAGGTAATATGAAAGGCTATTTTTTTTGAAGGTCGCAGTAAGCTGTTCTAATTAATTTATAGTTAGGGAACTTGTGCCAACAAACTTTTCAAGGGAAGTTTATCACAGTAATTGTGGAGAGACAACCTTAAAGAACACAAGGTGTTGTTGCAGAGCTAAATGGAATTTAGTACTAAAACTAATTTTAGTTTTTTCTCTGAATACTCAATACAGTTATCAATGATACTTAAAACTGTATCCTCATATTTCTGAAGAGGAGGGATAGACTAATTCTTGAGACTTGTATTATGAGTATAAAAAGCTAATTTGTGTTCAGGGTGAGATTAAGACAAATTACATTAAGTTCTCCACGTGCCTTTAGGTTCCTCTTACAGCTGAGTGAGATCTAGCAAATGCAGTCAGTGTAGAGAGCAGTTCAACTCACAAAAGTAGGTGTCTACTGGCTGCTTGGCTGTGTTCTGAACTTCACTGCCTGCAATAACCAGATGCTTGATTCAGTAGCTGGCATACAGGCTTTGCATTTATAGTCATGATTAGTTTTTTTGAGCAGTACGGTATCTTCAAAGATTTCCTATATTAAATTTACCATTAAAAACACTGGTTTTCATTGCAGAGTGGCTTTGGTATGTAGGAATTAAGTTCCCTTTGGATTGACACCAAATTGAAACTTCTGCTCCAGGTGAGCGCTGTACATCTCCATTAGGAACTGATGCATGTTAAGTTCTGAGGCAGTGTTTCATGTCTTGGCTTCACATGGTGTATATGGAGATGACCAGACTAAATGTAGTCCCAAGAGAAGCCCCTGAGCAGCATATTGCATAGAAGTAGAGATCTCAGTAATAGCTGTTCTGGTGTCTTGATCATCTCGCTGTCAGATTACAGAATAAACCAAATACTGTATGGGATACCTTTGAATAGTAGACAAGCACAGGGCTAGCAAACTGTTGCACAATACTGATAGAAAATGCTTGCCCTTCAGAAGCAGCATTTTTTCAAATGGCCTGAGACACCTAGGTGTGAGTGATAGCATTAAGCCCTAGATCTTGAACATCAATACACTGTTTTTAATCTTAAGGAGTTTTAGATTGAAAGTTTATATTGAAACTCCTGGTTTGAGTAGGAGCATTCTTTTTTAGGTATTTGTTCTTTGTTACTTTAACAAAAGACCTTTTTGACAATAAATCATCAATTTTACTCTCCTATAAATATTCTAGAGAAGACAGTCTTTTCTGTCCTTTGGAATAGTCCTATAAAACTGTATTAAGCAGAGTAGAAAGTGCAAAATTGTAACCTGAAAATGTGTAAACTGTTTTATGTCTAATGGAAGCTTTGTCTTTAGATGTTGTGGTTATGGCGTAGAAGAAGCTTACTTCAGTACTTGGCTTGACTAATTTTAATAGTTCAGTTGATTTCAGTAAGCATGAAAGCTAAATTGTTTTAAGTAAATTGTCTACAAGACCAAGTTCAATGGCACTTAAAGCTATGAAATACCTTCATTGCAAGTGAACAATACAACAGTGTGAACTGTTTGCTGAAATGCCTCAGATTTTCTGGTGAAACAGGGATCTGTTTAAAGCAAGGCACAGGAGATGCTAAATATTGCAGTTTCTTTCTGAGGGTTTGGGTTTTGAGTCAAGGCTACAGGTATGTGGCTGTTTCATTTGAGATTCTGGGCTCTGGCCTTCTGAGTTCTGAACTAAGTGGAGCTTAAATCAAGCACAGCTTGGAAGAAGGGAAGGGATGCCACAAAACTATTATTCCTTTAAACTGTGTATACCTGTTTGGGTGGAAGCTCAGCAGTTCAGATGCATTGCTAGCAGTGCTTCTATTGTTGCCACCCAAATAGTTTATTTCACTGTGATCCATGCACTGTAACGTTAAATCTCACGATTCAGTGCTCCAAAGTGTGTGGCCTGAGAACAGGAATCAAGAGATGGGTTTCTTGGTTTTGATTCACTTTGACAAATCTTGTGTTCTTGTTTGTGGAGTGGCCTAACTGGAGTAGGACAGCTGATGCTGTATTCAGTAGAATTGTATCTTCTGGGAATTTGATATGGTTTTCAAATGAGCTACATATGTGAATTGCATAGAATTGAGAAGAAAACTGTTTGTATTCAAAGTAGGGGACTGGCATCTTCAACTTCCATCTGTTGCACACTACACTTCTTGAACATCTTTGAAAACTTCTCACAGCTGCTTTCATTGAAGGGTTTGAGTTTGTTTAGGTGTACTTGGTGGGCTCAAACCTGAACTGGATTTGGCTACTCAGCAATGATTTGGCATAAATTATTTGACTTTACTGTTGAGACTAGGGTGCTATTAAGTATGTGTAGAAGCATCTAGAGGAACAATTGAATAGAAAAGCATGTTCCAGAGTGGTTAATCAATGAGTGTGTCAAGACAGCAGTATAGGACTACAGAAGCCAAAACCTGTTTCAGTACTGTTTTCCTTTTTGTTTCAATGTGAACTTCAGCATCTAGGATTCTCCTTCTGCCAAAGCATATCCTTCTTTTCAGTAGGATTTTGAACCTGCATGACAATTAAGACTCAGCCTTAAATAATAATAATAAACAATAAAATGCAAGGAAAAAGATGAGAAGTGATAATTCTGTGATTAAATTGTACATAAAGATGCTTCCTGATATTGACAGTGGGAAATAATGCCCTTTGTTTTAAGCAATGTAATTTCCCAAACAATTATCACCACTGCCCATCTGCATGTTAATATGAAATAATACCAAAAAGATATCAGGCCACCAACTGTTGTCTAGTAGGTGGAAAAAAAAAAATTAAGGGCAAATTCTTCCTGTATCGGATGTACATGCCTACAGCTGTGGACAGAAGTGTGGTGCCAACTTCTCAAAAGTACTTTTCTGATCTGTGTTAGTTCCCATTCTGGTCAGTGCTTGCTTCTGCTGAATCAGTTGTTGTGAAATTTGTCAAAATCTTGGCTTTTTATTCTAATGTAACTTTAAACTTTCTTTCCAGTACTAAGAAATGGGATGTGGCAGAACATTATGTGGAAAGAGGTAAATAAAATTGGGGATGGGAGGGAGTGGAATAAGGTGTTCAAGAAGTACTCTTGCCAGAATAAATTTGGAGTCCTAGAATTAATGTACACTATGTGAGAAAACCCTGTGACTTGGGGTAGGAGATATCCTTTCTGTTGCAGTGGTTAAAATTGCTCTGAGCAAGGCACCTTGGGTATCTATCTTTAAATCCTAATACGGTTTGTCAAATGCTAATGAGTTATTTTAAGTGTTTCTGCTTGGGTAGTTTAATATGCTTCAGGCTGTAAACAGTATTTTGTTTTTTAGTCGACATCTGGAAGAGTAACTTTCACTGCGATGCTGTACCTGCTCTGGAAGTCTTAAAAGACTTATTTTATTTTCTGTCCTAAAAAGTTCTCAGGTTTTGGGCCTAAGTAATAAGCTGTTTTGCTCAAGTAAGGAACACAAACCCTGTTGCTACCTCAGGCACCGTAAAGCCCAGTGCTAGGGCCTGTTGTGCTTTTTTTCTAGAACTTGCTGAAATCCCATGGGACATATTGGTCTAATTGTGGTTCGTAATGCCTTTTTTAAGGACAAAATTAGCCCTGATATCTAATAATGGTGAAAAAGGACACTCTTTTAAAACCTCTGGGAAGTGAGACCCATCTCGAGACCTAAAAGCAATCCTGCTGAAGTGTTAGGCTATAGTGGAAACTAAAGATTGCCAGGGATTCTGATGGCTTATGCTCATGCTAGTTTATGTTGTTCTGTGTCCTATTTGTAATGATGACACTGAATTGAAAGACACTTAAAAATGAGTCTGGAATCTGATTTTCTTATACCATTAAGCACTTTTTGAATTGGCCTGTGTCTGCATTTGCATTTTGTCCAGGCTTGCAGTTATTGTTGGGGAATAACAGTTCTATATTATCCACCTTGTTTACTTTAAGGCAGACTTCTGATCTTTTTTTGTGCTGAAATAGTAAGAAATTTGGTTTTGGTGGGATCAAAGTAAGACGTGAGTCTGCCTGTTAAAACATGCCATCTGTTTCAATTTTTATAAATTGTCTTAAATATTTAAGTCCATTTCAGACTCTCAGCAGTGCATTGGTGTTAAGCAGCCTGATACTCATCAGGCAAGCCTGACTTACTGCTTTGAGAGTGCTACTTAGTCCTTCTTGGAATGAAAGTCCCATGTGGACGTGACACTGTTAAAGGTGCCAGAAACTCTTATGTCTTCAGTATTCAAGAAATCAGTACTTAGCACATCTCAAGTGACTATAAGTCAGGGAAGAACTGGTTGGTACTATCTATCTGTAGAGAAAAAACTCCTTGCTAGTGACCAGTACAAGCATCTAAAGAGGGCTAAGGGAAAATTGAATAGTGGTGACTGGGTAGGCAAGTAATATGGAGAAGAAATAGGAGAAACTCCTGATTCTTGAGGGAGGTGAAGTTTAAAGATTACTTTTTTACTAGGAAAAAATATTTCTGTAGGTTAAATAAGGCTAAAGGAGAAAACATCAAATTTAGGTAATGGCAGGATTCTAGAAACAAGTAACGTTTCAAGTAATGTTTAGTACATACAAGTTACAGAAGTTAACACTTTCCAGTTGAGTATATAAATTTTTTCTATAGTTAATTGTTTAGCTTGCATTCAGAAAAGGGAAGGCTTTGATACTTCCAAGCTTGCAGTGAAAAGTACTCTGATTTTGAAAAGCACTGTCTCTAGCTGTTCTGTGCATGATGCTGTTCTTTTGACTGGGTGAAATAAAATAACAAACTAACATTCCAGACAAGCGAACTCTTTGTTTTTCTTTTCCATGCTACTGTACTCCTGCTCCTGACTCAACAGGTAGCGGTAGGCGATATTGTGAAGGTCACCAATGGGCAACATCTTCCAGCAGACATGATCATTGTATCTTCCAGGTATCCTGAATGGGTGTGGAAATGTGTCTGAACTGAGGTGCAGAGGACTTGAAACTCTGTATTTACTATTTATAAAGACAGACATCAGATGGCACTATCTCTTCTCCACATCTAAAATCAAATTTCAGCAATGTCGAAAGAGTGCTTTACTAGACAGTAATTCCTGTTTCATTCTTAAGAAGGCTTCTGTAAGACTTCATAGTATTGTGTACCTGTAATGCACTAAGTCTGTCACTGAGTTTGGAAGACTGAAGGTCTGTTGCATGAGCTTCATGGAGTCACTTGCTCTATGGCCTTCTGAGGTTCCCTCTATTTAATTAAGGAAGCTTAAGGGTGGTTTTGGTGAATTCTACTTAATTTCAGCAATTTTTTTTGTCCTGCCCCTTAGGAAAGATTTGTCTTGCAAACACTTATACTAAAAGGCTAGCCCAGCTGATAACAATAACTAGCCTGCAAAATAGCTTTGGGCTTAGTTTGTTTACTCCTAGTCTTAGATACATCACATGTATGGCCCATCCCTAGCATGATAGCAACAGTAAATTGTTGAGTCCTGCTCCCTTTAATTTGTGAAATACAGGACAACTTTATACTCATATACTGTCAAACAAGCTTTTGCTGTTAGCTGCTAAAAGCATTTGCCTGGTAATTGTCTGCTAATCTGGATTCTATGCTGTGTTGAACAGTTTGAGGCCAAATCAAGTCCATTGTCTACTTACATGAGACTTAAACAAGAGACAACAGCACAGTTCCTTCCTGTTTGTGAACATGCTTTTTTTCTAATAGCCAAACCTTAGGGCACCTTGCTCTTTTCCATTTCCTTCTGTCCTCATGCTTTTTAACAGTGACTGCATGTTGCTCTGGTCTCCAGGTTATAGTTCTCTTAGATGACATAACTGCTAAGGGAAGTTGTTTAAGTTGTTGTATTTTCTGCTCCAACCTTCTTGTCTGGGCTGTTTCTGTGAGGCTTCATTTTTTTGGAAGCTAGCTGGGGTAACAGTTTTCCTGAACTGTCACATGATCGAGGATATAAGTATCTTCATTCCATGGTATTACAATAGAGTATTTTTTTAAAACAAACCTCAAATTTTAAATAAGCAGTTGTCAGCATTAATATGCAGTTAGGCTATGCTTTGACATCAATAACTTGCTGTTTCAGCATTGAGGAATATTTGTTCTACTTGAGAACTTCCCTAATGCATTATACTAAAAAACTTTCTGATTTATTTCTGAACTTGCATGGGTCAGGTTTTGTCTACATGATCCTACTAACCTGCTGTCATTGATAATCACATAGTAACTGGGGAATATAGCCCAAAGTATGTTGATTTGGGAGAAGCTTTGCTTGAAATAAATAGCAATTTCTGTGGCAGTGTTGCTTTGCAGTTGATATTTTTCCCCATGAGTCTTTAAATAACAATACTAAGTCCTCAGTTCACCAGAAGGCTTTGCATACTTTGAAGGGGTGGGGGTCTTATGCTTGTATGTGTTAAATTTCTGTCTGACCTGACTCAGAGGTGAAATAAACAGCAGTCTTTATCTTGACTTTTTTTTTGTCCTCATAGAATGGTGTCATCAGGCTTACATGATGGCAAAAATATTTGAATCCAAACACAACTTTGTATGGGAACACTTCCATGCTTCTGTGAAAGTGGGAGGACTTGTTTTGCAAGAGGTCTCCTTCCAGAGTTAAATAAAGTTGTAATAGATAAGGTGTTTGTGACAGTAGTAAAATTGGAATCAAGCTGGACTTAATCTGTGTCTTTCTTGGATTCAGATTGCCCATATAGGAGGAGCCAGAGAACAGATTCTGAAACTTTTCTTAAGAAAAATTTATCTGGAGAGAAAAACCTACCTCCTTACTGTGGTATAAATGTTCCTGTCTTAATTAAATTTTTATCCTAATGACCTTTGAGTCTTCTGCTGATAAAGTACATTTGCTGTTAAAGCGATTCGTTACTTTGGAAAAGAAATAGCAACATCTCAATAATATGAGAAGTGATATGGTAAAGAAGTGTTTGAGTCTAGCTGGGATACTGATACTCCTTACTGGCCTGAGAAGACAGTTGGGGGAAAACCAGTTTTGTTGGTGCCATACAGAGTTTTTAAATCTTAAGGGGCATGTCAGGAAGAGATTTGTGATAGAGGCACCCTTTCTTATCACAGGTACTGTGTATGCAGAGCTCCTCCATGTTAGATGTAGATAAGAACTTGACTAATGGAAAATTCAGTTCTGTGAAAAACATTTATTCCTCTCCCTCCAAGTTGGTAAGGGCAGAAGCATCTCTGGAAAGATGCAGATTATAGCCCTCAGTTTCAATTTTGCTCTATCTTTTTTCTTAATCTCATAAAAAAACCATGACTATTGATGACTTCAGATGTCACTTCAAAAGTCCATCAACTTTAGAGTGATCTTGTGGCCGTGACCTTCTGTGTCTGCAGTCCACAGACAGAACTCAATAGTAGAGAGCACTACGCTCTTGATCCAAGCACATCCATTATTTGCACTGTTCAATACATAGTATTTTATCTGTAGCTCTTGCAATCTGAAGCAATTTTATGGATTGCATTGTAAAATAGTCCACTTAAGGCATTTAAGTTTATCATGACTTGTTAAATTCTTATTAACATTCTGATTTAGACTTTTCTTACTCTGTAGTTTGGTGTATGAGGGTGTTCATATCCAAAGACATCTCTGTAAAATGTCTCTTTAGCTAGCTCTTTCATGGTCATGTACCATCAACATGTATTTTTGTCTTCTGCAGTGTACTGAAGTATGTTTTGGACCATTTTAGCATGAAAGTAATATACAGAAAGTTTTGAGTTTTAATACTGAGAGTCTTATGCTTTTACAGTGAACCACAAGCCATGTGCTATATTGAAACAGCTAATCTTGATGGGGAGACGAATCTTAAAATACGACAGGTAAAACTGCATTTCAATTTTTTTTTTTCCATTTAGGTTTAAAACATAAGCTACAAAGCAGAGCCTAGCTTGCATAAAAAAAAAAAAAAAAGAAAAGCCTATCTTTTTCCATGCAGCTGTAAGCCACTTTTTCAATAGATACAAGACCAAGCAATAATGCTTCATGTGCAAGTGTAAGGAGGTAATCTGGAGTAAGTATTGTAAACTCAAAGGCAAATCAAGCAGACCTTGGCTGTGTTTTGCTGAAGGTCTAGTAAGTGGAATTCAAGTGCTGTATTAAAAAAAAATTAATCTGTGCTTGTGATGAGAGCTGCATCTTCTGCTGTCACAAGTGCTACTCTGTCTGCTGCCTCTGTGAATTGCTCAAAATGACCTGTTGTATGTTATTTGCTTTCTTTTTGTGGTATGTAGGTGAATTTTTTGGTATCTTTCTAGTTTTGTTGGAGAAATACTGTTGATCATGGTATTTGGGAATAGTTCAGAATCTTTGCTGCCTATCACTACAAAAAAAAATAATTTAGCATTTTGAAATACAGATTCCTTTGTTCTTTTAAAAAGCTGTACATTTTCTGCTTGTACACTACCTTTGTAGAAATGTCATTTAGTGTTCTGGATCAGCCCACTAGATCAGATATTGAGTTCCTCTCAGGTTTTACTTGCTTCAGGACACATGCTTGAAATACAAATATAAGGTTGTGGGGCCTTTTAGGGCCTTGTTCTGGCTTGCAATGCTGCAGTCAAAGTATGGCAAAAGAAACACTAAATGGATCACTCTTAACTAAGTGGAGGTGTTCAGACAGATGAACAGCAGTGTAGTGTTGTATGTGCACTCTGAGATGGAACACCAGTATGTTGATGATTAACCTTGAGTTAATAAGGATCAGAGTGTAATGGATGTAGTGATCCAAGAGAGACTGTGCTTAGGAGCAGCTGTACCAGCAGTAACATATCAGTGGAGCAAATACTATTCTCTACTATTAGAATACTAATTCTCTCCTATTCTTAGAATAGTAATAGGAGAGAAAATCCAAGCCTGTTGATGATACTTATACCTTACTTCCTCCTGCACATGTGCAACTTGGCGCATTGTGGATGGGACTGACGTTCCTCTTGGTTACAGAGAAAATGAAATGTAGGTAATATAACTCTCTTGTATAGAGTGATTTAAACATATAAACAGGATTTTGTGTCCGTAGTGAATCTTTCTTGCAGGAGAGAGTTATTGAATACCCATTAAAAAAAAATCAAAAAGAAAGAAACCACCACCAAACCTGACAAAATCTCCACACATTTGATTATATTGAGTCTTATATGTTGGAAGGAAGCCTCATTGTCTTAGGTTGCATTTTAATAACAATGTTTGACAAGAATTTCCTTTTTATCTCTGGAGGGATTGTCTCAAACTGCTAGTCTTCAGTCAAGAGAAGAATTGATGAAAGTATCTGGAAGGATAGAATGTGAAGGACCCAACCGTCATCTTTACGACTTCACTGGAAACTTGCGCTTAGATGGTCACAGGTATTGATGTGCTTTTGGTCTGCAACACTGAGCACTGTTTGTACTGGCGGAGAGGAGGATAACAATTGACAGATATTAGTCAGACTATCTGCCAGTACAAGAGCACATAGTTCTGTCTTCCTGTTGAATTTTCTTGTTATGAAAGAGCTGGTTTCTTTGGAGTTGTAGTGAGTTTTTTAATCAAAAGTAATGTCTAAAGAGGAGAAGTTGGGGAAATGGTTGGGGGTTTTATGGCCTTACTGTTACATGAGATAACAGAGGAAATGGGGAGACCTTTCAATTAGAGCCAAAGGCTGTACCAAGCTTAGATATATATAGAGAAAAATGATCCCAGAATCTGAATTCTTTCAGTGTGATTTTGATTTGTTGCAATTCTTGGAAGAACTTAATTTTAATACTTGAATTCATAGAACTTGAAAGGTCAGTAGGAACATACAGGTTTTATCTGGCTGTACCTATTTTCCTGCACAAAAAGTATATTCCTTGGGCAACTCAGCTGAACAGTGACAGATGCAAGAATAGAAGATCACTTGCATCCCGCTTGAAAATCACATGGGTAATACAGTTTTCCCAAAACTCCTGTCGAATGCTGTATGTGAGGTGGTAGTGAGCTTGGAATGGATGGTGTCTTTGCAACTGTGCTGCTTCTCTGCTTTTGATGCAAGAGAGAACATATTAGCTAAGGTAGATTGCAGAGTAAGTTTATGGCTGCTACACAAGTTACTAATTTTGGGGTAACTATAACACCTCCCTTGTATCACCTTTGCCCTACTGTGCTTTAGCAGGGGTTAGGCTTACACAGGTTTTGGTGTTCTCTTGAGTTGTATGGACCATGTAAGTTCATTGTATTTCTTTATGTGGTCTGGGTTTTTTTGAAGGGGTAGTAAGGCTGAAATGAGAATTACTTTAAGTGTTATCAAGAATTGAAAGATATACGTACTTCTTGTGTTGCAGCCCAGTTCCTGTTGGTCCAGACCAGATCTTGTTAAGAGGTGCACAACTGAGAAACACGCAGTGGGTCTTGGGTATTGTTGTGTATACAGGACATGATACAAAACTCATGCAGGTAAAGTTAAGGCAATCTATAGCATGTTCTAATAGAAGCTGATCATCTTACCTGTATTGTACTTGTATTTTGGACTTGCTTATGAAATGGTTTGACTTGCTGTAGCTGTTAAAGCCCTGAGTCTTTGAGGAATACAAGGATACTGTTGTACTTGTGATTACATATGTGCACATGCAACCTCTTATTGAGGTATCTGTCTCAAAACACTTAAATATGCAAACAAAAGTAACTGTATTTCATCTTTGGTAGCTGAACAATATGTAAAACTGAAGTTTAACAGCTGAGGACATAGTAATGACCACCTACAATCTTAGCACTTGGAGATAATTAGGTTAAGACTATAGTCTCTTTATTGTCTTAATGGTGGGGATTGACTGGGGACACAAGCAATGTGTAAGTGTTCCTCATCTCTGACCATCAGTGGGAAGGACAGCCTGGAGACAAGTGTACTAGGTCTTTAGAATGGAATCCTCTGACCTCCTGTCAGTTTTGGAGTCATTAGGAGTATTGTCTCCTATCACTACCTTGTTGAGCTTTGCTTACCACATTGAGTTAAATAAACTTGAATTAGCAATTTCTATAATGGACTCTAAAAATAAAGACTGAGTTGCCTCTGCAATTTCCTTTTGTACAAGTTTTTTTTTTTTTTTTTTTTTTTTCTGCTACTGTTCAGAATTCAACCAAAGCACCTCTGAAGAGATCAAATGTGGAGAAAGTGACCAATGTGCAGATCCTGGTTTTGTTCTGTATTCTCCTAGTGATGGCCCTTGTGAGTTCTGTAGGTGCCTTGTTATGGAACAGATCTCATGGTGAAGTCGTCTGGTACCTTGGCTCCAACAGTGAGTATGCAGACAGCATGCTAGAGATATATCAGACTGTAGGGCTGGCCAGGCTCTTAGCTTGGATAAATGAATGCATAAAATAAGAAACAAAAAAAGGAAGCACAACTAACAAAGCCTGTCACTAACTTTTTGGTAGATCAGTATTTTTTTTGAGAATGGACTGGCATAAGTTGAACTTGTCATTGAGGCTTCTGTTAATAAAACCTTCTAAAGATTAAGTAAATACCATTGGAATACTACCCAGGGAGAAGGGCAGAAACAGGAGAGCCAAGAGTTTTTCTTGGGTATTTGATGTTTAAGTTCTTGTAGCTCTGTGCAGATGCCATACATTAATTTGTTTTCAGAGCAGGTCATGTACTGCTGCCTTATGTGTCATTTGACTGTATCTGACTGTAGGATAGTAGGTATCAGTTTGATACTGGCTCCAGCTTCATGTGCAGAAGCAAAGGATTTCTGTAGCTGTTTTTGTCAGAAATGCTGATCTGCTCTTGTTGTGGAGAAAACTCAAATGCTAAATGTTAAGATTTTGTGTTTAATGGATAAAGTTTCAGTCTTTTGGTTTGACTTAATACTATTATGTTGTAATGAGAACTGATCTCTTAGAGTGTGTATTGAAGGGTTTTATTTGATTTCATTCATACTCCTTGAATTTGTTAGTTCAGATACCAGATGGGCCTTCTGCAAACACTTAAGGATGGAATAAATTGGTCTCCAGTAGAGTTCTGACCTGAAGGGGTTACAGTAGCTAACTATAAAATGTTGTTACAAACATCTTGGGATGCAGATCTGAAAATGATTGTCACAAACTGCAAATGGTCTTTCTGCTGGTTGATTGCAAAACAGATGGCAAAAGGTGTCTTCTGCATTTTAAGAACTGCAATTGTGAAACTAATGGAAGAATTATATAGAAAGAGCATGGAAGCACCTCATATTTGACTGTTTTTTCATAGTTGTAATCTCTTCTAGTAGCAGTATCAGAAACTTTCAAAGTTTCTTTCCTACCCTCCCACTTGGTTTTTAATGAGCAAGCTTAAATTTGTGCCTTCCAATGATGCTGTTAATATGGGAAAAGATGAATGGAACCAACTCTTGAAATTATGCTAATACAAAACAGGTGCAACCTGTAATAAACTAGGATGACATAGTAGTCTGTGTAGATGCCTTTTTGTAAATGGAAAACACACTTCCTATCACTTCTAAACACCACACATGGAAAAGACACTTTTCCAGGCTAGGCAGGTAGATATTAAATTTCTGATAAATGTCTAATTTCTATGAAGATTTTATTGGAAAAACTTCTTCTATTATCAAGTGTGCTTCTATTTTCTGTAAACTGACCAGATATGGAATTCCTGTGTGCTCACACTTGGAGGTGCCTGGGTTCAAACTCCCAAGTTTTGATCTGAGGCTTCAGCAGTTATCTCTTCTATCTCCTCCTATTTTGATCCCCTGCCTTATTACTGACTTACTTGTAATGCTGGAAACCCTTCAGATGTGGGCTGTGATGCCATTGTGCTGGGTGCTCTGCATGCTGACTGAAGTGCCTCCCTAAGCTTCAAAGAAAGTGAAGGGCAGACAAATGTGGAGACTTTGAATATAGAGAGAGGCTATGGGCAGCACAGTGAACAGGAGCCTTCATCCTGTGTCTCTACTGAGCCTTGTCAATTCCTGCCTGCTGTCTATAAATGCTTTGCCTTCCCTTTAGGAGCAGTTTTGCTGGCAGATGCATTTGGGCGTCTTGCCCAATGTTGTCACCATTAATAACCGCTCTTCTGCTTAAGCGAGATGCCTTAGTTCAGTATTAGGTGTCTGTAACAGTCAGCTTGTTCTCTTAGTTTTAGTTAGTGTGAGTAACTTCTAAATTCTGTCAATGCTGGCAGATTTAGAACAAATTTTAGGCTTTATTGTTTGTTTTCTGACTACACTGAGACAATTAGATTCTTTCTGAAGGGTAAAGTTATGCTGCTATTGATATTGGTGTCTCTTAATTGGAGCAGTTGACAAATCATACAAATCTCTAAATTTGGGCTATGATGTGGAATATACTTCTCACCATCTGTTTAGCAAAAGTTGTTCAGAAAGTGTTCTGTTCTCTTAATATATAGCCTCACCAATCTTGCCTTCTTCACCTGACATAATGTGCTGTGTGTACAGGCATGTGTTCTGTGGGTGTTTTATATATGTCTTATTGAAATCAGTATTAAAAAGGCCCTTATACTAGGCCTCAACACACTTGCTGATTATTTTAGCATTACTAAATGATTAGGCCAACTGCAGAAAGATGATTGCCCCTATACAGTACAACTCAGTCTTTTGCCTTCTGTCTGCTTATGTCTTATGTTTTTGGACCACAGAAATGCTGTCTGTCAACTTTGGATACAATCTGCTGACATTTATAATCTTGTACAACAATCTTATTCCAATCAGTCTTCTGGTGACATTGGAAGTTGTCAAGTTTACTCAGGCTCTTTTTATAAATTGGGTAAGTAACAAGAAAAAATGTGTTAACATCAGTTTTGGAAAGTGCCATTAAAAAAAACACCCAACAAACCTACCCTGAAATCTACCAGATTTTTCTGATGATTTTTCTGATGCATTTTCTGGGAAATGCAGGGAGAAGTTCAGTGAACTTATTCTGTGTTATTTTCTTGTGGAACACAGAACTAAGATTTAGTTGTAGGAAGATCCCATGTGCAAATGATCGCTCTTATATACTTTAGGGTTGCAGGATGAGAAGGAAAGCTCAGCTTTTGGTGAAATGAGGTTTCTCAGCTGACTCATGTTCAGTAAATAACTTCTGAAAACTCTGCAGTACCTTACAGATTCTCTTAGCCACAGCAGAGGGAAAGACTAGACTTGCTTGGGGGTGTGGAGGTTTTTTGTGTGTTTTTCTTTAAATCCTGAGGTTGGCTTTAAGGTCACTTCTAGTATGAATCCTAGTATTTCTGTAAGAAGGCGAATTGGTGGTGCCTCACGCAACAAAACCCTGGCCCCTCTGTTCAGACATACTTTGATTTCAAGGTATGTTTCTCTCCAGTTGTGGACCAAAAGTACTGTAGTGATGTCTCTTAAGCAAACAAAACCAATAGGAATACCTTGTCTTATGCATTTATTCCTGGACTTACAGTGATTCCTGTAAAATACAAATAAATGAATGTCTAATGTGCCTGTTCTGAGCTGCTTATGTATTGGATATGCTTACCTAGCTTATCTGAGGAATTGCTTCTTGTTCATGTAGCAGCTATTTTGCTTACCCTCCCACTTAAATGTAGTAATAGGAATTGATTTCACAGGGTTGCTTGATTTGTCTCTTCAGTCATGGATATGTGGCTAGAGTAAATTGCATTGTTGTAAATGAAGACCTATGATTAGCTTGTGTCACATCCTGCTCAGATGAGGGACTTTTGGGGAGTTACAAGTTGTGTCTCATATCTTGTTGGAACTTCTTCCTTCTGTACTAAATCCTTAAACTAGAGATGCAATGAAGAAAATTACTACCTGTAGCTGAATCTGGCTTTTCTCATGTACATGTACTATGGAGGTATACTTGTGAAAGAAGGTATCCCTATTCAGCCTGGGATGCTGTTTGTTTCTCAGGTGTTCAGAACCTCCACCAATAGAGTTAACTCTATAAAGCCCAAGTTGGAGCTGACTAGAAGACTAGAGACTTCAGTGTTCCATTTTGTATAGCATAGGTCTAACTTTTTTCTCATTTCAGGACACAGATATGTATTATCCCGAAACAGATACACCTGCAATGGCCAGAACCTCAAACCTGAATGAGGAACTTGGGCAGGTAAGACAACACTTCATGTTTGTGAGATTCTGGGAAGACAGAGGGAATGAGACCATGCTGTACAAATCTGCTTTATTGTATTGCTCTTTGGTTCAGGTTAACGGGACATTTTTACTTCCATTAGTCCGAGTCTTACAAGTAAAATAATGAGAAATCATAGAATTAAATTTGAGGTCATAGAGGCTTTTTTTAAGCATGGGAATTGAATCTGTACTGCCTATGTTCATTCTAAACTGACTTTTTTACTCAAGGGTGTTGGAGGGATGCTATGTGGTTTTGACTGCCTGTACCAAAAGAGAATGTACATGTCTAAGCTTGGCTGAAGAGCAGGCCAACAGTCTCAGTCTGTGTTCTTAGTTCTTCATGTTTCTGCCCACCTCACAGGAAATTCAAGTCAAAATATTTCTAGTCCTAATATAGATTGTATTCCTTTAAACATTTCCATGTTCCTTTCAGATAAAGATAATTGTATATTAACTTGTGGTTGCTGTAAGAGATTTTTTAAATAAATTCTTCAAATTATATGTTTTCAAAATGGTAGGGCTTTCCAAAAGAAGGCTACTGGAAAACACAACTTTGCCATTAGAATTTTGTAGTACCACTGAGAAATCCTAGCTTTTTTCCTTGCCCATCAAAGTCATAGCTATGTAACTGAACCACATGAACTTCATAATTTGTGTGAATTCACATACAAATTCACAATTTGTGTGAATTTAGTGTTGGAGACAATGTTTATATATGTAAAATACATAATGAATGTGTGCTGTTCAGAAGAGTGGTAGTCAGTATTCTTCCTGCTTAATCCTATTGGCTTTTTTCTTTAGGATTGTTAAAATTTGTTTTGTATTTAGATTGATATGAAGTTATCAACTTTCAAATTATGGTAGTGTTTTTGTCCAAAGTAGGCTATATTATGTGGCATAATGTATATTGTTCACTGTATGTTGTTTTCAGAAATGGCTTACTAGTGATTCCATGTAACTAGACTGAATTTTTGGATCCATTAATTGAATTGTTCACAGGTGCACTTTAAAATTTTGTTACATGCTAGAATTATTAATGACTTGAATTTCCTCAGATGTTTGGATATCCACTTTGACTTTTGACTTGCTTAACTAGGAGTGTAGTGCACTGTCTTGACCTCAATTGCAAATATTGAGGAAAAGCTTTTTGCAACTCTAGGCAAAATATCCCAGTTTTTAAATTGGCTAACTCGTACATAAGGACTATCCCTTCCTACCTGTTGCTAGTTTAAAGTCTTACCTGGTGCAGAGGTAAAACAGTATGGAATTTAGCTTGCAATTAATTTTGCTCTGTTGTGGGCTACTGAAGGTGGGGATGTTGAGTCTGCTAACGCTCCAAGAAGTTGTGCTGCTGTGTTGGAGTCATCTCCAAGTTCTAGTTGAAAGTCACTTGTTTACATTGTGGGATTATTAGCTTGGGTGGTGCTCACCATGGCTATGTATTTTGTACTTGAGGACTGGTCGTGACTAGATACCAGAAAAAGCAGCTTTTATTTGCCTGCAAAATACCATTTGGATATTCCTGGTGCAGTAATATTTATGGGGGGGGGTGTGACCCCGAAAAACAAAATTGTGATTAGAATTTCTTCAGTGTGTTAAATTCTGATGATTCTTCAACAATCTTAGGAATCATTTTAATTTAAAGTCTTGCTGTTCAACATTAGTACAGCTGAAAGATATGGGGAATGTTCAGTTAGCACAAGCAAGTATTTCCATACTGATCACACTGGAGCCTTGGCAATTGATACCTACAATTTGAGCCTTTTCAGCATTTAGAGAAAAAGAAATAATGTTATTAAATAACTTGCCTGATTCTTTTGCTGTAGCTTTGATAAGACAAACTAAGCTGTAATCCTGTATTGGCCAATACTGTGTCATTTGAGCCATATGTTTCCCAGAATTTTCCTGATACTTAATCTATTTTTCACTTTGAGTTCTTTACTTTGAAAATTGAAAATTAGATTTTCTTTCTTTCTTTCAGGTAAAATACCTGTTTTCTGATAAAACAGGTACTCTAACGTGCAATATCATGAACTTTAAGAAATGTAGTATTGCTGGAGTGACATATGGGTACGTATGATTTTTTTTTTAGAAACTCTGGAGCTTAATATGTGCTTATTAAAGGTACATACTTCTGTATCAGAATAGAATTAGAACATTCTGTTCAACTTGTATTTTAGTACATTTTGGCATCTCAGTTAATAGTTTTCATTTTCATGTCCTGAAACGCAAATTAGCAAATACAAACCTGGAGAGTACTTAATATAAAGTAAAGAAAGATTGCTCCCTAACTTACCTGATTATGATTCAAGAAGTGCTGGACAACCTCTGGCTTTTTCAGAGGGAAGAATGTGGCCTAAGGGAAGCAGTTGTTAGTCACGTTTCTGTGACCTGAGATGAACCAGGATTTCATTACAACCATGTAGCTGTAGTTGTGGAACTAAATATTCTTGCACCAGAGGGGTACTCACTTACTGGTTTTGTTCTGTTTCTGTCAAAAGGATCCCTTTGAGTCGTGCCAGTATTCCATAGCGCTTGGCCTTTTGAGTCTCAAATACTAAATATTTGTCTTAGCCTAGTTTTAAATGGATAGTCATAAGATCTTTGTGCAAGGTAACCTTTGAATTTCACAGTGGCTAGATTAGATACCTCCAAAGGCAGAAAACTTGGTTCAAATGTATGAACAGCTGAACCCATGTTTCTAGCATATATTTGTATGTGTGATGACTCATGGATCTTCGCCTTCTACTTGTTTGGTTTGCAAAGTAGAAAAAATGTTCTCTTTTCTTTTTTTCTACCCATCAGTCACTTTCCTGAGCTAGAAAGAGAACGTTCATCAGAGGACTTCAGGTAAACATATTCAAAGATGCTTGCGTTCTGTATAGCAGGGTGGAGACAACTTATGTAAATGCTGCTTTCCAATTTGGAACTGGAAGAGGCCCAAGGGAGCAATGTATTTGAGTAAAGTGCTCTTCCAGGACAAGCCTAATGCAGTAGCTGGTGGGTGGTGATGGATTTTCTCTTACACAGAGAGATGGTGGGTGGAGGAGGGTGAGGGATAGGCAGTGGCTAGAGTGGCTTGGATGCACACTCATGTGGTGTTTATTTATAATTGCAGACAACCAAGTAACAAACTGAGTAACATTCTTTACAGTAATCTTACCTCTACAGATGGAATGTTCCTCTTTGCAGTCACTAAGTTCAAACCTGACAAAGGAGAAGAAACTACTTTACTAAAATGCTGTTTAACAATTAAACCTGGAGAGAGCTTGATATGGAAGTATCTTATGTCAAGAGAACCTCTCCTCTTTATGCGGAGATTTGATAAATAGAGGTGATGGGTCTGTCTCTTTCTATAGAAAGAGTGAAAAGTGTTATGCAGGTGTCACTGTAGCATGTTCAGTTTAACAGGAAGAGGGGAAGAGCCCGAGAGGGCTGATGTGACTTTAGCAAGTATGGGTAAGAAGCACATTCTCCTGCAGGAAACAGGTAGATGTTGAATGCTGTTACCCATGTTGTGTGGAACCAAGTTGGGCTTCTCTGCTGATCCATCTCATTTTTATGATCACCTTTTAGGAAGGTGGTATGATATGATGGGGTGTTGTTACTTAAGCTGACGTGATTTCTGTGGATGCCTTGTCCTTCCAGCATGTTGCTGTTTCCTTTGTTGCTATCTTTTATGTCCTTGTAGGCTTCTTTTCTAGTCAGCTCTCTGGAAGAGTTTCTTCCAGGTACTAATTTGAATTAGTCAAGCTACAAAATTCTCCAGAGATTGACTTGACACAGAACTCTCAGACTAGAGAGGGAGTTTAGGACTATTGAGTTTTGATCTATTTTAGAAGCAAGCCACCTTGAAATCAAGGTATTTAAAGTACAGTTAAAAGCTGCTTCTGCTACATCTGTCCCAGGAAGTGTGGTGATATTTAAATTTTCTCAAATACACCATCAAACATAACCATTTTTGGTTTCTTGCTGGTGTTCTGAAGAGGTTATTGCTCATTTTCATCACTTTGTGCATTACTTGTATGATCTTTTCACAGTGTTTTTTAAGGACAGTGGAATCCTACTTTGTTTTTCCTTTGCTTTCCAAAAAAAATAGATGAAGTAGAAAGACTGGAAGTGTTGCCACTGTTACGTTTGCATGTGTTTTGTCTTGCTCTGCAGCCAGCTACCTCCTTCCACCAGTGAATCATGTGAATTTGATGACCCAAGACTGCTGCAAAACATAGAAAATGACCATGTAAGTCTGCTCTTCGACTATGATGTCTCTTAAACCCTATTCTGGGTCTCTCTGGAACTGAATGCTAACCAAATTAACTTGTGTGATCAAGTCTGTTTTATGGGTGTGTCATGCAAGCACAGAACAGAGGAAAGGAAACAAAATAGGTTTTCCAAAACCTGTCTGTCGACTTGTCTTACTACTGAATTAAAAAAACAATGACATTGTATGGGTACTAGCTAGCTATAAAACAGTTTCATATATGCTGGTGTCTATGGAACATAGTGTTTTGTAGTAAATGATGATAGACATTTAAATTTTTTAAAAGACAAACTACTTAAGAGTGTTCAGACATCCATGCTGTTAAAATGCCATTTTCAACAATTTAAAGCATTGTAAAGTGGTTCTGGTGTGAGACCTGCTTTAAACACTGCAGATGTTGGGAATTCCAATTGCATTTAAAAAAAAAAATCCCTTTAAGAAATGAGACTTAATTGCCTGAGGGTTAGTGATTAGTAATTTTAGCCTAACTGTGTTCTAAAGGGACCTAATCCTTAGTGTCAGTTCATTGCTTATTCAGAAACCACGCAGCAATGAAGTGTCCAACTGGACATCAGACAATTCAAGTCACTTGGGAAAAACATGACCTTTCTATTCTGCATAAGCTGTTTTGCAGTAGAGGATCTGAACACTGGCAAGTGCAAACTCAAATGACAAACTCAATTAGGTAATTGCTCTCCTTAGGCAGTATAATGTCTGTAACTGGGCTGGTTTAGTATGAGCATCTAAAATATAGTTAGCACATACTGTTTGCAACAAAGCTTTGCTTTACACTCTTCTTTACAATACTTCATAAGTTCAGATGTAGCATGGTGTAAATGCCTGACAGAATATTGAATTACTTTGTATATCACTACATATTCCTCAGGGTGATAGAACCTGAAGATGGTTCCTGTGCTTTTTATCTTCAGGGTGGTGGCACTGCCAGGATAATGTACCAATTTCCCATGTGGTTTTTGTTGCTATCTGCTTTGGAAGGACTTCCCACTGCACATCATTTGCAGCCAAGAGTTGGGTTTCCTCCTGTTCTTTTGTGTTGTGTTTGTTTATATATGGCTACGATTATAGTTTATGGCAGCTGCTGACTCCATGTACTCATTCTGAATGGAAGGCTACTGGTTTAGGTGCAGGCTACAGATGAAGTCTATCTGAGCTCTTCCTCACTGGCTGTTGCTGTAGGCATCTATACAGGAAAGTCCTTTGGGACATTTTAATAGGGATATTTATCAAATGGGCTGTGAGATGGAGTTTCTCATCTACCCTTCAGTTGTCTCCTTAACTTTAGGATATTTCTAATTCTTTGATTCTCACTGGGTAGAGCTTCTACTTTGGGAGATAGAAGGAATATTTGCTGTTATAGAAGGCAAATAAAGGATTTTGGTAGCTTCCTTAGGTGTCACTTAGTCTAGACAGCTCAGAAGTCTTACTACTTTACATGTCTGAACCCTTATGTGTCAAGTTTCCTTTTGGCTGGCAGCTTGAACAGATAAATACTGTTGTCACTGCCCAGCTGACTGTTGGGCTAAGCATGCTGTGTGAATTCAGCCTTCAGACAATCAGTGGGGAAACTTCTGGATGATAACACTAAAGGTGTACCTTGTGTAGGCCGAAGATATCTTTTGGAGCCTGACTGTGGTGAAGGGATGGATGCTACCCACTGACGAGTGGTGATTTAGCACAAGGCACAGGAATGTAAGGACTTTGTGACAGTTTGCTTAGGAAGTTCAGATCCCCTTTTCAAACTGCATCAGTGAGATCAAAGCTGGATTCCAGGATAGTGGGAGAAAGAACTACTACATGTTTCTAGCCCATTTGTTGTTTGTGTTAGGTCAGCAGTTAAGTTGCATAAGCTTCTTCTACCTAAAACTCCTTAATGTCTTTGTTTTCATAGCTAGTAGTTATCTGCAAATGCCCTTTAGAAATGTGTGGTAATCTCTAGTCATTCAATGAACTGAGGTGACAAAACTGAAGTGATCTATCACAAGCTGCTTTGTGGGGTCAGATGATGTTGTACTCAGCTGGGCAATGAATTTACTTCAAACATTTACCCTTTTGCAGATGCAGTTGTCAATGTGCTATTTCTCACAAACAGGCAATAAGTGGTTATTGCTCTGGTCTTGAAGATTTCACTTTTCAATCGGACACAACTGTTAGTTTAGAGCTGTTACAGTGCCAAGTAATTTTCTTTCCAGGTTGAAAATAAAAAATAATGTACTTGTCCTCATGAGACTGTCTTCCATCTGCTAGGAAGATTTTTAGCATTCTGCATTGCCTCTAAATTTCATAGCTCTTCTGGGTCACTGGTGTGTATGGACTGATTGATGGCCAAGTCCACTCTTGAATAACAATGAAAGAATTATTGTCCTGCAGGAAGTCTTCCAAGAAAAAATAACTTGTCTAGAAAACATGTGGAGATTTCTCTTGGCTTCTCCAAGTTTAATGTGCAAGAAAGTACCTAGATTTGTCTGCCTGTGCTTTTTCTTTAACAGCTTCTGTTGGATGACCTTTGCAGCAGCTCTGAGAGTATGATGCTGTCTTGTTGCTATAGGGAGGACTGTGTAAGCTCATATTTTAATAGGAAAAAAGTTATTTCCAAAAAATTAAAAGAAAGTTTGGTGAATATACTAGATGGTCTTTGTCTTGGTGCTTGTGAGTTGCACATGTGCTGTGAATAAACTCATCATGGAGATGCAAGCCTGATTGTCTTGATGATACAAGTGTAGAGAAGGAGGTCAAGAAGTGAAAGAAGTAATAAACTTGGATCTCATCCTAGACTTCTCTATTACCTCATTGGATTCTTTCCAAACTTCCTCTACTCATTCCAGTCCTTTATATAAACTCTCCTCTGGCACACAAATTACTGCTTGGGCAAGAAGCATCAAGCACATCATATGGCTGCAGATGTATGAATTGATTCAGTGAGTATGTGTGGTGAGCAGTTAAGCAGCTGGCCAGACAGAAAGGGTAACTGTTGTGCTCATGTTGAGCCTTTACCTCAGTAAAAATGTTCCTTTAGATCTCAGCATGTCTGTTTATTTTCATGAAGTGTGTGGAAACTGAGGCTTTTATCCCATCAGGCTTTGTTCAAATGACCACTATCATCAGCTGATTCTTAATCCCTTTAGAATGCAGAACAAAAAAAGCATATTGCTACTGGGAAGAAAAACTGGAATTTAAAATACAGTACGGGAAAATACATTCAGGTGTTGAAGAACCTCAGGGAAGTTTTAGTTCAGACAGTAACTGTTGCCTGAAAACTGTCAAAACATACCATTTTACAACTGACAAATTGTTATAGCTTGTTGAGAAATATCTTTCATTCTTCTGGTTTTGCCCTTATTGTGTGTGGGACTTGGGTACTTTCCTTTTGCTCAAGTACAAGGCAGTATCTTTATATGTTGTATTTCAGTGGCTTTGGACAAGATAAACTTGCTGTTAACTCTTGATATTCAAGTGCTGGTTCATGTTTTCATTGAGTCTGTGCCTGAAACATCCTGATCCTCTCCAGAATTACCGGCTTCACTGTTCTAGATATGCCCAACATCGCTGGATTCACACACTATTCTCTAGGTCTTTTAGTGAACAAACCAGTAGGAAGTTCACATCTTGAGATGGTGAGATGTCATTCTCCCTGGTTAGGAAGTAGATAAGTGTTTTACTAGTTGTCCTTGGCAGAAGTTGCCATGTTTAATGCAAAGTAGTAAGCTCAAGTTGTTAGGTTGTGATATAATATCCCATTGGCCATTTGCTCAAAACCCTGTCAAGTCCTGCTTATTTGGAGATACTGTGAATCAAGGTGCTGACCTGATGCTGCCATAAGTGAAAGGAGAGATGAATAATTATCTTTAACTTCACATGTAACTTCCTTGTAGTTTTATCAGGCTGTGAACAGTCAGCTAGAATAATGCAGTTTCTGTCTTCAGAGTGAGGAGGCCAGAAAAAGGACATGCATGACATGTGTGGACACATTGGCTCTGCAGAGTGCAGCTTGATCCCCAGAAACCAGAGTTTTGACTCAGTGTTTTGTTCCCTCTGAATAAGGGATAAAAACTTGTGATAGAGCTTCCTGACAAGTCACCTATGCCCTGCTTGTCAATGGACGATGCTCTACCTTCTAGGTAGGGCAACTCTTCTCTGTGTAGATAATGCTTCATAGGTAACAATCCAGACATTCCTTCAGAAGTGAGACTGTCTCAATGTATCTGTAGATCTCAGCTTGTAGGGGCAGTGTGCTAAGTAAGTTTGGTTGGTGTATAGGTGATTGTACACCAGGTGTTTCATGAATGTTCAGTAAAGTTATAGGGAAAGCAAAGCAATAGGCTTAGCCCAGAGCTGTTGGCATACAGAGAGAAAAAAAGGGGGGAGAAGGCACTTAAAATGAGAGCTACCTGTGGACAGATGAACACGAGACTGGAATATGCAGACTTTGTTCCTGTTACAGATAAATAGAGAAGGAAAATATGGAGTGGGAAGAAAGAGATGAACTTAACAAATGAGCATGCAAGGAATGTCTTGGAGACCATCAGTAAGAATTGCAGTCCTAAAATGGCAGAGATTGGCTTTAATGGAGGAAAATTAAGTAATGAAGCAGGATCAGTTAACCTGTGGGACTTATGTCTTAGCTGGGGCTAACTTGGCATGTTGCAAGGGATGTATCACCACAGAAGTTATTAATGAGTTTTCTGTTCACAGCTCTGAAGTAGGAAATTGAATGCTCTACCCTGATTCATGCCAGTGCAACAAACACTGTGTCAGTGCTGGAACAATAGAAAGGAAACAAATGACAGCTGTGTGGAGGAGCTGATGTGATAAGATGGGCCCCTGGTGATCTCTTGCTATGGAATTGGAAGGTTGCCATCTAATACATTGGGCTGTGAAAATACCAAGCAGTGTAATTTGTTGAAAGCAGGAATATATACATAGGAAGAAATAAAATCTATGACATGACCAGAGACAGGTTGTTTCCAGCTGATAGAACATACACTTTGAAAGCATGTAAGGGGCTAGGCGATACAATTGTAAGAAGGACATCAAAGGTCTGCAGCAGTGGATGCTGAAATGAGGATCTGGCAGTCTGTGCATTTTGAGATGGAGATAAAACCTTCATTGCTTTCACTGGAAATAGTGGAGGAGCAGTAACCTTCTGATCAATAATTTGCTGTGGAGCTAACATTTCACACAAACTCCCTGACTATATTCCATGTGTTCATTTTCTTGAACACAGCCTCTGCACTCCAGCATGTCAAAAGCTACAACTGCTGTTATTTTAGTGGCATGTGACCATACAATTCAGATGTTTCAGTGTAAAGATAAAGGTCCTGTGTGAAACAAATGTTTGCAAATATTCATGACAAAGTACATGAAGCAAAACAAGAATATAAGTATTGCATCTTTACTCTATTACATTTTTTTCTGATATGCTTACTTTTTGTTTACTTGTTAACACAACACTTGTCAGCTGACATTTTGTGTGTTTTATAGTAATTTACATCCTACTAACAAAATGCCACTATTGCCATTGTATCTTTCTGTTGTACAAGTACGTAGGCTGTGTGCACCATAGTGAGAAAACAAGCAAAATCTCAACATGTTTTCCCTGTTCTTGGTCTTGTCCCTGAAATGGCACCTAAGAGAAAAAAAAAAAATTGCTTTTATTGTTGTCACATAACTTCCTTGGAGAGAAAAGCATTAAGATGTTTGAAAGCCAGTTGTGAATGCTGCTGGCCTGATTGTGAGAAGCTGCATTTTAAGTGGTGAATGGAGGGGTCTTTAATGTCTCAATAGTTCTGTGTGACTAAAAGAATTTATAAAATAACTGTGCTGCATTTTAGATAGTAGTGCTGCATATAGTCTTAGAAAAATGCTCTGATGTAACAGACTTGTATTAGAAGTATTCTTGGTGGCACATAACTTTGACTTGAAAGTTTCATTTAAACATTGTAGCTTTATTTCTGTTGTGAAACATTCTGGTCTACACTAGCAGAATAAATTGTGTAGAAGTATCTTTTAATTAACTGTTTAAAAACCTTGGTTTCTGATTTACTAGAATCTTGTAGGGATCTTTTCTATCTCGTCTTGGTTTTATTACAACAGTAGGTTTTTGGCCCAACCTTGTGCTAACAGCTTTTGTAATGCTCTGGAATTTTTAGTGATTCCATTAAGTCAGTATGTATAAAATATGGTATGCTAGTGAAAACTTAGTGAACTTACAGAATTTTTTTTTAATATGAAAACATCATCTAGTTTCTGAAGTCAGCTAAGGCATTCTGCGAAGGTTGAACTGCTAAATTCGTATCTGACTTGGTCATTGAGCAAGTGGCTACTGTGATATACGATACTGATGGATGTTACGGATATAGCAGAGTTGAAGGGGGATGTGTGTTCACTTCAGCTGCTTCACCCCAGTGTCTTAAAGATCTGTGTGAACTGTGGATGAAGTTAGTATGGCAGGCTGTGAAGTGGGCAGCTGAATACCATTTCTGACTGCTGTGAGACTGGAAATGCTGTGTCAGAGGCAGGAGTGGAAGAAAGGGAAGAATGGGATGGGGGACTCTATTTCAAGTCAGTATACCTGCAGTTGTCAGACTGCTGGTCAGAGGCCTGTGATTTAAGTGCCACGACATCTTCACTGAGTTGCAGATGCAGTGTTTCTTTAAGCACTTGGTGATGGCTGGTGACTATGCAATCTGTGAACAGTGTGTTTTAATTGTGTTTTCTGATGATGCTGAATGTGTAGGGACTATTGACCAAATTTCTGCTTGCCTGGATGATGTATTCCTGTGGAAGAGCACTTGATATTGCCTTCTACTGGCTAATCAGCTGCTGTGAGGTCTAGATGTTCATTGCGAAGGGTGCAGTCACAATGAGTTTAATTCTGGTGTGGTTACTGTCAATCTATTGAAAGCTGTTGTGGAAGCTACCAAAGTAGTATTTTCTGTTGCTTGAATATCATCAGCATCTTGTGGCAGATATCTTTGCCTGTATGAAGCTTTTGGTGCTACGAAACTAATGCTTTATGGGGTGTGGGGAACATTCTGGCTTCTGCAACTTAAGTGAAGTCTTTAGCCCCCCAGTTCATTAATGCTGGCCCTTAACTCTACTGTATTGATGTTTGGGGACCAAGACAACTACTATAGTTAGAGAATTTTTTTTTGCCTGTGGTACCTAACAGGTCTTCTCAGGTTAGTGAACAGCTGCCTCTCAGTTTGTGTGTAATACTAAACCTGACTCTCCTGATGTCCTGTCTAGCCCACAGCTGTGCACATACAGGAGTTCCTCACTCTACTGGCTGTCTGTCATACTGTTGTTCCTGAGAGACAAGGAAATAAAATAATCTATCAAGCCTCCTCTCCAGGTTAGTTGTTGCTTTCTTTTTGGGAGGGAAGGAGTGAGGGAATAGATGGAAGGAAGGTCCAGAAATTTCTGTGAAGGTCATCAATTCTGTAAGCAAGATGCTAGCAGTAGGCCTGGCATTTTCTGTTATCAGTGCACACTGCTTTTGAATGCCTGCTACAAAACTGCAAAGTCTGTGATGTTTCTGTAGACCTAGGCTGGGCATATCCCTTCTGTTCTCATGAGACCTTTTACTCTGGCCTTTCTGCAGGGGTGAAAAGCAGAAGTAGAACTTCCAGTGTGTACAGCTGATCTATGAAAATACTGATTTGTTTCTGCATGAACAGTTACTTTCTCTATTTGGCATGAGTGCAAACTATTTTTCTTGATATAGTAGCTTCCCATCTTGCTCTATGCAGATACAAGGTGCTGATACATGACACAGCACAACCAAGAGCAGAGTCTTGGCCATATTTGGACCTGCCCTTCACCCATTTAGTCCTCCTTTCAGGTAGCACAGAAGTATTGAAGGAGGTAGGTAGGGCAAAATGCAGAAAGCAAGGCCCTGCTCCCCATCATGTATATCTGTGTTACTGAGGTTGTTTCTAGAATTGTTGTAGTGATGAAGCAGCATAGTTTCAGGCACCCTGTTAAGACACAAATAATAAGAGTAGGGTGAAGAGCCTGTGTAAGGCAGCTATTGTTTTCAGTGTTGATGAACTGTGAGGAGACATAAGGGAGCTGTAGAGACATTAGGGTTACGTGAGTTGGGCACTAAATCCACCTATATGATGGTTGTGCTTAATGCCACTTGCTCCTCAATGTGGCTGTGTACCTACCTACAGGAGGTAGAGGTGTTGGCTCTGGTTTAAGCTCTGTTATTTGAGCTTTTAATGACATTGTCCTATTCAGTGTCCAGAAGACAATGCTGTATTTCCATAGCACCTGAACTTAGTGCCTTTACAGCAGGAAACGAATTAAATACATGTTGTAGGAATTTAGAGTAACACAGCTTTGATTGTGCTTTCAGAACAGGTATTTCCCCTTTTTCATGTAGAAAAGTATGGCTCCTCAAGAACAATAGCTTAATGCTTTAGTAATTATGGGATGTTTTATATGTAGTATGAAGTCTGTGTAGTTGACTGGCCTTTGTAGGACTAAAATGTGAGTGTTGTGGAATTGTGTGCAGAGCTACTATAGTAGACCCACTGATAAGGGAGTATGTGGGAAAGGGGTATTCCGTGTTTTGGCGGTGTGGCATATTTAAGTATGGGCTTTTCAGGCCTCTTCTACATACTGGATTAAACATAAGTTTTTCTTGTGTTGGCAGATGAAGGGGCATTAGTAAAAGGAGCAAAGAAGCTTGGTTATGTCTTCACAGGACGGACTCCTCATTCAGTTATCATTGATGCGGTAAGTAGTAGTTGTCCATGGTGCAGGCTGCAAAGCTCACGTGAAGCATAAATGTCTCTTGTGTGGTTCTTGTGAGTTCTCCTTCACAGGGCCTTTAGGGTGCTATGTGCAAAATCCTTTTGCAGACTACAAGAAGTTGTCTTATTCTATTTTTAGATGTGAAGTCTTTTGCCCTTCTCTATGGCAAGGGCAGTAGGAACTTGCAAGCTTATATGGAAACTGATAGCAGTTCTGTCTGAAGAGTATTTCCCTTGTCTGAGAAGCACAGATGAGAACTCACATTAGATGAAAATTTACGTGTCTAGGAGACTTTCTGATTATTGTGTTCAACTGTTACTTATAAATGTTTGATATCTTGTAAAATGCGTTTTTTCTCTTGAGCAAGATCTTCTGTAGAAGATGCATCTACTTAATAAGCTGTGCAGTTAATGGATTAATCCATTAACTCTAGTTAGTGGATTAGAGTTGACACAGGCAGTCATTCCTACTTAACTTGCTGTCTAAGATAAAGTGGCTTCAGTTCTACACAGGTGTAATGAGTAGGGTGCTTACTAAGAATAATGAATGTGTTCTCCTTCCTCTCAGGTGTGTTCGCTTTCAGGTTTCTTGGTACACTGCCAGCCTAAGCATGTGAACCATGCCCTTCTAGGACTTTGTGACAAACTTTTTACAACTTCTCAGAAAATAGCTGCTTACTTTAAGGGGAAGAGCTTTAGAGTGAGCAGTACCATCTAGAGTTATCTAGAACTCTTTTCTTTTCTGCAGGGAAGACCCAGGCCCACCTGAACCTAGTTTTATACACCTTGTACATACCAGGATGGGAGTGTGGTCAGACTATAGCCAGCAATAAAAGCTGTCACTCCTAGAGGTTCCTGTGTGTCCTCATTGCCTACATCAGTGGCAGTACATGTAACATGGGATTGGAGATGGCCTTTGGTCTTGGGGATATTGCTGAATTGATACGTGCCTTGTAGGACATGATTCTGTACCACAATTAGATTTTGCTACAGCCATTTCTTTAACTTCATGCTACAAATACCATTGGAGTTTTGAGACTCCAGTAAATCCCACTGCTCCTTCTGTCTGTTAGACAACAGGAATGATAAAGACAGGGTGTTTCTAACGCCTTTTAGGTTGCTTGTGCTCAACCCTCGCAAACAGTTCTTGGTGGTAACAGGAGTTACTCATCAGTTATTTTTTTTTTTTGTGGCAGAAAATGGTTAATGTAATATCCTTGTAAACTCAAGAAATATTAGGGCAGTTCAGACAACGGTTATTGTAATACCAAATCTGGATGGCATGTTTTATTTTCATTTGGAATAATGCTCATGGTCTGTACATTCCAACAAAATTGTTTTTCTAAATGTACTTCAGAGGTCACTCAATGAATCTATTACAGTATCACCCAAGAAAGTGATTCAGGTTTTTTATCACCTTTCTGGTACAAACTTGAAACAATTATAAGGAAAAAAGTAAAAAATATATTAGGTTATTTGTTTATAATTTTTAAAATTTTTGATTATGTCACTAAAATAAATAGGGTTTTTAAATAATAAAAATCTAAACTCTTCAATATATTATGTTTAGGGAAGGTCTAAACTAGATATTAGGAAGCATTTCTTTCCAGAAGGGGTTGTTGGGCGTTGGAATGGGCTGCCCAGGGAGGTGGTGGAGTCCCCATCCCTGGAGGTGTTTAAGAGTCAGATCGACATAGCGCTGAGGGATCTGGTGTAGTTGGGAACTGTCAGTGTTAGGTTAATGGTTGGACTGGATGATCTTCAAGGTCTTGTCCAACCTTGATGTTTCTGTGATATATCTATTAATTGGTAGCTATTAAGAAGTAAATATGCAGTTTAACTTTCAGAGCATGCTTATCCTTCTGGAACAAGTTATCGGTTCCTTGAAATGGTGTAAGAACAGTAGATGGAGGATGCAACAATATTAGATGTCCAAGTAGGATTAGAATGCCTTGACTAAAGGGCTCTACATCACTTGTACCAGCAGAGGGAGCTATTGCCACAATTTATTTACACTGAGGTGTGTCAAGAAAGGTGTTTAACCAACTTGCATGTTTACACGTTTAAGAATGTACTGCAAATTATAATAGTACATGCTTTCTTTTATAGCTGGGAAAAGAAAAAACCTTTGAAATTCTTAATGTGCTGGAGTTTTCCAGGTAAGTTTTTCTCTAATATACTAAATGCAGGGTAACAAGAAAACCATTTTTGTAAATACGTTGTTGAGAATAGGAAGATTCATTTGATGTGTTAGAAAAGCTGAACTTCATTAACTTTGTCCTGTTCCTCCATCTCCTCATTTCCAATACACAGCTAATACAGATTTTCTTACAAACTGGTGGCAGTTGGCATGTGAGCATGAAACTCCATTTTAAATAAGCCACTGCAGCTCTGGCTTATTTAAAAGCTGCTGCCCTGGAAGTGTCTTTCTGTGCCTCATTGCTTTCCTGATGATGTGTCACTTCTGTACTTCAAGAACATGCTTTGAGATAGAGACTACACTTTTATAGTGCTTCTGAAAATCAATTGGTTTTAAGTAGATGGAATCTATGACTGGAGGGAGTTGTGGTGCCCCTTTTTAACAACCTCTCCAGCTATGAAAAACTAAACCTTGCAGGCACTCCTGACTTGTCAGGCTAGTTACAATTGGCACTGCTTGAGTAGCAAGAAGCTTTGTGTGATGAACTGGGCTCCTAAATCACTGGAGATGATGAAGCGGGCTTTCTCTTTGTCAGTTGATTAAACTTTTGTCGGTTTGCTGCTAGTCAGCAGGCTTTTCTGATGGTTTTTGTGCTTTTGCTGTGGCTTAAAGTCATGAAGTCATCTTCTCTGCCATCTTTGAGTTTGGTGGTTCTGCTCTAAATGAGTATGAATGCAAGTCAGGGAAGATTTGGGTAGGCAGCTTGTTCTTGTGTCCTGGCTTGCTTTGAAGATTACTCTTAACTACTTCCTGTTTTCATTCAGGATGTAGCTACCTAAACTACTTGTGGGAATATCTAAAAAGGTACTGGAGGAGTCTGTTAAGGGTTCTGACAAGTTGAGCAGTACCTTGTAAACCAAAATGTCTTGCTAACTTGTTTTTATTTCTTCATCTCGCTTTTACATAGTCTGTAGACAGGAGTAACTATAGCCTGCATGCAGCAGAAAAAAAAGCTGTCTTGACTCTTCCTTATGTGTAGCAGCTTTCCACTGGACCTGTGAAGGAGTTACTGTAATTAGATTTCAGAAAGCACATGGAAGTTTCAGTGTCATTAGCTTGCTGCAGAAATTCTGGGCACAGCTAATTGCTGTCCTTCCAGACTTTCTTTAGAAAGTCTCAGAAAGGATTGTTCTGTCTTACACATGGCTCTTGAGCCTTGAAAAGGGGCTAGATCTCCCTGAGCAACTTCAGTAGGAGGAGCAAGAGTGCTCTACACGTTGTAGATATTGGCAAGAAGGGGATGAGGAAGGATGCTTCTGAGTTCTCCTTTTGCTAAGGAAAATAATTATGAGACCACATGTTCTTAGGGTTCTTTTGTTAAGACTTGATTTACTTGCCTCTGTCTCTTACAAGATGCATTTTTTTCCAGGGGCTCTTTTAAAGGAGAAATTGAGAAATGAAATTGCAAATATTATATTTAAAAAAAAAAAAAAAATCCTTGCCTACCTTTTGCTGTGTGTACAGTACGCTATTGTTTACCTTTATTTTAAAAATACATCCCAGACTTGATTGTCTTGATATGCAGCTCTGCTTAGAGGGTCTGACTTTGTTCTACATAATCCCAACTATGTAGGTCTGATTAGTCCAGTCTGAAGAACATACAGGGAGACCAAGAACTAGCTATACCATGATTCCTTTCTATGACATTTCTGCATTATCTTGAGCTATAAGGTTAAATGACTGTCCTGGTCAGTGGATGGCTATTTCAGTGTCTGTTATGCCTATAATAAATGTGAGTTTAGCCTTAATGATGCCACTTCTAGCCTGAGTCCCCGAAACAATTTTTCTTGAGGAATAAGGAAAAGCTAAGAATTGTGACTCCGCTTGTTCAAGAGGGTTTTTGTGCCATCTTGCTGCTCTCCAAATTCTTGCTCATGTTTGAGTGCAAGTTTATGTTCCGGTTGAGTGCTTGCCAATGGGAGCCATAGGGCTGAAGCTGGAAATGGGAAATTTAATATTTCTTCTTGCTGTCAAGGACTGTGGGGTCTTAAGTTACTACTGTTACATTTCACCTCATCTCAGATGCACTGAACACGTTTGAGAAAATCCGCAAGCTACAACAGGACCTACTCTTCATTACTATGACTAATGAAAGCAATTTTTTTTCTTTCAATAGCAACAGAAAGAGAATGTCAGTGATTGTTCGAACTCCAGCAGGACAGCTACGTCTCTACTGCAAAGGGGCTGTAAGTAATTATGCTATCTAATGGAGAACTAACACCACCAGTTATTGTTTCAACAGCTGTGGCTGATGGTGGCACTTCATGTCTCATATATAATACCTGTTGGCTTTCTGTTTAGGGCCAAGTGATTTAAGAGATCTGTCATTCCTCCTCTGATGCTTTTTGCAGGCAGGAACATTGCTAGGCTTTCTACTACCCAGTTGAAATCCTGAAACTACTGGGAGCAGTACCTTTTACTTAAGCAAAGTCAGGATTTCACCCCGCTGTGCAGCAGCAGTTCAGGAGCTAGACTAAATGCTGCTGTTTAAATCTATAACACTAAAATGTGTTCTCAAGTGGCTGACTCTTGATCTGGCTCAGTTGCATCTCTGCACCTGTTCTTATTTGTCATCATGACTTGCACCATGTTGTTTCTGTCTTTTGCTGATGAGAGCAATAACTTACCAAAGTACAAAGGTTGCAAAACTAGCATTAGTCACAGCCAGAGTGGTTCTAATTTCAGTGGTAATCTACGGAGGTGGCTTTCTGCAACAGGGAAAACTATTTCAGACTTCTGTGAGGATCTGGTTTACTTGAATTTGTCTTGACGTATGGGTCTGGGTGCATGGCTCTGCTGCTACATTTTAACTCCCCTGATTTCGTAAAGATGTGTCAGCTTCATGCTGTTGTGGTGGGAGTGAATTAAGCTCCATCTCATTGTGTTGTATGTCTAGTGGGATGGCACAGACCTGTAACTGCTTGTTGCTGATACCATGCTGCAATTCATACTGTTTCTTGGAGTGTGGCACTGGAAGAGGTGGACAGCAGGGGAGTTTATAGTAAAAAATTTCATGCTGTCTTCCATATGAGCAGGCTCAGATGTCTAACAGAACAGAAGGGTTGTAGTAATTACTGTAATACGGTGTTTTGTTTTGTATATTCTACTACATCTACCACTCATCTAAACTGTGAGTTAAGTGCCTATTCCACATTAACTCTTCCACATTCTGATGGTCATCTCCTGTCCTGTCATGTCCATCATAAATTACTTGTTTTGTATGCCTGTCTCTAATCAATGATAGATGTAAGTTTACTTATCTGAAGAGTACATACTTGAGCAACAGTAGGGTTTCCATATTTTACATGTCTGTAGCAACTTCTGGTAGTTGCAGAATAAAATCCAGAGAGTTTAAATATGTACATGATAGTGCTGTATTTTGATTGCAGCTGTTACCTGGACCTTTTCAATTGCTCTTTGATTTAGAGATGAAGAAAATTGTTGCAGGAAGGGTTATTTCTGGGAGAGTTTTGTGCTAGAACCTGATCAGTGTTTCTGATTTTCATTTAACGTCAGTGGGAATCTTTTGTAGGAAGAATTGCAAGAAGCTCTTCTGCATGGGACTACAACATGTACTAAATAAGAGCAGAGACTTTAATTCTCTGAAAATCAATAAATCTGCTTAGCAATTCAGAAAGGAGTGTTCTGTATGGTGCAGTAATAGGGGACCCCTGTATGGCAAGAGGGGGGGAGGGCAGAGTGTACTTCTGTCCTTGTAACTTAAAGTGGATGCAGTATGTCTACCACTGAACACAATCCAGATTATGTACTCAAACTAGAGTCCTTAAACCCAAATGTATTACTTCTAGATACAGTCTTGGGCTCTGGTATTAGCAAGTCCACTCGGGTTACTTCCCTTGAGCTTGTAAATATGCAAATGGAACTTAATACATAGACTTACCCTGTTGTAATGAATTTGGTTTTAATAGGATAATGTAATTTTTGAGAGGCTTTCAAAAGATTCCCAGTATATGGAGCAAACACTGTGCCATCTTGAGTACTTCGCAACAGAAGGTAAGAGAAAGAGCATGTCATGAGAATTCAATTGATCAAATTATTTGCAGTGTGTTCTGCATTCTGAGCTTTGCAGTGCCAAATAAGATGGTTATGAAGATAAAAAATTAAGTGGTGTGTAATCATCAAATTAACAACCTTAGGATAACTTAAAGCCTAAGGAAGTTTGTGTGCTGTTCCTGTGCCAATTCAGTAGGGAAATGGTATTTGTAAGGAAAACATGAGGCTCTGTGTGCCCATGATAAAGGGAAAGGGTGTGAGTTGTATTGCCCAGAATACCTCAATTACATTGGAGTTAGAGGTATTTTTTCCAGTGTAAAACTCAGATGACAGAGTATCTGATTTGCACCAACATTAGTAACCTAAAGGAGCTAGACATTAGTTTTATGTTTGTGAAAACCCAAATGCTTTAGAAATGTACAGGGAGACTTTCTGGAATCCAGAGTTTAACAGCATGAGTTAAAAACTCCTGTTGTTCCAGTGGGAGGGTTAGAATTTAGCATTTGTTAGGGCATTAATGATTTGCTGATAGTCAGTGTAATTTTAGTGTGTGTAATGGATGTCTTCTGTTTTGTAGGTCTGAGGACTCTGTGCATTGCTTATGCAGATCTGTCAGAGAACTCTTACAGAGAGTGGCTGAATGTCTACAATGAAACCAGTACAGTTCTGAAAGACAGAACTCAGAAACTGGAGGAATGCTATGAAATCATTGAAAAGGTAAGACACACGCTCTTTTGATCAGACACAGATCCCTTATATATGTCTGTCTCCCATGGAATTTGGCCTTTGTACAGAAAAAAAACATGTTAATTTCATTCATGAGAAGCTGAAAAGGTGTTCTTAGTTGGCAACCTGTTCAGTCCGTAGACCTCTGAAATTTTAATTCATAAATCTGAGACAAACTTATGTATAAAAGGTCATTGCTTCTTAAACTCTTTTCTCACATTCTTTTAACTTGGTTATCTTGTGTAAGGTTGATGTAATTTGATAAAGAAAACATAGAGAATAGTTCTGTTGCACCAAGTTCACATGTGCTAGTATATGAAGAGAAGCTGTACAGCAGTCACAGTTCAGGTTTTCTGAAGGATTTTGTAGGCAAAACGAAGTGTTCCCCAAGGCCTGTAGTTGCAGGGACTGACAAGTCAAAAATTCCTCTCCGTGGAAATTGCAGAACTCATAATTCTGGAAGGGGAAAATAGGTACCAGGAAGTGGTTTGAAACTCTCTTGTCCCATACTGAATGAAGTGTTAGAAGGTCAACACTAGGGGCCAGTGTTTCTTTGATACTTGTTGGTCTTGCTGTTTTCTGAAATGCTGGTAGTCACACTTCTCACCTTACCTGTTTGTGCTCTTTTGCCTTTCTCCAGTTATTTCACTATCATTTTATTTAGTGGTTTCTTTAAAACTCTTTGAACTTCAATTTGTTTTTTAATGGACAATGCACCTTAAGTTCTGTAGCACTACTGGTTAAGTTAGGGCAGAAGGGGGAAGGAGGCTGAGACTAGGATGAGAGCTAACTTTCATAGGGTAACAGAAAAACTCCAAGAACTCTTTAATAGCTGAAGATTGGGTCTTGCATTTCAAACTAATGCCTTAGGTTGTCTTTTGTGTGTGTTGGTAAATAGCAGTGTGATTATCTAATCCTTGGTTTTTGTAGGTTTGCATGCTTTCTGCCTGTGTTCTCATGCTTTTCTGTTTTCACTGAGGTAAAAAAAACAAACATAACTTGATTTTTCTTACTTTAAAATGTGTTCTCAACCTCTGTATCACTTTTATCTACCTTCTGCCTCTTTTCACAATTTAGTATCTTGAAAAAAGGGGACCTGTGAGTACATTGTAGAATTGGAGTTTTGGACTTAGTGCCTTATGTTGTGGATGAGTGTTCTAGAGCACTTAATCACTGTCGAAGGTATTCATGAAAGTGATTTTCATGTTAATTTGTAAAAGTGTGACTTAGAGCGAACCTTGCTGTCAAACTTTGTTACTACATAAAAGAAACATCCAAAGGGGGAACCAAGTTAAACTTGATTTAAAATGATGTATACAGAGAGCAAAGATGTAAAAAAGCTAAGGGACACTCTCCTGTTAAGTCACAAGACTGGACCCCCTTGCTTTCTAAACTCCTTCTTGGAGAGGTATCTAGGGCCAGCTAGATCCAATCTTAGTCCCATAAATGTTAAGGAAAATATCTTGTAAATTAAGCTCACTTGTCAGGGAAGGAGTGATTATGGATACTATGCAGTTTTGAGGTAGCAGCAGTTGGTATTGTGGTAAACTGCAAGTTTAGGTTGAATGATTTTAACAATACTTAATAATCATCTGATATATCATCATATAAGGATATATAAGGGTGACAATAAAATTTGTTATAATCAATGCTATCAAGTTTCCTAAATCAAATGCATGCACTAACACATGTGCACACAGAGGTATAGAGGTTAACCTGTAGTAGTAAATTATTGGTACTAAATAGTTGAAACCTCACAAAAATCCAGTTGTGGTGAATTACTCATTGTTATCCTTTGTCAGCAGACAATGTTTGAACCCTTTCTCTTTGGCATCTATCAGTGGACAAACTTGGAAGTCTTAAAAATCTGTTCTTTTAAATCCCTGTGAAATCTACACTGAGAGGTGTCCCAACTCAGAGGGAGATACTGGGTCACAGCCTGCTGCATTCCCAGAGAGCTCAAAGGGTCTCATGATTGCTATTTTAGGATGGTCAGATGATTGACTTCAGCCAATAATTCGTTTTAGTGACAATTCTTGTCAGGTAATTCTGGTATTTTTCCAGAGCAGGCTATGATCCAGACCCTAGGAGTTAGATACAGTTCCCACGCAGCAGGAGTTTTGGTCTTGGTTAGGGGGTGCCTAATCATCCCAACTCACTGCACTTGTATAAAGGACAAGAAAGTGCTAGATAGTCCATGCTCACCGCAGTTATAACCAAGACAGTAATACTCAGTTATAACCAAGACAGTAATATTGGCTGGCTCTGATACTGCAGTGTGGCCGGGGGGGATCTGCACCACCACAATTGGTAGGCAATAGCCACTGTATTCCTTTCCTGTTAATGTTTGCTTGCTGGTCATACCAAGGAGCAGAGAATTGCAGTTGAAACTTTTTTTTTCTTATTAGAAATGGTATTTCCCAGGTTAAAATCTCTGGTCTGCCTTCTCTAGGCACTTCTTTCTAGATAATAAACTGGCTTGTGGCTGTAACACAAAATATAAGGTATTATAACAGGCTTCTTACTTAAGGGCTCAAATGAGAGCAAGGTTGCTCCTTTGTCAGTCTGAGATGACTGGATCATAGTACAAGTGCACACATGGAGACAAACTTGACCTGGCTTCCTTCCCCACTGGTACACTGACTGAGACTGCTTCAGCAGGTACAAGAGTAACTCCTCTGGGTAGCTCTGCCATGCCAGTTCCTTTTGTATTTAACTACTTAACAAGTGATTTTGGGGAAGAAAAGGCAATCTACAATGGCACACTTGAATTGCATTTGTAACCCGCGAATGTTGTTAACATGAATAGAACTAATGTTCATCAGGAGGCTATAGGGTACTAAAGCAAATGACTTACATGAGTTGATTCTACTACCTTTTAACAACTGAAGATCTCATTACAACACCTAGGCTTTGTCAAGACCTGTAACTAATGCCAGCCTACACACCTGTACAAATAATCCTGTTCTTTATGTATGTATAGATGTGTACAAGCAGGAGCTGCTCTAATGCCCTTTTCATAGAATCACAGTGTTTGGTCTGGAAGGGACCTTTAAAGACCTTAGAGTTCCAACCCACCTGCCATAGGCAGCGACACCTTTTTCCACTAGATCAGGTTGCTGAAAATGCTGTCCAACCTGACCTTAAACATTTCCAGTGATGGGGCATCCACAGCTTCTTTGGGCAACCTGTTCCAGTGTCTCACCACCCTCATTTTGAAAAATTCCTTCTTTATATCCAAACAAAATCAACCCTCTTTCAGTTTAAAACCATTGCCTGTTGTCCTGACACTGCAGGCCTTGGTATACAGTCTCTTTCCATTTTTCTTATATGTCCCCTTTATATATAGAAAGGCCCCAATAACGTCTTCCTGGAGCTTTGTCTTCTTCAGGCTGAACAGTTTTCCTGACTACTCCTGTATACTTCATCTGTATTCATTTTTTCTGAATAATTATAGTCCCTACAAAGAATAGAATCTGTTACTTTTTCTGTGTAATTCCTGGGAATGCAGTATAGCTAGACTCAATTTATATCAGTCCCTTAAATTGAACATCTTTATATGTCTAAGGATCTGCTGAGTAGATTGTGCCTTCTGACAAGGTTTATTTCTTAGTATTTTTGTCTGCCTGACTTTTCTGTAATGTGGCCAAATCTCCCCAAGCAATTGCTTCAGAATTGCATAAGAATATGGCTAACTCTGTAGTATTAAATTTGTTGTATGATGAGACGTGCTTTTCTGGCAGACATCTGTACGTAGACTAGAGATAATTGGATTGATTAATGTTCATACCAACTGTATTACGTAAATGTAGTGTTTATATCCATAAATAGGTGGAATAATTTTTACTTTGATTGTATCCCATCCTGTATGTATGTTTTATGGGAGGGAAATTAGTTGAAATGATGTTATGCCAGGTGACTTTTCTTTTGTGGGTTTTAAGAAACTTATAAACTGTGACCACTCATGTTGCTATGGTGATTAATGAATGCTTTAGTATATATGCTCATCCATAGGAGAGCTTTGGAGTTGTATAACTTCAATTAATTCCTCTTGAAATATTGACATCTTTCTGATTAGAAACACTGTTCTGTTCTGTACCTCTTCAAATGTGAATTGTATTCAGAGGAAGTAGAATAGCCACACCAGAAATTTACTGTAGTGTATATTGCTTGTCAAAATGTTGTATTAGCAATGAGGTACAACTTGCTGTCTTTAATTCCTTTTTGACTGTGTTCCAAACAGAGGTTTATCTGAAGAAAATAATTCCTCGACTTCTTTTTTTTTTTTTTTTTTTTCCCAGGATTTGCTGCTGCTTGGAGCTACAGCCATTGAAGATCGTCTGCAAGCAGGTGTTCCAGAAACAATAGCCACACTAATGAAGGCAGAAATTAAGATATGGATTCTGACAGGGGACAAACAGGAAACAGCTCTCAATATAGGTATCCATCTGTCTGGTTACTCTGAACTTGTCTGATATGTAGCACGTTAGGTACTAGATCTGCTGTGTGGGTTTTTAACCAAAATCAGCTTGCTTATTACAGAGTGATTCCTTGGTAGCAAGTGGGCATGTGGTAGCCTTTGCATTAGAGGGGGGAGGGCTTGAAGTGAAATCTTTGCTCTGTGTCATGCTATATTCAGGGGTTTTTTTAAGGCAAAAGGAACACTTCTGCTCTTGGTTAAGTGCAGTTCTTGAACAGAATGAATATAGGTGTCTGTTCTGATGGAAACTAGAGAGCTCAATCAGACTGTAATCTTGCAGTTATACTGTCCATTATATTAAACTGGTTTACAACTTTTTTCATTCCTTACTGACTGCCTTTTCTAGATTCTAATAGTGTTTGGAATATGATAGGAAATATGCTAATACATACAGCTTACAACTTCTTGAAAACCTTGTCTATGAAAGTAGGTGGATGCTTGAGTAACTGCTCCTGCTGTTACCTTATGGCATGTCATGCTGGGTTTGTGGGACAGGGGGGTAGAGTGTTGGCCCCTGTGAGAAGCTTCTCAAAGCTCCCCTGGCTTCAAGTCATACCTGCCTCTGGCCAAGGCTGGGTTAATTAATGGTGGTAGCTGTGCCTCTGCAGTAACGTATTTAAGAGGAGGAACCTGAGAGGAGTGGGGAATTTGAGGATGAGTTATGAGAAAGGACACCTATGCAAACACCAAGGTCAGTGGAAGGAAGGAGGAGGAAGCAGAGAGGTGTGTCAGAGCAGAGACCACCCTCTCTGTATCTTGTGATGAGATGGCAGGGCTGCCCCCCTCCCACCCATGGAAGCTGCCAGTAGAGCAGGGATTCCCCTGTGGCCTGTGGAGGACCCCACAGGCAGCTGCACCCAAAGCAGGGTGGGACCCTGTGGGAGGAAGCAGCCCCCATTGTTGTACTTTGGTGCTAGAAGGACTGCAGCATGTGGGGGGGACCAATGCCAGAGCATCTTGGGGGAAAAATGCATCCCCTGTGGAGGAATCGGGATGGAGACAGTTTGTGGAAAGTTGTCTCCTGTGAGAAGGATAACACATGGAGCAGGGGAGTGCTTCCCTCTCCCTTGGAGTAAGGAGTGGCAGACTGACCAAACCCCCCCCCCATTCACAGAACCACAGAATCATCTAAGTTGGAAAGAACCTTGAAGATCATCTAGTCCAACCATTCCTTGCCCCTCCACTGCTGGGGAAAGGAGGCAGAGATACCAGGAACAAAACTGAGCCCAGGAGAAGGGAGGGGTGGGGGGATGGTGTTCTTAAGATCTGGTAACACTGCTCACCATCCTGCTCTGCCTGTTGTTGTTAGTGTTTGAATTAGGAGAAGAAGAAGAAAAAGAACATCACTAATGAGTTTGTCCTTTGTTTGTGGTGGTAGTGGGTGAGGCACCCCTCCCTGTTCTTATATCTATTCCTGTGCCCTTTTGCTTCATTTTTGCCTTCCCAGTGCTGGGGTGGAAGGAGTGAGTAAATGAACCAGCTGTGTGGTGATCAGTTTCCTTCTGGGTTCAAACCACTACTCACATCTCCTAGTCCTGTATATTTTGACTATTAGTGGAAGTGTGTTGCTGCTATTGAATGTATGGATAGAGTTTAATACAGGTTGTTATATCAAGGCACAATATGGATATCCTTGTCTCAAACTAGTTGATGCATCTTAACTTATAAACTGTTCACTTAGTGGAAGAATACCCCCAACTTGCTATGATGGGAACAAAAAGTACAAATTAAAGTATTTGACAGGTGTGCCTGGGTACTGATGTAATAGAAAGGTAACCTACTGTAGACAATAAATATTTATCTGACTACCTGTTTTTGCAGCACAAAACCAGAGAAATTTTAGCACTAGGTTTAGGTTTGTTATTAGAAGTATCCCTTAAATGTTAACATTTATGTCCTAAAAAGAAAGCTATCTGGTACAATCTGTATATTTGTAATATTCAGATACAAAGACTTCTGCAGTAAGGCTGGGCTGAACTGGAGGCACACATTGTAATTTCAATCCTGGAGCAACTAGATGTGCTCTGTATAACTTCTGTTATTGTGCTAGTCTTGCAATAGGTATGCCACATGAGTAGTACTCAAAACCCAAATCATTCAGCCTTTTTCTCACTGAATACTTGTAAGAAGGGCAACCTAGGTAGTAATAACTTGTGCTGTTACAGAGCACTTCTGTGCTTGAAATGCTGATTTGTGAGCTGTGTCTGTGCTGCCACTGTGCCATAGCCTTTCACATGCTAGTAGCCTCCTAGGAGAGGGACTATACATGTCTTGACTGAGTAGTAAAGACCTAGTAAAGGAACAGATCCTGATATGAGCACCCCCACCATGACATGGTGTATCTCCCAAATACAGCATCCTTGGCAATATAGTGCCATGATGCTCTTTATTCTTTTGATGGGTTTTCTCCCTGTAACTGGTAAATGTGCCCAGAGATGGAAAGAGGCAAAGTGACACTCTGGTGATCTGACATCTCATAGAATTGAGTGATACATTCACCTTGTTAAGTCTAGAACACTCTGCTTATCTCTGCTGTCTCTAGTGTGGCCATGTAACATGCCATCTAATATTGCATTCAGATTTCCACATTAGTTTAAGATGTACACATAGAGGCTAAGGGGATCCTGAACAGTTTAAGTTGCTTTCTGTTGAAGGAGCTATTTCTTTAGCCTTAAGCTCATCTTGATTCAGGATACCCGAACTATATGAAAAATGTGACTAACAAAGCTTTTTTCTATATAGAACTGCATGTAGATGGGTCTGGGTGTATTTCAGGCAGCTCCTGGCAGAACTGTGGTGCTCTGTAAGTGAATTTAAGATTATCTGCAGCAAATATTTGGACATTTGCTGATTTCTGTCTTTTGATTTTTTTTCTGCTTCAGTGTTTTAGTGGAATTTTGGAATGTAGTCTGACTGACTATTTTTTGTCTACTTACATGAAACTTGATTCAGTTTTTGTATCTTTGTATGTTGATGTTGGTATCAAGAGATGAATTAACTTGCTGAACTGATACAGTTGTAGTAGAAAATGGGTGGATGGCTTAAATAGACAGTTGATTTAAATGCTAGTTACCTGGTTGCAATCACTGTCTTCAGATTTTACTTTCTGTAAAAGCAGTAGTCAACTTGAGATGATGGGAGCATCATCTTTTGACAACTTAAAAAGCAACTGAAGATTTTGGCTTAAGTACCTTACATAAGTTGATATATTAACTGCCAGCAGCTAGCATGAACACAGATAAATAGGCTTTACAGCAATTGCTTACTCTAAAGACTCTGAAGGAGGCTAACTTCCACTTTTGTCTTTAAAACTGTTCTTTTTATAAATAGCAACTGGAAAAGAATAAGCATCTCCTTTACAACTTCTAAATTGTCACTTTGTTTAATGTGTAGTTTGGTAGTAAAACTTGAATTTCATTAATTTCATGTTCAAGTTGGCTTGAAAGCACAAACATGTGGCACCCTTCCAGTCTTTGTATGTTACCCATTAAAACTGTAATAAACATTGAATTTAAAACCCAGTCCACATGTACACTTTGTTTCAGGTGTAAATATGCTATCTAGGGAGTAGAAAGTATTTTCACTTACTGTGTGCAGAGGTTATGTTTATGGACTCTTGCTTGCTGTGTGGATGTGTGCATGTACTGAGGGATATTTGAGCTCTTAGCAGCTGCCCCAGGAAGTTGGAGTACTTTGTTCTTCCATCATCTTCTTGATTATTTGCTCTTAAGAATTTGTGTGTGTTTATCTCTTGCTTTCTTGACTTGTCTGAAGAATAATGATTGGCCTTGCTGTGGGGTGCTTGTATGCCTTCCATTCAGCCATGTGCCAGCAGATGGTCCTGCTGGTGAGGAAGGTGTTCCTGACAAGCTTTAATACTGATCAACAATTTGAACTCTCTACCTATAGGAAATAGGAGTTCCACATTCAGAAATATCTTTGAGCATGACATATGGTCTTCAGATTTTATCAGCTGAAACTGTCCTTAGCCAGTTTCTGCAAACAACTCTAGAAGGCTTAACATCATTCTTGTAGCTTCATCCTTCTCTTAAAGGGGGGGGGGGGGCAGATTTCTATTCACCTCCATCCTGGTGTTCAGCAGGTTCTCAATCAGAACTGAGGTATTTCCAGTCAGTAACTTTCTTAGTAACAGATAATTTTCTGGGAATGGAAATATAGTGTTTACTGAACTTCATCCTTCCCTCAAACATCAAATCAATCCCTACAGTTGAGCTAAATGCTCTTACCTAGAATATTCATTCTTAGCTGTGCGCACTGCCTTCCAGTCATAGAATCATAGAAAGCTTTGGTTTGCAAGGGACCTTTGAAGATATAGTCCAATTTTCCTGCCATGGGCAGGGACATGTTTCGCTAGATCAGATTGTGCAAAGCCCCCTCCAGCCTGGCCTTGAACATTTCCCATGATGGGGCATCCCAGACTTCTCTTAGCAACCTGTTTCAGTCTCACTGCCTCCATCTGAAGTTATTTTTTTTTCCTTATATCCACTCTAAATGTTTACTCTTCATTTTAAAACTATTGCCTCTTGACATGTCACTACAGGCCTTGGTAAAAAGTCTTCCTCAGTCTCTTATAACCCCCCCTTACATATTGAAATGTTTCCTATGAGTCTTCTCCAGGCAAAGCAACTCTAACTCTCAGCCCTTTTCCATAGGAGAGATGTTCCAGTCCTCTGACTTTTGTGGCCCTCCTCTGGACCTGCTCTAACAGGTTGATGTCTGTCTTGTGCTGGGGGCCCCAGAGCTGGGTGCAGTACTCGAAGTGGGTTCTTATCCAGTTTTTTATCCACAGTATTCCCAGGTATTTGTCAGTAGGGCTGCTCTCAATCCATTCATCCTCTAGTCTATACTGATTAATATTTGGGTTTGGTGCAACACAGGTGTGTGACTTGCACTTGGTCTTGTTGAACTACATGAGTGTGGATGGCATCCCTTCCTTCTAGTATCTCAACTGCACCACTCAGTGTGGTGGTGTTTGCAAACTTGTGGAGAGTCAGCTTAATCTCACTGTGTGTCATCAGTGAAGATACTAAATGCTGTTCATCCCAGGACTAAGCCCTGAGGGACACTACTCATTACTGGTTTCTACTTGGACATTGAGCTATTTACTATAACTCTTTAGATGCAGCCATCCAGCCAATTCCATACCCATCGAACTAACAGTCCATCCACCAAATGTGAGGCTTCCCACTTTAGAGGCAAGAACACTTCTGCTATCGCGAGCTGGGATATTTTTTTTTTTCTTTTCTGCTGAGGGAACTGAAGCAATGCCAGCATACTTGCCTGTATCCCTACATGAAGTTTGAGTAGGGTGTATATGTCCTCTCAAACACAGAGGATAATCATTCTTGCCTCAGACACTGGATTCTGTATGCTTGCAGTGCAAATGTGCCTGTGGGCTATGATCTTGAACTCTGGTTCAAGCAGTCTTTCTCCCAGGACACTTGAAGGCAAATAAGTCCCAGAAGTACCCAGTTCATCTGCTTTGTGGACTTTTAAATTAATCAACTAGAAATCAGCTTACAGGTGTGGATTGACAATCTACACCTGGCTTTAAACCAGCAGTTGATGTTATTCTATTCAGAAACATTGACAAAAATATGCCCTGATCTTAGTGTAATTTTGCTTGCCATGTTAGTACTGCCAGTAGTAACTATTATAAAATTTTAAAATATGACTACAGATGTCACTTGTAATCTTAGAGTTGCCAGTTACTTTGCTTTTTACTTGTACTAGATGTTAACATGTTCATGGTCTTGAAATTACATATAACATATAGATCATCTATAAACTGTTGTTAATCTTGATTTATATCCTCCTATTCCAGTCTTGATCCCCTTCCTCTTTTTCATGTGATGACAAGATGCAAAATGATCTCAATTGCAGGATTAGTTCTTCTGACTCCATGATGCACAGCAGAGCAACTGTTTTCCATGCCTTTTTTTTTTCCAGCTCCACTTGCTGAGTGATATCTTGCTTGTTTTGAAAGAGGTAAAATGAAACAGTGAGCAGTGGTTTAGAAATTTCAGCTTGCTTTTGCAACTGCTGTTCCAATAAAATGCTACTAGAAAATCCATTGAATTAGTTATACTGAATTTGTAATAGCCTGCTGTGCAAAGGCTGTTGACATTCACTGGGGAAAGAATAACCCTGACATACAGGGAAGTGCTTAAGTTAGTAATATTCTCTTTTTTTTCCTCAGTAAAAGTGATGAAGAGCTTCTTCAGCCTAGGAGTAACTTTTTAAAATGGCAAACTGATTTTTTTTTCCCCTGAGTCAGTGTTTTGTCTATACTTGTTGAAGCTTCATTACTTAGTTCTGTACTACCACCTAAGACTTGTTCACAAGAAGTGTCTGAGGTGATCTGAAAAGCTTTCATGTTGTTGGCTGTACTTCGTTAGAATATATCTTGTCCTTTTCTCAGTAGGTGTGTGTGACTTCAGTGTCACTCTGTGCTGTCTTTTAAAGCAGACAGTAAACCTTAGTTTAGTACCACAAGATGAAAATGTGTCTGCAAGGGTGTACTTGATACTCATTTCACACAGGTGAAAATACAAGAGAAGCAAAATTTCTGCAGGTATTCAAACCTGCTGCTTGAAAAGGCCTGGCTGTGTGATACAAGCATGCCTTCCACAAAAGAAGATGAGTAATTTGCTGTTCTGACAGAAATTATTCATACAGACATGTTAACCCTGGATTATACCTACAAAAGTATCCCAATTATAAAAATTCTGTAGCCTGAGGAAATTATTTACATTGCAATTGATGAGTTTGTATGGCCTTCCTAAGGAACCAAGCATCCCACAGAGAATTAATTCATGTCTTAGTTGTTCTCTTGATGTCAATGTCAATTGTTCTGCTTTTGAACCTGTTGGCCTTGCAGTGGCTCATAACAGGGATGTTACTGTTAAACTGCAGTAGCCTCTAGTCTCCATTTAAGAAAGGTCTCTTCCTGAGAACTCATTTTATTTGACAGCAGTTTCTTAAACTTGCCATGATTTAATTTCTATACAAAACCACAGCAGAAATACAGAATAATTCTGTATTTCTTTTTGCTGTGTAACAGCAATAAAAGGCATATGCTTCAAATAAATTATTTTTCTGCTGTTCTATGAAGCTACAGGACTGTGCCAGTCCCAAGAGAACTTGCATGAGCTTTTAGGATAACGCAATGGGGTCAGCCCGATGAGAGCTTGCATTTGTCTCTAGTATTAATATGAGCTGGAGTTAAACTGTTTATTTTGTAAATGCCAAGTATATATATCCTGGGTATGACTTTCTCATGTCAGTGACAATCATGTGGCAGAGAGGCTGCCACTTCAGTGGCAGCAAGTGGTATTGCAGTCATTGGCTTTTACTATTAGGAAAATAAGATGCTACTTTTTTTTTTTTCTCATGAAGCTTTGCTCTGAATTTTGGCGTCCTGACAAATATACAGAACTGCTTTGAGTGCTGCTCCAGGCTATGACAACGTGTTCATGTTCTTTCATGGCACAGTCCTTCACTAAGAATAATCTGTTACAATTACCTGATGTCTGGAGGAGTTGGCAGGGGTGCTCTGTGTGTCGTTAGTCTGTAGTTTTTGATGAAGCTCAGGACCTTCCACATGAAACTCTCAGAAGTAAAAGATGCTCATGTAACCCAGCTGTGGACCAAGGGGACTGGGTAACACCAATGGATTCAATATGTGTGTTTCCAGTACCGTGGCACAGCTACAGCTGTGCTTTTAGGTCTGTTCCTGTAATGCTGAAGGCAATTCTGTGTTCATGTAAACTAAAAAAAGTTTAGGTATAAAAATACTTAATTTTACTCTAGGGCTACAGCTTCTATTTACTGTATTTAGTTCATACAGTGTTTTCCTGAGTTAAAACGTCTCAGGTGACATATTTGGAAATGCAGATAAAATGCTGCTTATGTTGCTAGTAAAATTGTCAAGCTGGTGTGTGTTCTATACACCAGTGTTTCTAGTGGCCTGCCTCATAGTTTACTTTCTGAGCAGTTACTACTGTTATCTGACCTATGTATGCTTATCCTAAGGTTTAGCTAAACCTTAAATATTGTTCCAAAAATTAAATTCTTGTTGTTTTTCTCTCTTGCAGGGTACTCTTGCAGACTCATTTCACAGAGTATGTCTCTCATCCTGGTCAATGAAGATTCACTAGATGTAAGTTAGCAAATTTTGCTGTGATTCTTGACAGAAGGAGGTATTGCTAACAAGGGAAAGGTGTTGAGCTTTCTCCTTTTATTTCTCTCAGTTGCCTTTAGGGGTTGCAACATAACCGATTTGTGCTAAAACAGGGGTGGGTTGTGCAAAATATATTCCCGAGGTCTCCAGTCATAAGCTGTACAGATCAAACTGAAGTCTTAGACCAAGAAACTGATTATGTCTATGAGTTTGATTCTTCTGCAAATTGGTGAAACATGCAGTATGTCATCAGGAATATAGTTAGGCTTTAAGGTATAGTTATAGCAGTAACATCTTTGAAGAAAGAATAAAACTTAGAATACAGTTGTATAATGAGGGAGATTTTTTTGGGGTACCTCTGTAGCGAGCATAATACAAAAGGTGCAGAATAGTATCTAATAGCTTCAGCATCTGCTTTTGAATTGTGACTTCAGTTAATTGCCTGAAAGGACCAGGAGAGCGCAGGATGAGTAATGAATAGCTTTTCTATGTATGCCCTATTGACAAGCACTTCAACCATGGGGTTTTCCTTTAGATATCAAACAGCAGTGTAGGTAGAATGATTCAAGGACTTAGAGTAAGAGGCACAAATGAACTTGCCTCGTTTATCATGAAAGGCTAGACTTAAGCAGTAGGTGAGAAGAGTGTCCCTAGATGTCAGCATTTATTTTCTTCTCTTCCCATCCTTAACAGGAAGAACAACTTGGCCCTGGCCTGCATGTAGAACCAGCTCTGGGTCACTGGTGTGACTGCAGTCCTGTCTTGTTTACAAAACTGACATAAACTTACTGGAGCATATATCATGTAGCTGTGCTAAGGAATACTCTTACATATATTACTGTAGGAATTTGAGTCCAAAAAGACTTACGTTTTTATTTTTAACACATGGTATGTTTTTCATTGCTTTAGTTAAGTTGGGCTTTTAGTTAATTTTATCTATGCAGTTGACATTCTTGAAGTCCTGTTAGATCCTTCTGCTTTTTAGACAAATCTTTGATTCTTGTCTTGAAACATGAGAAAATGGAGGCCTATGACAGCTGGTTTTCAGTCAATAGAACCTGTGATGTTAAAAATGCTGCTTTAGGAAGAACTCATTGTGAGACTATACAGCTTGATCTGCTTGCAGTTGATGGGCTAGCTATGTGGGTTCTGGAAAATGCATGCCAACAGTCTCTTTACCTGCTCCCCTTTTGAGTCCTTTTCAGAGGGTCAGCTGCCTATTTGACAGCTTCAGTTGACAAATCCTGCCTTAGAATATACACTAAATGTCAAACTAATTGTAATAAACTGAAACCTGTCCTTCTTAGTCTTATCTTGGCACATATCTACAGAAACAAAAATGGCTACCAGAGAGAAAATGAAACTGAAGAAAGAAATAAGAGCTAAAGAATATAGGGTGCAGAAAATGATGAAAGATACCAACTAGAGTTCTCCAAGAAAGTATAGAAGGAATCTCCTATTTTAAAATGTCTGAAGGCTTATTTTAATGCCTTTCTGTACTTTGAGGTTTTTATATATTATTTTTCCCAAACTTTAGCCAAGAGGTATGAAGGGAAAAGTACTGTAATGTGGGAACTGAACTGGAAGAGCATGTCATTGACCAAAGCATCTCTTCTATCTTTCCCACATGCCAAATACTGTAGGGTGCCAAAACTTCATGTGGGGTGATAGACAGTACCCCTGTGGAAAAAAATTGCTTATATAAGTTAGAGGCTAAATCGTCCTTTCCCCATCAAAGGGAGGGTGTGAGAGGGAAAAGGTGACACATCTACCTACCCACTTAGTGAATCTTGACTCCATTGCCCAGGTTCTGATTGGAGTCATCTGAGGTGGTAGGGAAAGGACAGGAATGAACAGCCATCTCTGCTGTTAAGGAGATGGAGACTAGAATCAAGTGAGGAATAGCAGGGCAAGCAGTCATTTTCATAACTCTTGAGCTTTCTCATAAGTAAACATTGTGCTCATTTTTTGAGATATTTTGATAACTTAAGAAAAAAAGTGGATGACTGGAAAACTGAATACAGAAGTCTATTTTTGTGGTGATACCCAAAAAATAAAACTTAATCTCTGGCTCTTAATGCCAGAGGGTTAACTTTTAACTTCTAGACAAACTACTTAAACAGCTGTACTACAAATAAGGAAATGGGTACAGATTAAAAAAAAGTCCAGGTACTGAACAGAGAAGCTGAATGGATTTAACAGTCTAGGCTGTATTAGTCTTCATGATACAAATTAAGATAAGGAAAAACTGTTACAACGTTTTATTGATAATTTGTCCTCTTACTATGTTGAACTGTTGGCAGATTTCTTGTCAAGTCTCCACCATGAACACCAATCAAAGGTATATTGACAGATAGACCCCATGATGGTAAAAGGGGATCATTGCTCACATGTAAAACATATAAAATATTTCTAGAGTCTCCTGTCTTAATGCCAGAAAGTTCTTCGGTCGGATAAGTGATGGTGTGAAGCCTGTTTTAAGACCCTTGGGGACTCTGTATTTGTCTTCAAAGAGTGTGTGGGGATGGGAGACTTTCTGGCTCTACAAAATGGTGGTCATTAAGGTGGATCTGTTCCTTAAGTAAGAACAGTTAATCATACTCATAAAGCATGAGAGGTCAAGGATGACACCATCAGTAATATGAGCCATTTTATATATGTCTTGCCACATGGCTCAGTCTAAGGACATACTAAGAAAAGAAGCCCTGATCAAACATGGATTGACAAATGAAACTCCTCCCTCCTCTTTTTTTGCCTGACCTCTGCTGATATAGAAAAGTGTACAGTCAACTTTGTATCAGGCATACTTTAAAATCCCTAGATAAAAAAGGAAACCCTATCACCATCATTTTTCACCTGCCACTTCAAGTTATGTAGCTGAATGAGGAGTTCTGTGGAATACACATAGCACAGCAGCTGTTCCTAATTTTTTAAGCTGGAATTGTAGTGTTGCTGATGGCTCATGTTGAATTGAATACCTTACACTTTGATTTTGGCCTCAAGCATGTTGATCAGTAGTATCACAGTACACTTGAGGGTTCACTCTTGCAGATAGCTGGAGATACTTTGCAGAACTCAGTGCTAAACACTTTGGTGAACTAGTATTATGTGGTGCTTGGTGCATGTGGTAAGGTAGTGGTGGGAGAATGGGGAGTAGGAAGAAACAATAGAGGGGTTCCACCTGTGCATAGCTATATATCTTCTACACCTACTTGTGGCTGATTCCTTCTGATTTCCCTTTCATGAGCCGAAAATGTGAGCAAATACTGTAGCAGTGCTAAAAACCGTAAAAGAATGGTGTTCTTTTTTGTGCTTTTAATTTTTTGTGGCTTTCTTCGAAGTAACATCACCTAAATTTTACTATTACAGAAAGGGAGAACATCTCTTTCTGGTCTTGTAACTTAGAGTTGGAGATGATGAGCTTGCTCTCAGCTGTGCATGTCTGGCAGAGGCTCTAAGGAAGGGGTTATGGCTGCTCTTGGAGTGATGTGAATTTGAAAAGTGATAGTTATTAAACAACATCCCCAGTGCAAAGTTGAGAATTGACTTCAGAGGTACCATGCATCAGTATTCTTGGAGTGTTTCAGTGTTAAGTAAGGATTTTACACTTGAAATAGCCTTCAGAACATAACCATGATTGATTCATGTTGAGTAATGTGGTGTCCTTAGGCCACTAGTAAGGGAATAGAATTACCAAAAGCAACAGGTAGAAGAGTATCTATTCTTAGGTTATTCAAGTTCTAGTTAGACACTTCTGCATTAAAAAAAGCTTTGTGGAAAATGTGTTGCATGTTCTAATTCTCCTCTGCCCCCTCATTTAGTAGATGTTCCAATAATTTAATATATGGTAGATTTTGGTTATAGGATCCAGCTGGAAACAAAGAACAGTATTTGAAGCTTCTCAGTAAACATAAAAAATGGAAGTTTTCATAACATTAAAAAGACCCCGACAAATGGAGAACCATGACATGTCAGGCAAGCAAAAAACCCTCATTGATATATGATTATTGTTATATGAAGTGAAGTAAATGGGTAATTACATGGTATATCATGAAGGCATATCTAATATTGAAGGTGACTGTGATGCTTTAGCTCAGATAACATGTGTTTTTTCCAAAACAGGAGCACAAATTTGTGAAGCTTTTGAAATGTCACATAAAGCATTTTTCATGTACTATCAGTTTTGTTTTCAAATCAAAGTTATTCTGCATTTTCCTGAGTACTCTTATCACCATTTTTGTGTGGAACTGAATTTTGCATAAGTCTAAACGTAACTCTGGTGTGGCTTGTAAATAATTGCCACTGGTTCTTCTAATAGTCTCATTGACTATTTTTCAGTTTGGATCTCTGTAGTAATATTTATTTTCTATGTTGCGCCTCTAACAAATTATTACTTCTGTTCAAGTTAGCCTAAAATATGTCAATAGAAGAATCTCCCAGTGAAGTTTTGTAGCATTATCTTTAATATATTCCACCTCTGAAATCCATTAATGTTAAAAATGAATTTTTACGAGATCCAAGTTGAGCCTAGAGTCTTTAAATATTGATACACTTTCCCCTTTGTGCAGTCCCTGTGTGACTTTTCCCCCCACTTCTGCTCCTTGGCATGCAGCAGCAGGTGAGATGTGATCGAACAACTGTCTTCACTTGTTTTTGAGAGCTGGTTTTTTTTTCAAAATCATGCACTTCAGGGGGAAAAAAAAAATCAATCATTTCTGCTCTCTTCAGAGAGCTACTGGGAATAGAAAAGACTAATCCCTAGCTTGATTCAGATGAATTCTGGAAACTTAGCATAGCAATCTGCAAATGTTTATCCATTACAGACTTAACTACATGCATGCATATACTCACAGTTTTTCTTTTCGTAATAAAGCTTTTTCAAGTGAAAATATTTTGAGCATGAGATTCACTTTGAGTATAATTCTTGGATTCAGTTTGTTTTATTAAATTGGAAACACCATAAAGTCTTATTGTACAGCTCTTAGCCTGGACAAATTTCTTTCATTGTCATCTCATAGAAGATGATTTGAGAGCAGTGAGAGGGAAAGCTGAAGGGAAAGTGAATGACCCAGAGGCGCCCTGGAAAGCCTGAGATGGGTAGTAGTGGATTTACAGCTGACGAATGTTGGGTATGTGTTTCTTCCTGTTCCTTCAGTGCCATAGAAGGGAGGGCTGGGAACCATCAATTGGTTATCACATTGGGTTGTATTTAATGATAGTGGAAGGGCAGAAGTTGGAGGGACTCAGTTCTGAACCTGTGGGTAGTATTTTGCTGTGCAGTAATTATGTTGATATAAATGGAGCTACACAATGAATGTGTCCTGCAGAACTCGTGTGCCTGCAGTGATAGTCATCATCCTGTGTTATACATAGATGTGTAAGTAACAACAAACTACTACTCCAGTATAAGGACCCTCAGTGGCAGTGTCTTTTGATAATCTGGCTAAATGTATAAGTATAAAAGCAGAAGTTGGCTCCTCTCATCTGATTGGTCAGCTGGATCTTTTGCATGGCTCAGTTTGGATGAGCTGCTGAACATGAGCATGGATAAACCTGTTTGTGCTACCATGGTATTGTGTAGTATTCTGAAAAAATGAACAAAATTTCAGTGTAATTGGTTGCCTGCAATCAGTGCCTTGACTTCCCAAACTGGATCTTAGTATCTGCAGGGAAGCTTTATATGCTGTTATCTTTTGTACTGTAAGGATGAAGAGTGATGACCTGGAACACTCGGTGAATTTATCTTATTTTTGCTACTCATTAGGGTAGCATTACTATGAGAAAAACCTCTTAAGCATGGGAATATTATTCAATTTATCCAATTAATTTCATGACCTTTATTCTCATGGGCACATTTCCTTCCCACACTTCTGACCAGAGTTTGGAGAAAAAAAAAAAAAATTGAGATCATTAACAGGCACCATTATTCATTGTGTCTAAATATTGATATATCTACAGATCTGATAGTCTGGGAATCATGCATCTAAACTGCTCTGTATCTCTAAAGTAGAGCTGTGATCTGGTCGCTGGATTTACCCATATGCTAGAAATAAACAGGTCTTGTAGGGTTACTGCCTGAAACTTTTTTCTAATAACCATTAGGAAAGCTTAGATTGTCTGTGGAAAGGAAGAGAACCTGATGACTAGGCCAATAAAAATAAATTACCTCTCAGTGTGTCTGTCTTCACGTGAACAATGTAGTTACAATAGTGTCTACTATACTTACAAGGACAGAAAGTGTAGCAATATGGCTTCCATAGGAAAGGTATTAGCTTCACTACAGGAATTTCTTCAGCATATACAATATGTGAGGGTTTTTTTTATATAAACTTGTATTTTAAGTTCTTGAGCACAACTACAGGGGACAGTGCCTGTAAAGCTTTGAGAAACTTTGAAGGTGTTGCTTTTTGGATCTTGATGCTACTGCTATTGGACGAAAGGATGTCTGTGCCTTTTCAGAGATCTCATGCTGATTACTCCCAAGGAATGGGGGTCATGTCACTGTCAGCTTTTGAGACTACAACCAAAGTTGCCTACTGCTGGGGACTCCAAAGCATTGCTGTCATGTGTACTTTAGTCATACTAAATAGTAGTAAGGTATACAGATAACTGCTGGGGAGATGAGAACAAGTCCTGTACTGCTGGTGACTTGTAGATGCTTTGAAGATACATCTTGTGTGTTGCACAGGCGATGAAACTAATTTTTTCTTTTTTCCTCCCCAGCTATCATCTCTGCCCAAATGCTTTCAGACAAAGTTAGTATTCTGGGAAGCTGATCCATGCAGACAAGCTCAGTTTTAGCTAACCATCAACCTCTCCTTCAGAGAAGCATCTGGCATGCTCCTCTGCTGTCTTGTGGCTAATAAGTTGCTTCAATTACTAGTTAGCCTGGAATTGTAATCAGCTCTTCTGTATAGTACTGGGAATTTGCAAAGGAAGCTAATTAGGAAACCTAGGGAAAGAATACATTTCACTATTGTACTAAAATCTCCTCATTGCTCAAACTTCTGTTTTTCTTAATCTAGAAACAGACATCGAACTAATAAGTAGTTACACAAGGAACTGTGTCTAATAATCAGATAAATCTTTAGAAATATTAGGTCGAAGAGATTTAGTGTGTTCTACCCAATAGAATCTTTCATAACTCCAGGTATTTGATAAACTGCATGGAAAGTTAGTTGTACAGACAGGGAAAATATACAGCTCTTCATGTGAAAAGCTGCTTTGATTTGAACCCACGGCATAGAATTACAAATAAAAGAATATAGGTGTTACCTGGACATGTAGGTTTAAGTACACACAGGACTGTGTAACCTAAGTATTAGATGACCATTTTTTTAGGAAGTAATACTAATATGTTTGAGCTGTGAGTGGAGAATGAGTTGGACTGGTGTTTTTGTTTAATCTTACTTTCCCTTTTCAGTATTCATTAGTGACTGTTTTCCCTTATCTGTGGTGCTGTTTTTTCTGTTAGTGTTTTCTGGCACTGCGGTAGTTTGGATGAAGTAGGGTCACTTGGACCTGAAGGTATGCAAGGATCTTTAGGCGTCTGAAGACCAGGTTTCTAAATAACTCTTCTTTCCATAGCTGGAAATTTGGAGGGGGCTAGGGAAGGCTACTAAAAAACCCAAGCTCTCACTCTTATAAGTTACTTTTCTCTTCATTTCTTTAGTTCTAATAGTAATCACATTTGACAAGACCCAGAAAATATCTTGCAGCATTAGGTTGCAGTGATTTTAGCAGCTGTGGGCGCATCTTGCTAATGTCTTGTCCATGCTACAGGACAGAGTAGATCGTATTTCATAGAAGTGGAAAGGAAGACTGTTCACTGAATTCCATCTAAAATTTGTTGTTTTGTTTGTAAGAGTTCTCATATATTAGAGGAAAATGATTGGGAAGAAACAGTATTTCTCTTAAAATGAATGATTTTCACATATGTGAAGGCTTATCTCTCGACAGATGATCCCCAAGTGTTATCCAGATCTATTTTCTGTTGTGCAAATAACTACATGATAATGGCTTTAGCTGAATGGTGAAGGAAGTATTTGTTTGCTTTGAAGATGAGATTCTCTGCAGCGTACTGATTTATTTCTAATAAGCACAAGAGACCATGAAAACGTAAGGATGCATAATGAAGTGAAAGCAGGATTTTGTTAAATGAGAAGCTACCCATGAAATGCAGTTTTTGATTATGTTAAAGCATGGTGGTGTGGGTTTTTTAGGGGAATAAGACTAAGCAGGCATCTGGTCTGTAGGTAAATGTGTTATGGATGCTGATCCTCTTGATAGATGTGTTTGTACGTATGTATAATATTAGACAACTCAGATTTTTCTTTTGTATGAAGGGTAAGACCTACATAGTCCTTTCTTCTATCAAGACACTTAATTTGATATCTGATTTTTCTACTTTCATTGAAGGGGAGGGAGGCCTTATCCATGCCAGTTTGTGAGGCTTTTATAAGCATAAGCAGTCTTCCTTTCTTGATGTGAGGCCAGCATAAAGCAATAGGATTAATTTCCCCTGCACTGTTAACTTAATACAGGTAGTGGGGAACTGCTGCTTCAGGGTAAGAATTAAGGGTAAGTCTTGATCACATTTTCAGAAAACAAACATAGAGACATATAGGTATCTGTGGTTTCTGTGGTCTTTTTTTTGTGGTTCCCATAATACTGACTTAGTACTTCATTAAACCCTTTTCTGAAGGTTAGTTCCTTTTATCTTAAGAATTAGTGTATCATTCCTGTAGCTAAAGCTTGATTACTCCAAGCCTGCTCATCAAATCACATAAAGGAATAATTTTTTTGCACATGAGGATTGAAGAAAAATGTTTTATATGAAGTTGATGCAGCTGAATAGAAGTGCAGCTGAATTTTTCTGGGCTGATTGGTCTGTCAGAAACTAGAATTAAGCAATTCTCCAGCTGTATGAAGTTAATACCTGCCCACATATGTGTTCCTTGTGCCTTTTAACCTTCTGCATACAGTAGAACTGAGCAGAGAAATATTTTAGAAATTTATAGTTTTTACATGTCTTTGCTGAGATTATGTATGGTTGTTTTTTTAATGAGAAATGCATCAAGGTGTATTTTCACATATGTAACTCCAGTCATTTAACTGAGGTAGGGATGCTAGAGGGTCAGTTTTGCCCTGTTTCTGAGGAAGTGATTTGTTAGAGTAGGTAAGCTGGTGAAAGCTAGGTAGTGAGTGCAATCTCTTCTCCGTAGTTTCAAGACAAAACTGATTTGCCTATTTTAGCTTTTTCAAATAATTGCCAAATCCTAAAATTATCATAAGCAGTGTTCTAAGCACTCCTAAAAATCACAGTTGTGAAATGACAGAACTTAATGCTTTTTTGGAGAGCTTTGGGAATATGAGTATTTATCAGAGCTGAGGTGAATCAGATGTTCTCTTAACAGTTCTGCTGTTCTGGGTTGCAGCAGTAAGTATGCTTGTCATATGCTCTGTTTTATCAAGCTAGCCAGGGAAGGTAAGAGTGCACTTCTGAAGCTCTTGACAGCCACGATGGACACCAGGGCTGTGGCGGCGGTAAGACTTTGAGGCAAATTGCCTCATAAGCTTAGAATTGGTGTAATCTGTTTAGTTCTTGCCAACTTGAGTGTTGTGCTCCTCTTGGGTAGTCCTTTTTGGACTTCTGAGCCTTCTACTCAGAAGCAGGCTAATTTAGGAAGAGAATCAAAATCTACAGAGAACTTAACTATTCACTTATACCACTGTATTCTCTCTTGTATCACACCATGATAGAAGTAGCTAGTGAATTGAGTTTAGCAATGGTGACAAGTTCTGTGAGCATGTTCTGGGTTTGCTGGCTGTATTTCATGGCATGCCTCACTTAAGTAAAATGTATGTCACAAAATAAACTACTTAGTCACTGAAGTGCACTCCTCAAGCTGTGGCGAAGCCTTCTGTTCAGCTGTGTGTGTCTTCTGGTGGGAGATGTCCTTATCCTGGGAGTGCTTCAGTATTTTTCCTTCTATGTCATGAACTTTTTTCTACTGTTTTTCTAAATGCAGCATCCTAAACATCTTGTGACATTATTTGCATGGCAAAACTAGCTGTGGAGAACATCATCAACTTCGCTGAATAGGTAGTTTTCCAACCTTTTCAGTTCCTTCCTTTCCCATCCCCTCCACAAATATCAAATTTGTGCATATATAGGAGCTCTCATAGTTCAAACTTGGCGGTTTGCCTTTGGTTTGATAGCAAAGTATATTCTTGCAAAAGCAGAGTGTTTCCATATGTCAAGGCAACTCTCATGAATCCTTGCTGTTTGCTCTAAAAAGCATTGTAAGATACTCTGTTTATTTGACCCTGTTTGTCTTATGGGGGCAGGATTAAATCTTAACATTTTAAACCCAGTCAAACTTTAAAGCAAAAAGGTATATTTCTGTTGTGATGATGTCTTTCTATGGCAGAGTAAACCACCTGACATTATCCTTAGTTGAGAAATGTATTACTAGCTTGTCATGAACAAGCTGTGTCGTAGTGAGGAATTTGATTTTGCATAGGTTCTCCTTCAAAAACCCCCAGACTTCTTCAGTTTGCTTATCAATACAAGGTATTGCATAAATGACTTCATTCTTTTGGTTTGCTGCTGAATAATTTAAAATAAATGCAACAGCTTGCAGAGTTAGAGAAATCTGTAGGTAAATGTGTTGCAGTTCACCTAAGTACAACCACAATAGGATCCATAAACTGGATCACATATGAGCTCTTTGTTAATTGGACTGCTGTGGCTGCACTAGTAATTATGGAATGGTTGGGTATGTGCTGTGATGTTGACCTAGAGAGAAGTCTGAGGAAAAAGTGGTGTATAATGATTAGTCTGTCTTAATGGTGGCATATATCCTGAAAACGCAGTGCAGTGACAGTTTGTTACTGCATCCGAACAGGTGAGAACAAAATTATTAATTGTAAGCTCAATTCTAATAGCCCTTACTTGTTAGGGGGAGCAACTCTCTTCACTTTAGGACTTGAGAGAAACTGGACCACGTTCTCCTGCCATTTACTCCAGGATAATGCTGTTGAAATGATGGGGAATTCTTCATACAGAAGCCTCAGTTGTTTGTTTTTAAAAAATTTGTTCAAACCTTACTCCTGCTTCCCGCAACAGTACTAATACTAGGTACTGCTGCATACTTTGTTCAGATGGTGACATGTGCGCCACAAACATGTGACAACCTCTTAAGGGACTAACATTTTTGGTTACTGAAATTGTTAACCATTGATAGCTTCTGCTGGCTGAGATGAAAAATGCCAGGTGCTTCTAGCATTGTACAGTTATTTCACCTACACATTCCTGTTTCATTGGGGGTTAATTTGATGCAGGTCTCCTGCCTTTCATGAAAATATGTTTTGGGAAGCAGTTCTGTCAACTTGGCTGTAAAGCTGTGTTTTGCCTGCCCTGTAAGCCTGATTTATTTTTTTGCTTGTTATTTCTTGATACGGTCCCAATTTATGGTGGTGTGTCTGAGATGCAAACTTTGTTTTGGAGTTAGGAGTTTGCAGTTCCATATCTAATAAACTTGGTTTAAATAAATATTTCCTAGTGAATAGACTAGGTTTCAGGATCACTGTTTGATATTCAAATGACGATATTACAGCTGAGAAGGGGGCAAGTGCATGGAATGTCCACCTGGGTGTTTGCATAGTATCTACTGAAGTTCTGAAATAACAAAACCAGAGTAATTTTTTTAGTTGATGTGGACTTCAAGTCTTTATCAGGATAACTGCCTTTTTAGTGATGTACTGCTTCATAACAAGTACTTTTGTCAGTTTATTTCACCTTAAATTGAAGTTTGCAAGCTATAGCTTTCATCAAATCAGTGGATTTTTATTTTTTTTTTAATTAAAGCAAATTATGCAAACATCAGTATTTAAGTTGCTCTTCCATGTGGGACTAATTGCTGACCTGGTATGAATTGAGTACTGACCTTTCTTTAGTGAAAGGTTTTATGGAAAAATCCTTTAATTGATCCAGTATGGCAATTCGCATAACAAAGTCCTCAAAAATCAAAGGTGAAAGCCTGATTATCTAGTCCATTTTGCTAATGTGTTTATTCAGTGCATGTGTCTTCAGATAGTTTGGTGCTCCTTTCTGGCCAGGTAAAGAGAACTGTTCAGTACAAGGTGGTTTTATTTTTTCTTATCCAAAGCATTAAAAACAAGTAGCTGCTTCATCCTTGAAGGGTAACCAGGATTAGTTCAGTCTACCTGCATATCCCTCTTATTTGAAGTATGGCCATTGGATGTTGACATCCCTTAAATTCTTGGGAGCAAATGTAGTCAGGGGCAAGAACTGTTTAGCTGTGGAGTATTCTACTTTGGAGTCTCTGCTGGCTCATGTAACAGTGACTGTACAGTAGAAATTAATACTTATACAGACCTTCTGGATTTAAGTATTTGCTTCCTCTTCAGGCTAGAGTGTACAGCCTGTATTCCATATTCAACTCTGATTTGCTGTGGCACTCACAGGAAAGGAGGAAGCAACCCCTGAGACAGCTAAAGGTTGAAATGTTTTTTAGCCCAGGATTTATATCAGTAGTGGATTGATAATATCCATATTGCACCTAAAAACTGAGACATGATGGTGAGTTTTTAGTAGAAAGCTGGACATAAAATCTTTGTCCATTTTCTGTGTCCAGCAGAATGACACATTACAAATAAGCTTTCCTGTGTTTTGAAAGATGGAAGAATTCTGTGTCTGTTACTAATTCAAGTTCTTGTAAGTATAGTATAGAATTCACTGAAATAATAAGATACAGTTATTTATAGAAAGACAAGATCTCAAATTCTACAATACAACTGGGGACCATTTATGTGGCTAACAGTGACCAGAGTTGTCTGGCTTAAAGAATTCTGTGTTCAGTGGGGAAAAAGGTCAGCAGAGTGTGTGCTTTTGGATGTGGAACTTAGTATTCTGTAGAAGTCTGGGAAAATGTGGATGAAGGGGCATTTTAGGTTGGTATGGTAATATTTATGCTTCCATTATGGAATTAATATTGCCCAAATAATCTGTAAATAGTGTAAGGAAAGGGGGGATGGCTTCAAAAATTAACTAGCCAATTTCTTTGAAAACTTCTACTTCGTTTTCAAGTTATTAAAACTCAATTGCTCTGTCTATATTAGGTTTAATACTATAAAGTTCTCAAGGGATTTATAGTTCTATCCAGAGCTTGACAGACAAACTCTATAGTTCAGTAGACAGACTTAATAGGTTTAGTAAATATTAATAAAATAAATATATTGTACAACTACATCTTCAGGGAAATTACTACGGTGACTTAATTTTAAAAAAGAAACACGATCTTGATGATTTTGTGGATTTTTATTATTAAAATTATTTTTAGTAATTGAAGTGGGTATCATATTTATTAGATAAACTTTAATAAGAACTTCAGATGTACACATGGGGAAAACTGATAGGGAGCTAAGTGACGTGTTTTTAAAACTCTGGAAAAAAAGGTCTTTGAAAGTTAGTGTTCACCTTAGGGAATGGTGTTTATTTGACGAGAAAAGAGAAGTTTGCCTGGGGCTTTTTTACGTAGCACCTTTATATTCTTGGCTTAAAGAAAAAAAGAAAAAAGTAAAAATACAAGAAACCATCAGGATGAAAGCAAATCAGGTGTTGTGTCCAGCTTCTCAGTAGAGTAGATACCAGTCTCTGCTGGGCAACAGTTATGTCGTGTCAATAAGCTTTTTTCCAGTTCTCTCTAGAATTAGACAAAAGCAGTCAGATGATGGGCAGTGAAGCAGCAGAGCCACTCTTGCTTCCTAAGCTCCCTATGGATCTCAGGGAGATGTCAATTTGCACCAACTGTACATGGGGATAGAACATTTAAGTTGTTAGTACTAGGATCAGCAATGTTAAAACCTACTGGTTTTGGATGCAGAGATGCTTCTGAGCTTATCTGAAATGCCATTGTAAATCGTTACAGTGTATACAATTTATAATGTATTACGGAGTAGTTCAAGTCAAACAAGAACAGTATTTACATAAAGGTTGCCCTGTAACCTTTATATGCATTATGCAGTGTAGTAATTTCTAGAACTGGCAGTTGCCAACAAATATGTCATTTCTTTTTTTGTTGTTGTTTTTCAGTTTGTAAGGAATAAAGTAAGTAGTATGCAATAGAGGAAGTGGATAGAATTGGGTTATTTGTGGGAGTCTGGCAGGGTATAGAGTATCTGGAAGATGCTTGTTCCTCTGTGGTTCATTACCTGCCATTAGCAGTTTTATTGAAATTCGTATTGTAGGTGGACAGATGATTTTGGAGAAGTCAAGTAAGGACAGTGGAAAAATCCAGTGTGCTTGGTTTATGAAGGAGAAAAGACAGCAGATAGTTTAGTCTGTTGGGTTTTTTTATGATGCAAGTACATGAACCTAAGAAATGGAAATTATATTGCTACTTGAGGTTTCAAATAAAATAGACCTTGTGACAGATTATTTGATTTATGGTTTGTCCAGCACCCAGGGGCCATGTAACCTTCAATAATGACATCTGCAAATCAGAAGGATTATTCTGGCAAAAAATGTCAGAAAGTATGTTTGCCAAGAATGAGTCATTCCTATTTGTCAATATACTGGGATCCTGCTGTGCTCAAGGACATAAAAAGTTGTTGCTGTAGCTGTCCTACAGAGGTGTAATAGAATTACTAATCTCCCAAGAGGAATGTAGAACTTCAGTATAACTTTTTGTGGTGATCACCCACAGGAAATTGTTACAATATTATTTAAAATGCATTTTCAAGTGAATGGTAGTCATGTAGGACCAAGCATGCATCTAGCTCATCTCTTACCTTTATAAGAAGCACATATCCTGCCTTAATCTTTGCGCTGGGAATTTAGTTACCTTGCCTGACCAGTAATCCAACTGCTGTGTATTGTCTACTCAGTGAACATAGTCTTGGAGTGCCTCTACTTGTCAATCATAGCAGCATCTACCAAAAAATGGCCTAGCTTCTTATTGGTATTTTTGGTTATTAATATGTATACTTAATATATATGTAATTGTTGCTGTCATCAGTATTCTAACACTGGTATATTTTTAAATGGAGGGAAGCTTGTTAAATGTGTGCTTAACAGAAGCCTGCTGTTAATATGGACTAAATAGACTGTGTATTAAGAACTAAATAGGCTAAATAACAGACTAAAATAGGAAAAAAATCTTTTTTGTATTACAGTTAGATATCAAATAGAAATATATTCTGCTGGAAAAATTGCCACTGTGCTTTTAAGACCATGTCTCCTATCTCGTAAATGCAGTTTCAGTAGTCCCGAGTTTGGGTTTGCCTGTACAAATGACTGGTTTCAATATTCTTTTCCATTAAGCATTTTTGAAACATACGATGCTTTATGAGCAAAGGTTAACTAGGGCCTAAAGAAAGCTTGGAGCAGTAACATACAGATGTATTTCTAGCAATGAAGACCATTGGCCAAACTCAGGGTTATTGCTTTAAATATTTTTTTAAAGGTAGACTCTGTTGTTCAACCCTGCCAGTATCTTCCAAAAGATGATTTTCTGCCCTAATGCATTTCAATATCCAAAGTCATGATGGCTAAATCCCTAAATCCCGCATGACAGGACTTCAGTTCATGTAGTCAGTAAGGTAGCCTGTATGATATAAGAATGAATATTTTGCTTTTATAGTTATGAATATTGTTACCTTAAATGTGTGTTCCACCACACTGGAATTAGAGCTCTGAACATCTTTATGGTGCTGCCTTTTGAAGTTGTGCATTTGTATACAACTTTAGTAGGTGAACATAATGATCTTGTCACATAATGAAGTAAGCTTTGGGGGGAATGCACTCAGTACCTAGGGCCTTTGGAGACTGAGATAAATGAGGCCTCAGCATCCCTGTGTGTTTCAGGGGTAGTCTGTAAAATGGCTGTGATAGACTTCATTACTTTGGGTATTTCTGATTCTTGTCAGATTTCATTGCTCCAGGTAAAGTGTTTATTGTCTTCAGTTGGGAGAAGACTTTTTGTGGGCTTCAGTTTCTATCTAAAGTAGTTCTCTAATGGGTTGTTATGTGATGTTAAGATTATATATTTTTAACACTGTTTCAGTGAGTAATTATGTGTTTGGGGGTTCTCCATAGATTCTCATCAGTACTGGGATGTCAAGATTATTAACAGTTTTGTGAAGTGAATTGAAATTTTACATTAGGGTCTGGCATCAGGACAACTCTTAAAATAATCTTTAGATTGTTTATTCACTGAAACAAGCATATGGTTCTCACTCCCATCCCCTTCAAACACACTACCTGGGGTTGTTGTCTCTTGTGTAACTTTCAAAATATGAAGACACTAAATTGTCAACTGAATACCTGTGGTCTTTGAAATTTGCAGTTTGTCTGAAATATTAATGTTGTCTTTGTACTATGGCTGGTGTAGAAACTGCCTCAACCGTTGAAGGATGCAAAGGCAAGGGCCAATGTCATTTTAATGTCCTCCTAATGTCATCTTAGGTAGTATTAAATAGGACTGTCTTTAGCAGTGGCCATTTTTCTATACCTGTGCATATTGGAGGTGCTTGGAATGCTGTAGACTTACTATATTTTTATTAAAACAGTCTTGGTTAACAAAACAACTAGGAATGCTGTCTAGGGAACACTTCAGTGGAGGCACTCGCTTATTTTGATCTGCAGAGAGGACAGTGGATAAGCTGACTTTATTCCTGCATCCTGTTCCACAGCTACCTAAGGATGTTGCAAGGCCAGACCACCCCCTGACAGTGCCTTCCTGAAGCTGTTGTCAGGAGACTCATGTTTGTTAATGCGCATGACTCTTACCCAAGCATATAGCCTGTGTCAAGAAGGTAATCCTATTTAAGGGAGTCAAGTAGCATAAAAAAATGTTGGGCTACTGACTGATACTCAGGAAAATCTTGATGCCCTGTATCGTAATCTTTTATAAACCCTAATTTTTGTTTTTCTTGTTTTAAAACTCTTTAGACAAGGTTTTGGGTCCTTTAGGAGCCTCCAGCCATGCACTTCTATCATTAAACCTAGTCTTTTCTGAGCACTTACGGCTGTGGTGTAGTAGCAAACTTTTTAAAAATATGCACAAAAACTAGTTGATTTTGACCTGGACTGAAGAAAAAATCAGCAGAAATAGTGACAATTTTATTGCAACTTCTGGACTAGCTGTAGTGTGCTAGTTCGTACACCCAGGCCCTCCTCCTCCTGCGATAGTGAACTTCAGGAGGTGGGCAGTGGCTGTCCCCTGATGTTGGTTCTTCATGTGCCATGTGGTGAGGAATGGGCTGGAGGAACTGGCTACTTGGTGCCCAGTTTCAAGATTGAAACTGTGGGTAGGAAGGGGGATTCAGATCTGTTCCACATACTGTTTGCTCACATGTGTGCTGCCAGTTGAAGTAAAATCAATTACTCCAAGAAACTTGCTTGTATTTGCTTTTTCAGAGCTTGCTGGTTTTGTCCCTTTCTTGCTCGTTAATCTGCTCTACTGGAATTGCAAGACAAAAGGTTTGCATTTCTTTCAGTACTTTAAACAATAATGTGAAGCATGATTTGATCTTTGTACAACTGTTACAAAATCTACTTGTAAGACTTCCTCTGACAAAAGGTGCTAACGCTGGACAGTCTTAATGTATTTACTTGATGTTTTTGTTGTGTAGTACTAATTTTGTGACCAAAGCACAGTAGAAGAGTTGTCAGCCTGACCAAATCTTACTTGAACAAAACTAGTAAGTTGATTCAACTGGCTAGCATAAAACCAGTTGGATAATTTTGCCATGCTTTCTTCATTTCATGATTTAATGCCTTGCAGATAGTTCACCTATAGGTCCAGTATCAGCTGAACAAGTATGTAGCTGTCTGGATTTTGTCATTTGTGCGTAACAATAACTTCTTCAGTTTTTTTGTATTTTTTTTACATGCTTTGCCAATGCAGTGTGTTTGGATAGCTCTCCTGTTACTTAAATTATTGAATGAGTGTTATTTGTTCCTATATATCTAGCAAGCGTTCGGATAGTAAAGATCTCTGCTGATGTAGCAGGAGTTTCCTAGCATCTCTTTTATATCAATGCTACTTTCCTACCCTAGTGTATGCCTCTACTTCAGTGCTGTAATTAATGGGTTTAAAAAACTGTAATCAAAGGTAAACCTTTTTATTCTTGCTTATGTTGTCTTTTTGAATGCTGAGCTATAGAGCTCTTATTTTTTGGGGCATGAGAGAAAATCCAGTTTCCCACAGATTTTCTGTTTCAGCTTTGCCATCTTTACTTCTTCCTCTGACAGTCTGTGTTTCCCAGGTGCAGGAATGTCCAGACTTTTCTTCAGGGCATGCTTTGTGTTGTCTTTGCTCAGGGTGTTCTTCAGCCTTCACCTGCCCTTGTGAGGCAATTCAGGCACTGTTTTGTCTTAAACAACAAGCACTGTCAGGCTTGAGTGTCATCTTTGCAGTTGCTTGAAGGGGGTAGCTTAGGCAGGAGAACATTGCCCTGCTGTCTGCTTGCTGGTCTCCACTTCATTAGAAGTCCTGAGAGGACACAGATGGGACTGAGGCCAGAAAGTAAGTGGTCAGGTTGGCCTCTTGCACCCTACCTACTCTTAGGCAGCTGCTGAAGGGCAGGAAGCCTTAACTAATTATTTAACAAGTCAAAGTGATGTTCTGGGACTGTAAATGAGCCTCAGGAGTCCTTAACAGCAATCCCAGTTGTATGCAAACAGTCAAGAAATGTGCTTGTTCCCCATTTCCAAGAGGCTGTTGGAAAAGAGGTAAGGTCATGGGAGTACAGCTTGTCTCGGATTCTTCTGAAAACACCTTTGTGTGTTGCTTTATTGCCTAGTCAGCCATGGTTAAAAAGCAAAAATATAGAGTCCAAGGAGTGTGAGTAACTTCTGATGCCTGTTATGCTTTAAAGGTAGAAGTAAAATCTCAAAGGGTATTTCAAGGACTGTAATTCTCTCATATTTCTGTTCAATACCTGTATTGTCTAAATCAAAACCAGAACTTTAAGAAAACAACTTGGGTTAAAAGCAATATGCTTCTTAAAAGGCAGTTTTATTACAGAGCTTTCCTGTACTAATCAGCTGTTCTGGAACTTTCTCAGCTTCACTTGGAGAAACAGATTTGATAGTACACAAGCACTTGAAAGGAAGACTAATATGACAGGTTGGCTTGTTGCATGTGTGGGACTAACTTGAGTAGCTTTGAGTTTATAGTTTTCTGTTTGGCTTAATGCTCAAAGCAGTTTCCTTTTTCTTAAGTTCTGGAATAATTTTTGCCATGAACTCTGACAGCAGTATGGCCTCTGTTACTTACACTAGCATGCAACTGAGTTAATAACTACACAGATGCTAACAGTGATTTTTTTTTTTAAGGGGGATTTTAGAGAGGAAACTGAGAGTGGAAGACTAAAAATAATTGAAGGTCTGGCTTTCTCTAGCCCTTTTTTAATTTTATTGGTCTGTAGAGGAGAAAATTCTGTCCTTCAGACTTTATTTTGATGTATTACAGATTGATGTTATCCTGTATGAAAAGGTAAATCCAAAACTTATTCTTTTCCAGACTCCAGGTGTAATATGATTTGAAATTACTGAATGCTTTTTTCATAGTGAACACTGTTTTTGGAACATGCTTTTGTCTGTACTGGAAGCATACTGCAGCATAAGAAAATCATGTTCCAATCTCATTTAATCAGAAAGGTTGTATTTTCTACCTATCAACCAGGGTGTTACAATAGTGATAATATACTTACACATTACTTTGTATGCTTTTCTTTTTTTGTACACACATATGAAAGTCAGCATCTCTGGAGATCTGGGTCTTTAAAGTCCCCTACGTGTGTATAATGAGGAAAAACCGGGGGGGTGGGGGCAGTGGCAGACTAAATTATAGGCTGACGTATATTTCCCTATACCAGTGTCATTTGACTCATTGGACTGAAGGGTGGCAAATGTGACACCCATCTACAAGAGAGGCAGGAAGGATGATCCACAAAACTATAGACCTGTCAGTCTGACCTTGTTGCCAGGGAAGGTCATGGAGCAGGGCATCTCGAGTGCCATTAAAAGTCATATAATGGACAACCAGATGCTCAGGCCCAGTCAGCATGGGTTTATGAAAGGCAGGTCCCGCCTGACGAACCTGATCTCCTCCTACGACAGGACGACCTGCTTATTGGATGAGGGGAAGGCTGTGGATGTTGTTTACCTTGATTTTAGTAAGGCCTTTGACACCATTTCCCACAGCATTCTCCTGGTGAAACTGGCTGCTCAAGGCTTGGATGGGCACACGCTTTGCTGGGTAAAAAACTAGCTGGATGGCCGGGCCCAAAGAGTTGTGGTGAATGGAGTTAAATCCAGTTGGCGACCGGTCACGAGTGGTGTCCCTTAGGGCTCAGCTTTGGGGCCACTCCTGCTTAACATCTTTATTGATGATCTAGACGAGGGGATCGAGTGCACCCTCAGTCAGTTTGCAGATGACACCAAGTTGGGTGGGAGTGTTGATCTGCTCGAGGGTAGGGAGGCTCTGCAGAGAGACCTGGACAGGCTGGAGCCATGGGCTGAGCCCAACTGGAGGAGTTTCCATAAGGCCAAATGCCGGGGGCTGCCCTTGGGCCACAACAACCCCCAGCAGCGCTACAGGCTTGGGGAGGAGTGGCTGGAGAGCTGCCAGTCAGAGAGGGACCTGGGAGTGTTGATTGACAGCCGGCTGAACAGGAGCCAGCAGTGTGCCCAGGGGGCCAAGAAGGCCAATGGCATCCTGGCTTGTGTCAGCACTAGCGTGGCCAGCAGGGACAGGGAAGGGATCTGACCCCTGTACTCGGCACTGGTGAGGCCACCCCTCGATTCCTGTGTTCAGTTTTGGGCCCCTCACTACAAAAAGGACATTGAATGACTCGAGCGTGTCCAGAGAAGGGCAACGGAGCTGGTGCAGGGTCTGGAGCACAGGTCTACGAGGAGCGGCTGAGGGAACTGGGGGTGTTTAGTCTGGAGAAGAGGAGGCTGAGGGGAGACCTCATCGCCCTCTACAGCTCCCTGAAAGGAGGGTGCAGAGAGGTGGGGATCAAAGGTTTAGACTGGATATTAGGAAGCATTTCTTTACAGAACAGGTTGTTAGGCGTTGGAATGGGCTGCCCAGGGAGGTGGTGGAGTCCCCAGCCCTTGAGGTGTTGGGAACTGTCAGTGTGAGGTTAATGGTTGGACTGGATGATCTTCAAGGTCTTTTCCAACCTAGACAATTCTGTGATTTTCTTGGCTAATTTCTTCTTAGCAGTTTGTGGGCATCTGAGTGTACTAACAACTTACAATACAGAAGCATGTGGTTAAGACACTGTAACACAGAATCCTGTATCTTTATTATCTAAAGCAAAAGGTTGTGGTATCTTCTTGATCTGAAGATTTACCCAGTGAGCTGACAGGTTGGCTTCTGTCTTTGGGGAAATTACTTAGCAGAAGTATAATTCACTTGGTCTAAACAAGAGCTTGTTCCTGTTCTGGAAAAGCTGGACTGTTATACTGCAAAGAGAAAAAGCAATTGGGACTTGTTTGACAAAAGTAGAAGGAAATAAAACAAAAAGACTGTTCTGTTGAATGTATTTAATAAAGTCAAAATAGCAAGATAGAAAGCAACTTGAGGCTTTCTAGCTTGTTAGCAGAACTAACACCCTGCTTCCTCTTGGCAGAGTACAGTTGCTTTTAATAATTACACGTATCTGCTACTGTCCAGAACAATCCTTTATTGCCCTTTCTGTAGTATGAGTTATAATCTATCTTACATGTACCATAAACTGCTCTGTGGTCAAACATCTAATATGTATCGAAAGCAATAGAGAGAGATCATTATCTGTGGAGCGTTTCTGGAGTAAATGAAAATGAAGTAATAAGCCTAATCCTTTTCTTAGCATGAAGAGAACAGGATTTTAGCTACACTATTTGAAATCTCTAGTCTTCCCAGTGTACCCAAGTGTTTCTTGTGAAAGTTAGAAGTATAAAAAATGTCTAACTGAATAAATATGGCATTTTTTTTCATAGCATTTGAAGAACATTTGATGATGAATTTTCTCTTGGACTGCATTTGTTTCTACAGATGTTTCTTATGCTGCAAGCTTTGTCTCTTGAGAACTCACAGGTTGCAAAAGGCTCATGGCTTTCAAGAGATAGTGCTTTTGGCAGCCATGTTGCACTGCAATGACTACTTAGGATGTCAATTCTTTGGGCTGAGAATGCAGGGACTTCTGTTACTTTTTTAAGAAATAAATTTAGTATTTTAGTGAGGGTTTATAGTGAAGATAAGCATTTTGAAGATACCACTTCCATAATTATTGTGTGTCTCTTTAATCTGAGCAAGAAGTAATGTTGCAGGAAATTTGAGGTTTTATGTCAAAATGCTAAAATCCTAGGACCACCACTTCTGGTAATACATATGGCCGTTATACTTTATCTGCAAGATGGGAGATGACTGATTAGTGAAGTCTTGAACAAATGAGTTTTACCTCTTAATTTGAGAGAAGCCTCTCTTCCTAATTCTCCATTCTCTGCCCTCTCTGAGCCCTCAGTTTATGGATTGAAGGGAACTTCGTACATACTCCTTGATAGACACAACTTCCTTCACTGAGAGCCTTAAGTTTAGCATGGAGCTGTCTGATATTCCGCATTAAGTCTGACTTGAACACTTAACCATGTACTTCTCAAGTGGTCAACTATTTGGTGCTGTTCTTTACTGTGATTTTGAACTACCTGCTGTGCTTTATATAGGATATGTATTTGAGATTTGTATATCTCACTGACATATTTAGAAATTTTTTTTGTCTGATCAGACAAAGCTTGTAAACAATCCATTTAATTTTTCTTTTTAAACTGTGGAGCATGCTTGGAGATAAATGTTCTGCTGACAGGACAGAGGTTCCTTCAGGGTATAATTTTTTTCTCTATTTACAGAGTTATCTGACTCCTGCATAATCAGTTTGTTACAGAACTGAAAACATCCTTGAATAATTATCTACAGCTCTTGTTCTAGCTCTTGATGGTCCAATTCATCTGGACTTTCAGTTGCCACTGGAGACATAAAGTACTGATGATCTGTTTATTTAATTTTTGAAGGCAAGATTTGCTTTGTAAGTGTGACAACCTGAGACTTGCTATGCAGATTAAGGACTCTTTGTATATAGAGGTTTTAGATTAGTTGGCTTACTGTGAAGGAATTTTATGTTTAAGTTAGATGCAAAGCTATGAAAATGAGCTGAGCGAGGCCATAATATCTCTGGGTCCTCTATATGATGTTTTCCTTGGCATGATGGCATTCTGCACATCAAGCAGAATCCTAATGCTATTAAATAAGCAAGCACGGCTGTGTAGAATCAATGACAGTCAATTGATAGACATGTTTTAGGAACAGGTTCTTCTTGTCTTGCCTAATATTTTATATCCTGTGGTTTGTTAAATATCATGGTGGCCTTACACTCAAACAGGTTTGGCTAATAGATGGCATATTGCAGGGGTTGTTTGTGTGTAAAGGTGGTATCTGAGCTTACTAAATACTTTTATAAGAAATGCAGATGTTGCTTAATCAACTTTCACAGACCCTTGTAGGAAGGCAGATGGTGACTATAGTAACTTCTTTTTTAATTATCCACTCATATCACTGAGAGTTAAATTGAAGCTTCGAGGGGCTTTGTGAGGAATCTTTTTGGGAATGACTTTGAAACTGTAGGTATTTTATGTGGTATCTGCAGAAACAGTTTAAAATAGACTATTTCCCAGTTATTTTACATGTATACACCTGTTCTCACCAAACTCACAGTATTAAACTATTTTGATGCTTCTGTGAGAGGAATAGGGGATCAAATGTCTCCTAACTAGTTTGGGTTGAAGTTTTGTCAGTCATGATTGTTTTACATTAGAGGGAGTATGGGACACTTTGTTATATGTTTCAGTTTTTCTTTGGAGAACTGCTTCCAAGTGGTGAAGTCAAGTAATTGGGGCTTAAAAGATTGAGTTAGTGTTGTAGTGTGAAATGTCACTGCAGTGTTCACGTAGTATGTGCTTTTATATATCTACTCAGATCAGCATGTGACACAGGCTGAGCACTACAGCAATACTGAGCAACAGCTGTTGATGAGCCTGATTTTTGTTAAAAAGGAGTAAATTGAAGGTTGTCAGCTGAGATCTGATTTTCTCCCATGCTCCATTTGCTGGATGGTTTTCTGTGTACAGGTTGAATTTTATGTGAATCATGTACTTAGAGTATTCAAGATTTCCTAAACTATGAGATGCTTGTAGTGTTTCTTTTGAAATGCAAAGTAGCTAAGTATTCATTTGGACTCCTCAGTTTTCAAAGGTTGTCTTGGCTTTGGAACTGGAAAGTGCCCATACATTCTGTTCTTTCTCTGAAGCTAAGGAATGGATGGACTCCTAAAAACTAGTTTTAGAAATATGTTATTTTCAGAGGCATCTCTGCATAGTGCTGTTTTCAGTGGGTTAGCAAACAAAACAATATCACTGCTAATATTTCTCCTTTTGGTTTTACAAGAACCTTACAGGTGGTGGGTTTTCATATGGATATGTCTAGTTTGTCTCTCTGCATATTTTGGTACATAAGTTTCTCTTCTAGGAGTCACCTTAGTCTTTTATGTCTCTTCTTGGCTTTTCTGCCATAATACCATAACTCATAGGTCCCAATATTCACAGAATCATCTAGGTTGGAAAGGACCTTGAAGATCTAGTCCGACCGTTAACCTAGAACCGACAGTTCCCAATTACACCACATCCCTCAGCGCTATGTCAACCTGACTCTTGAACACCTCCAGGGATGGGGACTCCACCACCTCCCTGGGCAGCCCAATCCAATGCCTAACAACTCCTTCTGAAAAGAAATGCTTCCTATATTAACTATTCCGTATTAATGCTGTTTTTTCAGAGATGCTCATCTTAAGACACTTCTAAGTCCCTCCTGACTCTCAGAGCTTGTATGAGCACCTGATCACACATTCCTCCTTTCCTAGTCCTTTATCTTGGCTTCTTACAAAAGAAACTGTAGAAAAAAAGTTAAGATTCAAGTTTTATTGCACAGGGGTGTTCAACCACATGAACACAAGATAGGGAGCAGAAAATGAGTAGGTGGGTCATAAACTACATGAGTTAAGTGTTGTGTTGTGAAAAAGGCAAGAAAGTATTTCACAGGAGTATAGTCTACTCTGTGCAACACATACTGCATCTCTATTGCATGGTGTAGCTAGGTGGTCAGACTAACGCCCATACTGCTGTCAAGTTTGAATTATGTTTTTTGGCACTGTGACAGTGTTACGGGCAGAAGAAAACCAGGGTAGTTTTGTGGATGTTCCTAAGAACATCGTTGTTGTTGAGAAAGTATACAAAAGCTTGTCTGAAAATTTGTGAGTTGAACGTGGAGGTCCATGTTACATAGAGTTGATTGTATTAGGCCATACGTATCCTCTTAGTACTACCTAAATCATTCCAGTTCTTCTGATGCTTTGAGTTTCCATTTAATTGGTTGTAAACTATTACTTTGGGCTAAGTTTTATGTAAGCAGGTGACACAGTGCACCTAGCAAACACTACTACACTTTAACTTGTATTTGTTTCTGCAATTTAACTCCAAAAGTACACAGAAGCAGCGAAAGAATCAGCTGTTTGAAGGCTGAGTTGTAGGAAGTCATGAAAGAGGGGGAAGTGGAACCTGACCAACAAATCCTGCAGTTGGTCTTGTTCTATGCACAAGCAGTCTTTACAGGGCTTTGTGGCAATGTACTTTGCACTCTTGCTTTTAACTAATATCTTTAGAAGTTGTCTGTCTGCTTTCCAAAGTTGAGGTTGTTTGTCCTAGTCAGATTTGGTGCAAAACTTGAAAGATTGGCAAGAGTGAGTTGTGGAGAAAGTAGTATTTTTCAAGAGAGGTTTCAAGGTTAGCACTTGTACATGTGCTATGTATTGTAGAAAACATTTTCAGTGACTTTTCTGCCCAACAGGTGTTGCTCTAAATACTTGTATCATGTTTCACCAGCTTTGGTTTAAATATCAGTTTGTCTTGCCTTTATATTCACTATCCCTATTCTCCTGTAAATTTGCTTTTGCCAGATGTCCTTACAGATCCCTCAGGTACAGTGACGAGACAGTTTGAAGTGACTTAGGAAACATGTGGTAAAGTTTCTAAGTTGCAATTAAGATACAGTGGAAAATTTTCCATGAAGTAGGGTTGGCAAGCGTTATCTTGAATGAGGTTATACAATGAAGTCCTTGCTTTTTGTAAGTCCTCCTTGGAGCATCTTTTCATTTAACACTGGTCGGGGGGGCAGGGGGCATGGCTGGTGTTATGACTTGATACCACTTATTTCATGCAGTAAAAAATTGTTACATGTCACTATTGACATTATCCACGAGTAGGAAGGAAACATCAGAAGTCACAAAAAGGAAATTACTGGATTGGTAAAATAAGTAGAGCACTTCAGTGTACTCCAGAACAATGAATTAGCAGATTAGTAGTTTATGTTGTATTTATATTGTATTGTAGTTTATATTGTCTTTCAGACTCAGTGATTTGGAAATGAATTATAGGAAGATGGAAGAAGTTAACTTGAGGGGAAAAAAAAAAATCTTTAAGCTACTCTAGCAGTACTTCCTAGGCTTATGATAAATAAAGCAGCAAATACTATATGCAGTTAACACAGTGGTTTAACTGTAAACTAGTTTAATATCTCTTACCACAGGAGTTTGTTCTGTGAGGATCACTAGCTCTTCTGAGATGGAGGAAAGGTCATTCAAGAAGGGTGCGTGAAATGTAGATGCCCAAGAAGGCCAAATTGTAAGGCTGATTTAAGCTTAATGAGTGTGTGTGTCATAGAGGTCACAGATACAGGGGTGAGAATGGAACACAAGTGTAGCTGGTGCACAAATAAGGCTTCATTTCTGTCCTTTGCTGTCGTCTCAGTCACTTTCTAAGCCTTTCCAGTGAAAAGTGGGGGAGGAGAGAGAAGAAATTTGGAGCTGATCTTAAAGTAATTGTCCATTTCTTCTCTGGGTATCAGCTTGTTCGTAAGAAAAATTTAGCAAATGGCTGTTATCCTGCTCAAGTTTTTTTGCATCCAAAGTTTTTGCAAGTCCTACAGACTTTTCCTTGGCAAATATCTGATACTGTTGTTATATGTTGGATACCAAATTGCCTCACACACTAACATTTGTTGCTAGCATGCAAACTTCCCAAGCTCTTGTGGGATGGAATGGGCTTTATGTTGTGCTGCTGTTAAACAATGACAAAAAAAACCCCACAACAAAACAAAACAAAAAAAAAAAAACAACACCCAAAAGCACACAAAAAACCCATTAAGGTTTTGTCATGTAGCATATGTAGTAATGCTTCTAATGTTTTTATTATAGTACAAGAAGTCAACTTTTGTTTTCAGTTAAGTCAGCAGAGATTTAACTTAACTCTGACTACATTACTTCCAAATTCATTCTAAGTATGTGAAAATTATTAGTATTTGCTCTGTTAAACTATAAAATAATAGTCTGGGAAATCACAGAATTTGTTTGTCAGTGTTGTTATTTAAATACAAAGTTGGGCATAGCAGAGTGTTTTTCTGAGGCTTTAGGAAGTGAGAGTATATAAACATACTATTAAAATGTTTGTTAAAGAGTCTGAGTGTGCAGTGCAAAGAAAAGACTACACAACTCTGCTTCAGGATGTTTTTTTTTCTGCCTGTCAACAAATTATACTCTTATGGATATTTATAATAGTGTAATAATAATGTTAGTCCATGTTTTGGATGGAATCTATGCACATATAAAATAAAATGTGAAAATTTGTTTTAAGATAGTAATGCAAATAAATGCTCTGCTCAAGGTTTGTATCTATGGTTGTAACTTGTTAAAATGGCAATGGGAAAACAAAAAGGAAAAGTGGGTGGGGTAGGTTTATTATGGAATATACCACTGTCTTACGTTTAAGTCGGTATAAACACCGTAACATTCACCCTTAAATGCACTTGTGTGACTTAAAATTGTTGATATTTTTAGATTCAATTTCTTCATGTCAAATGTGCAAAAGTAGAATAAAAATAAATGAAAACTTAATTTCTTTAGCTTCCTCAGTTTGAGGTCTGCAGTTGACTTTCAGTGTTTGTGCTCTGATGCTCTGATTTACTTGGTGGTCTTGTATGAATGGATCTTTAAGTCTTTGTGAAGCTCTGATTAAATTGATAATGTGGCTCTCATTCAACAGACAGTTTAAGCATGTGCACATGTCTCGTACCAGCTAACAGAGTGTCCATGTTTATTTGAATACTCCACCAAATCAGGACTATGAAACTGATGGACTTCTCAGTTGATGGAGCTTCTGATGTTTAAGTAAAATTGTGTCTGTATTTTTCATATTTGGTGGAAATTTATATGTCAGTATGATGAGGTCTGATTGGCATGTACCTCTCCAGGTTTCCCCAGAGCAGCTGGATGCTCTGTGTGTAAAGGAAATCTTGAGGGAGGGCAAACTTAAGTTTATTATGGGTAAGTGAAGTGCTTGTAATGTTCTCCTCTGGAATATTCTGGTTTTCTCAGAACTCCTGATAAACTTTCCATTTACTCTTGATGGGTGCTCAGGTGAAAACAGCAGGTGTATTCCACAGGTCATTTATCCAGATACTTTCTTATGACTGCTATTGATTTCTGCTCTGTTGTGGTTGTTTTAGCAAGGGATTCATTTATTCTTGCTTGATGTGACTCGAAGAAAATTATCCTTGACATGAAATACAGAGTAAGAGCTAGGTATCAAAGTGGAGATTTCTACTCTAGTTGTCAGTAATGAGTTGGTCACAGAAGGATATAGTTCCCCATGGTTTCCAAATATTTGTTCCTCTGCTTATTTAGGAAGTCTCATATACCCTGTGAGATTTAAGGCTTGTTTCTTTTGCTTAATTATACTGGCCTACAGGAGCAATAGTTTGTTTTCTTTTTTAAAACATAGCATTTGTTAAGTAGAAGAAACAGAAGTACTAATTAGTGCTTTTTTGTTGTATAAACTATTAGGTTGTATGTTAGCTATGCGTATGGAAGAATATACTGAGAGTGTTACAAAATGCTGTTTATATAAGGTGTCTGACTCGTAATCCCTGATTTATAGCTCTTTGGGGTATAATTAACCCTGTTGTTATTTCTATGACAGCTTGTAAGATGAGTAAGATCAGTGACTGGGGTGTAGGTTGGATGAGCCTTATCCATAGCCATCATAGCTATGGAGAAGCTAGAATCCTGTTTGATGATAAAGATCAAATTTATAAATCTTTCTGTTGCCATGTGACTTCTTCAGGGCAACAGATGAAGGATATTGAGTAATCCCTCTGAACTTGCTCTCAGGTTCTTCTCTGTCTCTGCGGAATGGGGTGGTTGGGCCCTGGCCCTTCACCTTCCTCTAGGTCAGGTGAAGAAGCAATGGGAAAATGAGGGCTTTTGTGTCTCAAGTGTCAGAAGAGCTAGACAGAATAAGGGTAGGCACTGTCTCTGGTTTCAAATAGAGAAGTTTTTAATCCTCTGGGTGGATACAGGAAAAGGATGGGGAGTAATTCTGCATTTGAGAGCCAGGAAAAAGTTTGAATAAGAGACAAATAAGTAAAGAAAAAGAACTGGCACTTACTCCAAGATCCCAGAGGTAAGGGTTCTTTGGTTAGAAATGTTATTGATGACATTACCCAAACTGTGTCTCTTACAGCATCCTCGGGTTTTCTGTGAATGCTGTCACTCCGTAGTAGTGTTGAATTAGATAAAAGCTTTCTTTTCCCAAGACATGCCCATGTCCTGGCACCAATCTGTGGTGGTTTAAGTGTAGTCTTTGACTTTGTGTTAAATTCTCAGGTACTGTGTAGATGAAGTGTGCCACGAAGTCATAAATATAATACCTCACAGCTTAACAGGAAAACAGGTCATTTTTGTAATGAAGAAAGTGAAAAATGTAATCTCTGTCTGAAATGTCCAAATTGTGCGCTTGGTCATACTCAATCTGCAAATTTACCTTCAGTTCAGATATAGTTTCTTAGTGAATTAGGGTGAGTTTGTTTTGACTACCATACCAATGAGTGGGGCGAGAGGAAAGTAAATTAAGGAACTTCCTCTCCCTTATTTTTTTTTCCCCATTGTGTGAAAGTTGCCTGATTCTTCTCCCACCTCTTTAGCCCAGGAAGGTTCAGTCATTCTGGCTACATGATCCTCATCTGCTCAGCAGTGCTCTTTTTACTTGTCATGTCCTCAACTTCACCACCCAAAATGCATTTGATATCCAGTGTTTCTTGGGGTTTCCTCCTTGCCTACATCTTGTTCTGCATCCTGCTTTACTCTAGAGAATGTGACTTCTGCCCTTGCTAGCTTTTTGATCCCCTTCCTTGATGGTAACTGGGCATCAAGGGCACTCTCATAACAGACCTTGTGCCTGGATCAGGAGGTCCCTGAGCTGCTAGCTGTGGGGGGCCAGAGGCTCTTCTGAGAGCGCTGATATGTGCTTACTGTATTCTCGCACTCATTTCTGACTGATTGCTTTTGGCCACAGATGTGGTCTAGTCTGAGTGTGGCTATTTTTGTCTTTTACACTAAAAAGCTAGTAAAATAAAACCAGTCTAGGCAAACTTCAGAACAGTAGATGTCTGGAAGTGCTGCCATGTTTAGCAGTTTTGCAATACATGTCAGAATTCATCATATTTATCAAGTTTTGTTTGAGAAACATGATTCAAGGCAAGCAAAAATCCATAGCCTCTAACCACCACAGTATATTCAATCTTTCTGCTTGGTGTACTGCAGTGGCTGTCTGTCTTGATGGAGGTCAGATCAAGTTCACTCATGGAAAACATTTTTCAAATTAAATAATTACTTAATTTGGGAAATTAATGAATTTTTCTGAAACAGGTGATTCTTATTTGAACTGAAAATATAAAGGAAGAAATCCTTTGCCATGATCTTACGAACATGGGCATTTAAAGGTCACTACTGTAATGCTGTAGTAGAAATCTTTATTTTTAAAACAAAAATCGGCAGAAAAGGAACACTTCATTGCTGATTATTTCAGTAAAACATTATTGGAATGGTCAAAGTTTAAAGTATTTGGGATGATACTGCTGTTACTGAGGTGGAAGTAAGTTTGGTGGCTGATGGTTATGGTCAGGATAGCTCTAGTCAGGTTGAATATTACTATTACAACATTGTTATAACTTTGCCACCAAAATGGGAGCAGGGGCAGAAGTGAGATGGAGAACAGCGTTGTGATACGCAGAACCTGGCTCTTCTGATGGCTGCGGTCTGAGACACCAGAGCAGTTGATGGTGGCTCATGGAACTGTGACTGTTGTGAGGCTGAGAAGCACCAACATGTATAACATCTGAGCAGCCATAATTTTATTGTGAGTGGGAGAACTTGGGTTAATGTGGTTGTCCTGAAGTGCAGTAATGAGAGGGAAAAAAAAAAAAAGGGGGGGGAGGGAGTGGGAAAGGTTTTCTACTCAAAACCAGAACCGCTGCCTGTGATTCTTCATCCTGGAGAGTGCAGAGTAGTGCTCAGTCTCCAGTAGTTTGACATGCTGAACTGATTTAACTTGGCTTCCCTGAGCACTGTACTACTACCTATCCGGTTGGGTGTTCTGGATGTCTGTGGCAAAGTGTTGGGGGCTGCAGGGGCCTTGGTGAGGAGAACCCAGTGCTGTCCTGTGCCGGACAGAGCCAGCTCTGCAGGGCACAGCTGAGCCCCTCAGCCAAGATGTTGGCATGTCTGGGAAAGTGTGGCTGTACAGATGGTTAGGAGTGAGGGAAAAATGTGAGACAGCCCTGCAAGCACACAGGTCAGGAGTTTCCCATCACTTTATTTACAGGGAAAAAACCCCACCACCTTAGTATGACATTTCTGGTCTTCAGAGTGCACAGGAACAATTTGTGAAAGCTTAAATCAAGAAATTAAGAAGCCATGGTACTGGGAAGCTCTTCATGTTGTTCTCCCATCTCTTTCCTTCCTGAGTAGATGCTGGAGAGATCACTGAAGGAAGTGTTTTAGGAAAGTAAACTTTTTTTCCCCACTATTTTAATAGTGCAATATGGAACTGGAGCTTTTTGTCTTTATGTAAGAGATGCCACTTTAAATACTTGTTTTGCCATTTTCATAAGAGGGTTCATGTATGCAGCTTTCTATACATCTTTGGTGGTTTGCTCAAGTATGTGCTAAACCTCAACTCAGCTGAACATAGAGAAATCCAGACTCCATATCACTGCTGGCCTTCGTTGAGGTAATCTGTTCCTCAGGGTCAGCAGGTGTATAGTCCAGAGTAACTGGCTTAGGTACCTTAGGGTTTGGTTTTTTTAACATGTGTCTATTAAACTGGAGGTGCAAATAGGAAATGCAGCACTTAGCAACGGTTTGTGGCTCTGCGTTTCTCTGAAAAAATCTGGATCTATAAAGTGATGAACGGGTCACAATGAGACATTAATCTCACATTTTAATTTCTGACAGTTGTAACTGTTCTAGTGCTGTTTTCTTGTTATATAATTTTTTTTTTCTTAGTGTATCACTGACAGATCACAAAATTAATACCTCTGAATATCAATAAACAGAAGCATGTGTGACACTTGGTTTAGCACAATTATTCAAAACTGCACAGTTAAGATAAGTAGGAGTACATTTTCTATTCTTTTGATTGGTGTAAGAGTAGAGAGAACACGATAAACTGGGTGAGGATTTGTTAAAACGGAAACCAGTTATTTTTGTATATGCTACTGATACTTTTTTGAACAAAGGGAGAAACTGAAAAATTACATAGTCCAACAGTTAGGGATCACTTGTCACCTAAAAGCAGTGTTTGACTGCTTCTGAAGTCTTGGGTTCTCATATTCTGCCATCCTGTGTCCTGTCTGTCAAAAAGCGTATGTATGCTTCAGACCACGAGCAACTTCTTGAACCATTTAGCAGTGGTTAACTCAGCTGGAACTGATGGTTAAACCAACCTACATGGTAATGGAACAGAATGCTTTAAGTGTGAATTTCACTGTAGTGGGAAGGTTGAAATACTTGGGGTGACAGTGAATTTTTTTTCTCCCAGTAGCAGCTGTCAATGAAAATATTTTTAGCATAGGGAGTACTGCTTGAATAAATATTAACACTTTGAATGGTGTCAAAAGCCATGAAAGGCATTAGGTTATACCTGCCCTACAGTTGAAAAAGATGTATCCCAGCTGGTGGCATGTGTCATGCAGGAGTGTGTAGTGGAGATGCCAGAGTCTGCACTGAAACAAGGCATGTGTTCCTAGGCAAGTGGATGCAGCTTTTGCTGATTTGTGACACCATTTAATACATCTGCATGAGGTCCTGTTAAAACACTAACTGATGTCAGTGCTCGTTTTGGTGTGTGTATCCTGTGCTCCATTGCATAGTACAGAGATGTCTTCCTGTAGCTTGGATATGCTTCTCTTATATTAGGGAGAAATGTCATTTCTTTCTGTTTATTCTTCAGGCAACCAGAGCCTCTCTGACTCAACATTGTACCAGCTTGGGGGACTCACTGGGCAAGGAAAACGATATTGCTCTGATTATTGATGGCCACACACTGAAGTATGCCCTTTCCTTTGAAGTCAGGCAGAGCTTTCTGGACTTGGCACTCTCCTGTAAAGCTGTAATTTGTTGCAGGTAAGAAATTCTGAGACTACTTCTGGTAACAAAATGGATACAAAGCCTGTGAAATTTTACCTAGTAGTTTAACTTTCCTTTCATGCCTATAGTGTTCACAGAAAATGTAGAAGTATGGGAAATAGTGTGATATTCAGGAGGAGGCAGGCTGCAGTGGTGAGCCAATTGATAATTTTTCTCTGCTGTGGAACTATTACGAAGTGAGGCTGTGCTGTGAGGAGTAAAGGAGGGCTGTAGAGAAGTATTCCTTTTATACCATATAAATTTCTGAAAGTGTTCATAAGGCTGACAGGCCAACAGAGTCTAAGACTTCAGTTCCCTGTCCTACATGATGCTCTACAGTGCATCAGTAGAGCTTGTACACCTTGAAGGTGAACATCAACTGCATGTTACCTCCTGGAGGTAGAACTCTCCTAGCTCTTAGAAGCAGCCTCATAAGTATGCTGGAAAGCAACTTAGTAGCTTCTTTCCTGGTTTTATGGAGGAGGAAGCAAGTCCTTCACTAAAATTAAGTGCCATGTAATAATGCAATTCTCTCTGCCACAGTCACTCCCAAATGAGTTTAATCTTTTCTATAAAATGATGAAAGATCATGAGAAAATGTTAGGCCTGATTACAGTAGACACTGGTGAGGAAGAATGGTATGGATGTAGTTTTTTGTAAGCAGTAGGAATTGGGTAGCAAGAAGTTTGTGTGATTGTTCAGTGCAGCTCTAGAGAAGGTCTCTGGATGAATTTCAGTTGTCATGACTTAATCAATTCTGTATGCTATGCAAGAATGTGTGTAACAGTGCAATTTGCCCTAGGTTCAATGTTGGAATTTCACTTGCTCTACTTGACACTGGATTTAGCCGTACAGATGGAGTCCTGTGTCGCGACTACTTCAGAAGGAAGGAAATAAGAGCCCCAAGAAAATTAAAAACAAAAGCTGGCTTGCTTTACTTTCTGCATAGCAGGGAGACTGCATCATTTTTGACTTAGAAAATTATGCAGCTTTGAGGACTGTGTGCATCTATGTGCCATTGCTGGTATTTGGGGAGAACTGTAACTTAGAAGGCCTTTTTGGTTTAGGTGGACAGGTAGTTTTATTTGCATTCTAGAAGCAAGACCTGCTTTGTGGGGAGTGACTATATGGACACCTTGTACCTACTGTTTTGCAGTCTTTCTTATCTTTATATATGTGCACATGAGCATACAAATACTGCATGGCAAAAGCAACTGCACTTCATGTACCTGCAGTAGATGGACCCGTTGGCTTTATCCATCTCTAGTTTCTTCCAAATGTTGGGACTCTTGGCCTGGTGTACTACAGGGTACAGTACTGGTGCTAGTGCTGTGCAATGTCTTCATTAATGACCTGATTATCAGATGACCTATGCCCTCAGCAATTTTACAGACAATGCAAAGCTGGGAGTAGTGTCTTATACACCAGATGGTTGTGCTGCTGTTCTGAAGAATTGAACAGGCCAAAATCTCATGAACCTCAAGAAGGGGAAATATGAAGTTCTGTGCCTGGGGAGTTAACAGCCCCATGCACCAGGAAATGCTGGGGTTGTTGGGCTAGAAAGCAGCTTTGTCCAGAAGGATCCTGCAGTCGTGGTAGACAAGCTGACGTAAGACAGCAATGCATTGTAGTTGCAGGGATGGGGGAAAAAAAGCCAACAGTATCCTGGGCTGCAATGCAAAGAGCATTGTCAGCAGGTTGAGGGAGGCAAGTCTTCTCTAGTCAGCACTAGTGAGATCACATGTGGGGTACTGTGTCCAGTTCTGGGATCCTCGATACAAGATACAAACAGGTTTAATGGAAAGAGTCCTGTGTAGGGCCACAAAGAAGATTAAGGGAATTTCGTCTTTCATAACAAGGAGAACTAGGAGGGTTCAGCATAGAGATGAGAAGTCTCAGGGGGGTTCTTAGCAATTTGTATAAATATGTAATAGAGTGAATGAATATGAGGGAGCTAGGCCCTTCCCTAGTGCTCAGTGGCAGGACAAGATGCAGCTGATGAATTTAAGCACATGAGTGTTTGAACACAAACCCCTGCACTGTTTTATTGTGAGGGATGGTCCAACACTGGAATGGGTTTTCCAGAGAGGTTATAGAATCTCCGCTCTTAGAGACATGGAAAACCCAACTGACAGCATGGTGCTGGACAATCTGCTCTAGCCAACCCTGCTTTAACCAGGGACACTGTAATAACCGATTTCCCGCAGTCTCTTCCAACCTGCCAACCTGGGTGAATCTAGGATTCTGTGACTGGTGACAAATGTGTTGCTTTTTCCAGCCAGAACTTGTTGCTTTTCACTCAAGTCGTGTTCTAAATGGTTGTCAACTGCAGTGACTTTTCTGAATTGTTTATTTAATAGCAATTTTTTGCTACTTCTGATGTTATTTTGGGGGGTGGAGGGAGAGGGCATGAGGTGTTGGAGGAGGGGTCTGACTTTGGCAGCTGTTCTGTGAGAGTGAAGAAGAGCGTTTTACCAGACTCACACAGTTGCAGCAGTCTTCTCTTGAATGCAACAGCCCCAGATGTAGGGCCAGTAAGAAGGGCAGCACTCTCTTCTTTGTGAAGAGTTATTTTGGGTTTAGAGAGCACCAAGTGCTCTATTTTGTACACTTATGCTGTTGTGTTTGTGGGGAAGGTAACAAATATTGAGCAGATGGAAAGCTCTTACTTTCATACTACATCACAATGCTTTAGTAGAAATCCTTCCAAGGCAGTTTGTTAGTTTATTTCTCAAATATTTGACAAGATAGGCAAAGACCTGTGTAGCTGAAACAAATAATAAATTGCAAATTAATAAGATTATGCTACATTAATATACATAACTAACTGAAGATAATGGATGGTGCTGTTTTGCAAAAATATGTGTAATACTGGACACTTCCCCTCCTGATACTTCATGACCCAGCCAACAGCAGTTTTAATTATAAGTGAATTAGTAATTGAGGAACAGTGCAGAAAAAATACTGTAAAGTGTAATTCAAAGGAGGGGGGGGGAATGATGTAATTTAATAAGCTTAAAAGAGGAACAAAAATAACTGAGTTTTAAATCCCCAGGGAAAAAGAGGAATGCCTTTTAATAGCCTTTAAGACTTTGCAGGAACCTTCCATTTACTTGCCAGGTGCTTGTTACTGAAGAAAGAAAAACTTACTTTTTTCTACTCTGGGTTGTTCTTAATGGTATTTTGTGTGTTAGACGGTGCAGTTAAACTTCACAGGAAAAAGTTTTAAAATGTAATTAGCATAGCAAGAGGAAATTTCAAATTAAATAGTTAGTCTTCAAACAAAAATGTTAATTGGGAAGGGGATCTGGGTCTATAAGCATCATGCCACTAAGTTTAACCAATCCAGGAGGAGTTACGTTACTATTCTCAACATAGCATGAAGTCATGGGACTTAATATTTCATAAATTTACTAAAACATTTTCATTTTCTCTCAGGAGTTTCAGCTGCGTTTGCCATTCAAAGATTTTTTTTTTTTTTTTTAATTTATTTAAGATATACTCTATATTCGTGTGCTGGGCTTTAGGCATAAACTGTAGCTGAACTTGATTCTCAAGGGTAATCTCTTAAAATGAAATTGTAGTAAGCCGGGCCCCATTTTGCATTAAGAGGGAGAGATGGTATCTTCTGGTGGGGTTAAGTCTTCCACTGTTACAGTGTCTCTGACAGGCCACTGGCACAGTGGGGGAAAATATACCTCTCAGGAGACTTGGTGAAGCTTGCAAAATCAAACCAAACAATTCTTTAAGAACAAGACATGTTTGTTAAAAGTTCTTCCAGAGACTGACAGATCTTATTATCTTCCCTCACACTGACTGGGATGTCTGTCTGTCAAGAGGAAGCAAAACTTACTTTTCAGGGGAAGTAAATGTTTGGAAGGCAGTTGAACTCATGACTTCATTTGTGAGATCTGAGCTTATCTGAGCTGTCTCTGGTTTTCAAATGTTCCTTTAAAAGACCTGTTTTAATTGATGTTTTGTGAGAGCAGCAAAATGTTGAGGCTTAGGTAGAAGTGAGATTATTTTTTTTAGTAACAAAATGGAGTTTTATCATTCATCTAGTGTTCATACCTCTTAGAAAGCCAGTTTCTACAGGAGATGGATGTGTTTGGCTTTGACTGTGAAAGTAGCAGAGAAGTACCCAACTTGTATGTTACAGCAGTGTATTTAATTCACTGCTGAAGAGCTTGCCTTGAATTGGAATATTTGTAATAGAAATATGTGGTGTTTCAAAAGTACTTCTTTGACTTTGGCTTTGGGAACAATGTTTTTTGTTGAATATAACTTTTCTGCAGGTGATTTTGCTAGCTTTTAGGTATGAAAGGTGTGCAGTTGTTGAGTATCTGAGTGTTGACTGCAAGACTTCTGCCCAACCTCACCAGCTAACTTTGTTAGGTAGTAGTGGCAGAAACTGCTCCTTTTAGTACCTTGAGCAATAGTGGAGCTGTAGCAGTAATGGTTGGGAACTGAGGAAACAAGGTCAGAAAATGCATGTTTTTATAAACAAACCCTTCAACAGCAACAAAACCCCATGTTTTCCCACTTGGATTGCTATTTCAAATAGCGTGCAGCGTGGGTAGGGTGAGGACATGAGCCCACAAACATCAATGTGAGAAGAGACAATAAATGTTCTGAAATGAACATCCCCTTTGACTAGAGTGTATCTGCTTGGGTGTTGAAAGGGAAGGGATTTAATGAACTGAAAGCAGAAAGAGCTAGGAAGGAAGGAAAAACCCAGCCTGTGAAGAGTACCTGTTGTTAATTTAGTGTCACTTCGTCAGCTAAGGAATGAGAAGAGAGATGAGGAGACAAAAGTTGTCTCAGCACTCTGACTTGTACGGCCATAGCTTGCATACTTTTGGTCTTCCATCATCATTTGGAGGAGACATTAATAATATAGCTCACAAAATGAACATCTGGAATACCTCTTAAATATTTATGCTCCTAAGTCTTACATTGTTGCTGGTGTTAGGATCTGACAAAGTGATTATTCTGTGCTGTAGTTCAGAATGTATTTATTTATTAGATCAAAAAAGTGTCTTGTTGGCTTTCATTAGATGAGATCCCCCTTCCTGTGACAGAAAATTGCAATACAATTCTGATTAAGAGCATGCAAACAAATTCTAACATTAATTGGTCCCAAAGAAAATTGCAGATGTGCTACATCTTCCTGTATGTACATCTTATGTTTTCTCTCATCTGTCACCTACTAAATTATCAATGCTCATTCTCATGTTCTATTTCTGACAACTCATGACAGCAATATTCATCTCATGACTTTGAAAACCATGAGGGAAGAACTATTCTGGCAGCTTTAATGGTTGTAGATAATTGAAGTAGGAGTAAGGTTTGGGGTTGTAGCATGATGTGGTGCTCTCTGCACTTTTGAATAAAGAACACTCAGATGATTATAAATCATTGCCTAAACTGCCCAGTCTGTATGCAGGTAAGTATAAAGTGGTCTTGGGACATTTTCTAATAATTACTTGTCTTAAAAGCTTATTCGCTGCTTTGCAAGAGCTAAGTGAGCTTGAAAAATATCACCGGATCTGTGTTGGAAAGCCAATACAGAAGGCTGGTCTTACAAATTTTGGTAATTGTCTTGTCCTTTGGGTGACAGAGTGAGTTTCTACTGAATGTTCTGAGTTCTATTTGATTTTGGTTATCAGTGTCCTGAGCTATGACAGTTCCCAAGCCTCCCTCTAGATTTAAATCATTCAAACATGTAGCTAGTGTTCAAAGGGGAAAAAAATTACTGTTACTTCCAGTCATTTGTCTGGTCAACTGAGAAGCCAAAAAGCAAAGACTTGACTCTGATCCTAGGTGCGTTAATATTTCTCCAAAATGTTGCGATAGCGGTTAGATGCATAAACCAGGTAAACATCCCACACTCAGTGTATTCCTCTTGTAAGGACATACATGCTTATCAAGTCATAAGCATCTGTGAATCACTTATTCACTTTCTAAGGTTATTTTTTTTACAGTAAAAAAAGTACTTAAAGATACTGTTTTGACTTGTACAGTTTGGTTTTTAGATTACACAGGTGAAGCATGTTTCACTTTTTCCCTTGATTAACTATTCAATTTCCTGACAGCCTGATCTTAAATGATTCCTGCTATATGGCCAAACATTTAATTTGCTTACCTTCACACTGTTATTGTTAACATTACTATACTTGGAGTTGTTATCCTGTTCTTGTTGTGTATTTGAGATGAGGAAATAATACAGACAAATCTCTTAAATTGAACCACTATTCCAGTCTCCATTGTTATTCACAATTTGGCAAAATGTTTGCTCTTTTAAAGTTATTAATGAGAAATAGTTTGTAGAGTGACTTTGTACTGCGTTTTTGGAACTTGTATGATTCAGTTCAGATCAGGTATCTGGTTTTAGTGTTGGGTTTGTTTTTATAATTCATGACAATTGAGTGACTTCTCATACCCATAACTGTGGTTATGGATAAAATTTGTTCATGCAATATACTATTATACATTGACTTGAACCCCTATTTCTGTAATCATTCTTACTAGCAAATTCATTTCCCAGCATGTATTTGGAAAAAGTTGGGGTGGTGGTGGCATGAATACAGCTAAAAGCAACTGGCTTTCTCTCTTTAGAAACAATTTTCTAGGAAAAATAGTGTATATCCTGATTAAAAACCAAGTTTCTCTTCCAAGTACTGTTTACAGTATCTGTTATTTCTAAAGTTCATCTGCCTTTTTGCATTGTGAGCCTAGTATTTGGGTAATCAAAATCTTAATATTTCACTTGGTGTATTTCAAAAATGCAAGTGAAATTTTTGTCTTGAGTAATGATGTGATAACTGTCTCAAACAGTTCAAAATGGTATCGGTATCAGTTTCTTCACCATGCTGCACTACCTTGTCCAAATTGCTACCAGTCTTTTCAATTTCTGAGCAGGAACAGCCAGCAATGCTATGTTTAGTGCTGCAGTTCCCAAATTGGAAAATAAACATTCCATAGATACTGCACATTAGAAAGCACTATGCTGCTGGAACGTATGCTATTTTAGAGGTAAGATAAAACTGTGGTTTGGAATACTTTCTGTTCCATGAGAAATTCATAGTACTGGTATATTTTTCTTTCCATAAGAGTTACTGTGTTAACCCCTATATTTTGGTCAACTTCCAACTTGAACAATTACTTTCTTAATGAAATTCCCCCTGCCTTTTCTATTGAGTATAATGTTCTTCACTTCCTATTCAAAGATGCTCTGAGGATTCACATTTGAACTCAAGAGGAACTACAGCAAGATCCTGCTTGTGAAAACCAGGTCTAACTGTTGATGTGACTTGGTTTTAGCCTTCTGACTTGTAAAAATTTTGGAAGCGTAAATGTTATCACCACTTTCTTAAAACAAAATGTGTAGTTCAGTGGGGGTTTTTTGTGGGGTGGTGGGTGGTGAAGGTGTTGTTTAGTGATGGTTTTCTTTTTTTACACTTGGGACATGGTATATTGACTCTGGCCTTACACAAGTCCCTTCAATTTGCCAATGCAGTTGTAAATTGACTTTAACTTAGCTGTCAGCAAAATGTTTGAGCTCTTTCAAGATGGCTTATGTCACATATGTAATATGTTGTTTCTGACAGGCTGTACAAAACCATTCATTTGTGCATATACTTTTGTATCTAAGAACCGTTTCTTGTTATGATGAAGTGTGTAGGCTAACTGGAGCTAAGGGTCCTGTTCAATTGAAGCTTCCCCCAAACTAAAATTTGTCAGACACTCTGATTCTCCAGTAGACATCAGCAATGCAGATGTTTTCTCTTGAGGCATTCTGCTATAAATAAACTCTTGTCGTAGTCTTATTTCTTACTGCTTCTTGCTTGTGGCACCCAATACCCCTTTCCAGAGTGCCTGGAAAAGTTTGTTGCCTGCCAGGGGTGACTGAATGTTTCTTACGGAATGCCCTGCTGGTTTATCAGGCTGAGTGGAGGCCAAGGGTCTGGTGCCTTTCTGCAACTTTACAACTGGTTTGTAAAGGCTTCTGAGTGCATAGAAGAGATCTTTAATTTCTCGTTCACCAATTTGCAAGTACAAGGAAATATTTTTCCTTTCTGTGTTGCTCTAATGGTTTTGAGAATGTTATGAGGGAATAAGTAACTGTCCTCATCTTGATCATTGCTTACTATTCTGAATTTCTTTGTCTGAATATTGAGTAGTTCTAGAATCTCAAAACTTGTCCTAGGAGGAGAGAACTTGAGGATACTGATTGCTTTCATTGACACAGTTATTTTTGTCTTTTGAATTTAATATTTGAGTTTTGCTGGTACCCAGATGCATGTATGTACAGAAGACAAGGGCCTCTAAGGACTACATGGTGCTGTACTGTGTTTGGAAACAAGACACTCAAAACAACTGTGATATCTCCCCTTTCATAATATCCAGCAAAGTCTTGTGCTCTACCCACAGGACCAGCTTAAATACTGTATTTTTCCATTGTTAAAAGTATTGGATATAAAATCAGTCAGGAACAGTCTGTTCTGCAAACTTCTTAGTACTACAGGGGATTAACTTGGTGAGAACTCTGGGCTTTAGTGCAGCATAGTAATATGTGGGACACTGAAATGGTAAAATAGCTCTGGTAGAAGTTTCCAGAAGTGCTTAGTGTTGGTGTAAACTGACTAGACTATGACTTAAGTTCATCAGGAGCATAGCTGAATCCATCCTTGATAGTTGGAGAAATCTGATCTTGCACTGAATAGAATGGCTGGGCTTAAACTTAGTTCTCTGCTCTTCATATCACTGTAGTCATGGTAATTAAAAATAAAACTATGCTTTGAGGGAAATGTAGTACACCTGGTTTGATTCAACAGGCTAGAATAGAAAGCAAACTCTTCAGATTTGTGAAGAGGCACTGACTCCAGTGGGTTATGCAGTTTTTGGCACACTTAGGTGCATGACATGTGGCAATATCTGTAAGATTTGTCTTTTCTTTAACTGGGTGAGCAAATCCCACCATATTCTGCAGGACAGTCAAGGCTGTCCAGTTGGAAGTGATTTAGCAAAATAGTCATTCCTAGTTCATGGTGTGATGGCTTTTGGGGGGATTTAGACTTTCCTTTGCACAGTTGCCCACAGACAGGGGAAATAATTCTTTGCAGCATCTCCTATGTATTGCAGTCTGTTGTTTGCAACAGTCCTCTAAGTGGTGCTCACCTGCTTGTGCAGAGCAATACTGAACTCCATTCTTCAAAAAATAAAAATCTTTCTCTCTGTGCCAGTAGTTCTCCATAGTACTTCTAAGAAAATGTAAACTATCAAAAGTGTGAGGAATACCTGGACTTGCAAAGATATACTCTGAAATTTAAGGAAAAACTCATTTTCTGTTGTAGTTGAACTACTGTTCAGCTTAAGAGAAGTCAGTGTTCTGAACACCACCAGCAGGGTTGAAATGGTACAAACTTGGATTCTGCATTCACCTTTAGGGTTTTTTGTGACCTCTCTGAAAAAGCAGGTTTAGATAACTGCGTGCTATTCTGGGAAGGCTGTTTTGATACCTCCTTTGAGTGCTTGTGTTGCCTTGTCTTCTACTCTTAAACTTGCTTGTCCTATAGTGTCTAGAATAGATGATACAATGATAGATACTGAAAATCATATTTTTAAAAAAATCTTGCTCCTTCATATCCCCCTTCTTTTACTGTTTTTCCATGTCATGACACACACTTTAAGTTGCTCAGTCTCACAGGTTTTCTGTCATGTCTCCATAAAATATGCTCTTTGTGCATTTCTAGTATTGTTTTGTTTATGCCCTATGTATACCTTTGTGTACAACACATGGAGCCTCCAGTTCCTACAGGGAGGTCTTTAATCAGAGCTTCTAAACCTGTGTAGGATGTTACCTGTGGTTATTTCCCTACATGTGGTCTTGAAAGAGCTATTATTTGTGGGCCCCAGTAAGGAAGAATTAAGAAGCCTTAAAAACGAACAAAAAAACCTGTGACATAATCAGCATGTTATGGTCTCAAAAAGAAGACAAGCCATTGATTGGATGCAGATGGGGTGAAGGCATATGTTTGACAACTCAAATGCCTGTCATCTTCCTGCAAAACAGTATCTTATTCTTTGGAAGCATGTGCTGAGCGTTCAGAGATTGCTGTCTGGAAGAACTGATCATCCTGAGTGGAGAGGCAGTATTTGGCAGCCTGTGCAGTTGCAGAAAGGCTGCTTTGGTATGTATGTGGAACCATTCGCTATAGCTCACTTTTCTGTAGTCTTTTCCCTTAGCTTTACTATTTAATCTGGTAAAGTGTTAAGCTCGGAACTGTCTGCACTCAGAAGGTGGGGGGTTATTTTTGCATGTGTTATATTCAGTGTCAAAATCAGTGCCACATTTCTCCAAAACTTTCTAACCTCCATGTTCCTCACCCTGCAAGTGAGGTACTTCTCTATGCCTTGGTTCTGGGTTGTACAAACAGATCATCCAAATCCAGTCTGAGTTGTGTGATGGGTGTCTCAGAACTGTGTGTCAGTGATCTTGTCCAGAAGATGCAATGACACTATGCACTGCCTTAGTGATAGGAGTGTGTCCAAGGCTGAACTGTGGTGACAGAGATCACTGCCCAAGGATCAGATGACTGCATGTCTGTTCTGAGAGCTATTTGTAGGACCTTTGTGTATTTTTCTCTCTCTCCTATCCCCTAATCAGTATATTTAAAACTGTTAAAAGTGGCAACCAGTTCATAAAATCATCAGAGTTGGTATAGATGTGTTTTCACAAAAGATTTGCCTCTAATTTTTATTAATAGAAGGTAGGTGTACTGTTGGATTTTTCTGCTATTCAGATCGCATCTTTATACCTGTTGACTACTGGTTGGTAAATCAGGAGCCAGAATGTGACAAAGTTAATCTTGGAGTTGGGGAGCAGCAAGTAGCTGCTTGATTATTTTGATAGTCTGAAAGATGTTTGTAGCTGCATTACTGTTGGTTAAGAAGTTCAAATTGCATCTTAGAACGAAAAAAATCAACCACCACTTGTAAGCAGTTCCCTGAAAGACATCTGACCCCTTTGCTGTTAACCCCTGGTGCTTGTGACTGTCTCTGCACTGGTGCTGGGTGGCTAAATTTGTGTTTTCAAGACAACTGGTTTTAGGACTCTTAAGGAAGAAATATGTGCAAACTTTCTCCCTCATTGTTTCTCACGTCTGTTTCTTTTGATAACCAGCATGTGTGGGCTGGAAATCTAAGCTGTCCAGGGATATTTTGTTAGGATAGACTTTTAAAGGCAACATAGAATTAAGCTTTACCCTGCCCAACTGTAAGAATCTAATTAATGTTTTTACTCGAATTTGCTGAGCTCAGGAGTTCTTAGCACATTCATGGAATTTGTTGATTTTTGTTTGGCTAGTTGAATGGTTGAAGTAAATAGTGATGATTTAAGCAAAAGTGGCTATGTAGCCCACTTCATGCTTGTTTACAAAAGAGCTGTGCTGAGAGACTGTCCTGCTGTACCCAGTCAGGTAGAAGCCTATTGAAGTGTGTTAGGTATGTCTGCTTCGAATGATGAACTTGGGGTCATACCTGATGACTTGCTGTTCCTTAATTGTCTGCTACTGCCACTATCTTTTTTGCATTTGGTAAGTCAAAGGTATGGGTGAATTAATTGCAGACTACTGAATAGTTATTCTAAAAACTGCACACTGCTTTTGTGAAAATTTTATTTTTCTCCATGACAAGGTGACTGTTAGTCACATTTTGAACTTCAGTTTTTAGAGTTTTAAACTATTAAGTACCCTCACATTTAGAGAGTAAATATTGTATGACTATTTTCAAAATAGATGACTAAATGTGATTCTCTGGTTTGTAAGAACCTGGCGTGTATGTACAAGTATGTGCAAGGTTCATGCCGGTTGAATGGACACGAAGCTGCAGATCTGTTCTTCCTTCCTGTGAACACTTAATGTTTTTTGAAATGCTGTTACTAATCTGGAGATCAATATAGACAGGACAGAAGCATCCCATTTGGGCTGGCACACCTCAGAAGCAGGGCATGTTCTGGTGCAGGCTAGTGGACCCAGCAGCTGCGCTCTAGTGCACTGCTGTGGCAGTGAGCGTGATGTACTTGTGGAGGTCTGAATTGTGAGAAACTGTAAACATTTAGAAGTTGAATCTTATCTTTGCCTTTCTTGTCATGATTTCAAATGTTTTAACAAGTTGTTTTGAGAAAGCATATTTATCTTCAGCGTTGTGGATTCTAACCAGCCATCAGTTTATTCCCTGCAGAGAAGAGACTAAATTCATGCCCTTGACTGGGGGAGGAACTGGACTTCAAGTGCTGTGTGTACTCCTTGGGTGTCTGTGCCTGCTGTCACTTATTAGGTCTTTACCTGAACTTTTAAAGAATTTAATATGATGTTCTGATGGGATTGAAGAGTGTAGACTATCTCTGTCAGAGCTGATAGTCTAAACTAAGTTTTAGGTGGGTGGGGGAGGTCGAAGCTACAACACAATAGTTGTAGCCCTCCCCAAAGCAAGCACTACATCTGATTTTAATTGAAATAATTTAAAATAGAAAAGCAAATTACTGCTTAAACCATTAGTTTTTATAAACCGTTTCTGTATAATTACTGCTGGTATCTTTCAATCATTTGTTTTGCTCATCCAAAAGACTGATGTTTTATAAAATGTGGATGCAATCTGTGGTATGGCTAGTAGAGTCCCTGCCCACCTCTACTGTCTTAAGACCTGAGGATCAGAGGAAACCTAACATTTGACCATTCTCTCCTTCTCAGCCACCACCTCTGAATTGTTGGTTTAAACCAGAAGTATGTCTACATCAAGTTGTAAGAAGTAAATTAATTCACATTAAACTGGAAAGTAACCACATCTAAAAGGAATTGAGTTTGACTTACATGACAGAAATTGAGTTTGATTTACATGACATTAAAATCTGCCCACAACACAACTTCTTACTGTACCACATGTTGCATAGTTTTGGAGATACTTACTATACTCAGGAAAAGAGTCGTGACTAAAGGATGCAGTCCTAGTTATAATTTTTCTGGTTTTAGTTTCCTTTTTCTTTCCTTTTTATGGTATTCTAGAAAATAGCAGTTGGTGGGGATAAGGAGAGAATCATATATAAATGTCAGAGTCCAGAAAACAGATGGCAACAGCTTCTTTAGAGCTTTTGTGGTTTATTATATGAATAAGCATTTAGGGACCTTTTAAAAGCATGTATCCTGGACCAAATACCATATCCTTAGTCCTGGGAGCTCAGTATTAATGTTTTGATACAGTTGGGATCCATTACAGTATATAAAAAAGCTCCACTTATTTGGAGCTCTGTTTTAATGTGTGTTTGTGCCTGTTGTCGAAGATTGGCTCTTGATGTGTGCAGCTCATGGCTGTGCTGAAAGGAGAAGCAGCGTTCCAGGAGCTCTGGCTTTTTTTGCTGGTGTCTCTTGGGGTAAAGCCAGTGCTTGGTCTCATCAGTCTCTTGCTTAAAGGATGCTTTATGTGAAGCACCCGAAGTAGTTTAAGGGGTCAGACTGGTTGCCCTTTCGGTGGTTGGCAGCTTGGAGGAGGGATACTTTAAAGTATGTAAAACACATGAGCAGTGACTGTACCTTGGCACACTAGGGTCAGATGAAATTAGCGTGTGAAGGCACACAAGGGGTTAAGCATTTCTTCTTGGTCCAAGGTGTCCCATGGTGCATTGGAGGCAGGTCTGCCATTTCAGCACATGCTCCACAGGAGAGTGGGTTTTCCTGGACTCCCTTAAAATAGATGGAGTTGCAGACAGCCTGGAGAGCATTGCTGAAAAATACACGTTGTTGGGGTCATAGCAGGAAGTTTTGAGCATGGAGAATGCAAGGGAGAAAGGGATTCTTTCCACTTACAGGGAGATTTGTTTTGCGCAGTTTTTATACTGTTCCAAAATGTTTTGGTTAATATATGACACCTTATTCCTCTCTGTTAGTCATCAGACTTTGCCTGTGGTTTTGTGTTAAAGCAACGAGCATTTTTTATTGTGGAATTCTCGCATGGGTTCTCTAAATATATGCTGATGCTTTAAGGTGTGCATCCATGTTATACAAACACTTGACTCCTTTCTCATCCTGTTTGTTGTTGATTACTAATTACTTTGGTTGTATTTGTAACCATAAAACTATTCCAGTGCCTATGCCAAAATTTCTCAGGACAGATGAGTGTGATGGAATCATATAGACCATCACTGGCTATCCTGTAGAAATGCTAATACAGGATACTGCTCTCCTATTACACTGTTGTAAAAAGAATTTTGAAGATGTAACAAACTGCATCTTTCACAATCGTAGTCTCCTTTTCTTCTCTGACTCTTCTCTGCTACAACCACTGTTTGCATTCCATTTTTCCCCGTATACATTCCCACTTTCTTTGTATTGTTTCTTCAGTTCATTTTTTGGATGCTAGTCTTGCATGCCGGGCTGATCTGTGTTGTTGCCAATTTGCTGTGTCTAGGGGAAAATTGATTTTTTTTTTTTTTTCTTTACCATGTGTGTACTGCAGAAATCAATATTTTACAAGATGATAGAGAGCAGCAGCAGTTCAGCTGAAGGTGCAGCAAACAAGCCCAGTGTGCATGCGTAGTATTCACAGTCCGAGTCCAGAATAGGAGGATTGGAAAAAATTTTGGTTTTGGCCTGAGAACAAGAAAAGGATTAAAACACCAGTAAACTTATTTTAAGTTTTATTTTTGAGAAAAAGAAGGAACTGAGTGCAGAATAGAGTACAGTATGGTGTTTTATGTAGTGATGACTGAAGATCATAAAAAGACTTTCTTCTATTGTCAGTCCTAATTGGCGGCTGGCACTGATTAGCAGGAGGAAAGCAGTCTAGGAAAGGAAAGACAAATGAGGAATTTTATTGAGTGGAAAGCTGCTGAACAAAAGACGACTTCTGTTCCTGTACGTACTAGTGGTTTTAAAGAAATGAGCTTTCCGACCTTCAGCCTCTTAGAATTGTAGCTTGGATAGCATCATACATAGATCAGGTTTTTAGTAGTTTAACTTGTTCAGTTAAACTCTTACATGCTTTGATCCGTTTTGAAGTCCAAGTGTGAACCCAGGGTTTGCCTACAAACTGTTGATAATGCCTTTGGTCATCTGCTCAAAAAATAAGTGACGGGATGTGGGAAGAGGTTTGAGGGCAAAGCAGCTCTTTCGAAGATGCTTTGCTAGGAATTCCTATACTGTGAGCTTTTGTCTTAACATTCATGTAGTGGTGCCAGTGACAATGAATATTCTGCCTTGGACTTCTCAGCAATGAAATTAGAGATCTGGGACTATATCTCCTGGCATTATGAGAAGATCCTGTTGTAATGTTGAACGTTAAGTCCTGACAGCATGAAGGCTGTATTTCTGAGTGTAATGGCATTATATAGGCCTGTGAATCATATGTATTTGACACTTAAGTCAGTGTGACTTGGCATGTCTCTTCCAATATAATGCAGACTTGCAAAGATGGAGTCTGCATGTGGCTTACACTTTAAAAAAAAAAACGGATCTCAAAAGTAATGTGAAAGTCAAGTTGTAATGCTGAAGTTGGCAGGCAGGCTGAAGGAGCACAGATGCTGAAGCAAAAATGCCTTCTCTGGAAGGAGACAGCTAATAATTTGTTTCAGATTCTTGCTTTTCACATTCTGAGACTTTCTCAAGGAGTAATCCAGTTTGTGGTGCGTGTTTTGGAAGTTTGAATACCTGATCTGTGCTCCAAGTTTGATGTGGAGACTTGAGATACCTGACTTTCCTGTAGTTCAGCTCTCTGTGAAATGAGGGTTATGTATGTGATGATGCCTGTTGCTGCAGGCTTTGCACAGTGGTAGACTGTATTGACATCTTGTTTGTTCCAGAATGGCTTCAGACAGTGGAGTGGTTCTGCAAATATGTGGGTGGGAATCTGTGTTTCACAGTATTAGTGAAAGGACATGTGTAAATGAAGACTCACTTTATTTTTAAACAAATGGATTAGGCATTAGCTACTAAATTTACAAAATTAGCAAGTGGGTTTTGAGAAGCTGGTAATGATAATAGATAGGAGAAAGAAATGCAGCACCAGTATCTTAAAGTACGAGAACAAACTGCTGTTTGACTGTGCCATTAATTAAATATCTAACCAGCTTAAGTGCTAAAAGTAGTTTAGCTGCAGCTGCTAGCAACTTCAACAGGATAAACTGCATAGTGTGGTCTAGGCTTCTGTAGCCACACTATATGTGTCTGCTGTGAAGTAATTGGCTCTGTATATGTATGTTAACAGTATGAACCGTCATTGTTGATTCAGCATCCATCCTTACATAAAATGTTAACACTAACACTGGAAAGTATGTCTGTAATAGACTTGAAAATAATAGAGCTATGACCGATAGACTACTGGTATATGTAAATCTAAAGCATACTCTTTCCTTCTAAAAAAAAAAAAAAAAATCAAGTTACAGTATTTTGCAGATAGAGGAATACTTTATTCAGCGAATACTTCAGTAAGCCAGTTGGAAGAAATTCCTCATAAAACTTCGAAAAAAAACTTTATTGACCTAAATATTGCATGGACTGGAAACTTGCTGAAGGACCTTAAGCAAAAATAGTAGATGTGGCAGTAATTTGAGCTGCAGGGCAAGGAACAGTACTTATAGGATAAGTATGAAGCTCAGTTAGATTGAATGGTTTTATTAATGATTTAAAGGAAGATGTGAAACAGCTCATCAGTTAAATTCACAATGTGATACTAAATGGGGATTTTTTGCAAGATCAGATGGAAAGAAAACATGGAGTACAAAGTATGGAGTGATTAGATCTTACGAGACAGTATCAAAACAAGCTGAATAAGATGTGTGTGTTAGTGAAGAAAAAACTGGCATATTTTTGTGGGGGAAGTTTGTTCAGCATGTTTTACCTGGCTGTGTGCTTGTGTCTGCTGTACTAGTTCAGAGATGTGTTTTGGCAACTGTAATTAGTGTTGAATTCTTACTCATGGTGAAGACTGTAGGTAAAAATTAAACTTGGGTCATAAATAATGAATCAGAGGCTCTTGTTCATATGACCATGCTTCTCTAAGCATCAGTCTGATTCTGCAAAGATGCTGAGGAGCTGTATCCCTTATGGCTTATAACAAATGAGGACATTTAATATTTTATAAATCAAAGCTGGTTTTAAAAGTTTCTCTCACAAAGAGGTAGTTACCATCTTTATGCCCTGAACTAAGCTGCAGTTCAGCCTGTTGTTATTTTGTGTTTATGCAAACTGCTGTCTTTCAAAATATTTAGTAGTAAGTGGCTCAGTGAAACAAGCTTTTTCCTATTCTGTCTGTAGGGCAGTCACTGGAGGAGGGAGGGAGAGCCCAACTGTTGTGTCCTCTCCACGCCCCCCCTCCCGCAATGTGGGTGGGTGTGCATTGTGCTTGTGGGCTGTTTCAGAGAAGCAAGTGAATGATCTCTGGTTTTTTACATTACAGCATACTTAAGCTGTGTAGGCAAGAAGTAAGTGACATGAAGGTCCTTTTCTGTGCTATGCTGTATAGAGTCAAGAGCACTGACAGACTTTCAATAGATCTACTATTCAGAACTTCATTAGCTTTCAGGGAACAGAGCAATTCTGGATCTAATAGTGCTATACTTCTTAGTCTTGCCAAAAACATTTTACTATATACTGTTGTAACTGATGCTTGATATTATTACAACTTGGGGAATACATTGTTTTATAAATGACATTAATAAAACATGTAATACTAAGGAAATCCAATGTTAGCAATTTTTAAATCGGTCATGCTCATTATAAAGAAAAGTTTAAGCTCCCTAATAGAAAACATTGGACTGTTTTCTCCAAAATGTCCACTGATATATTCTGCTTGATTTAATGTAGATAATGAAGACAGACAAACATGAAACAAAGTACTTAACATTTGTCATTAGTATTTTGAAAAATACTTTATATAATTTTTTTAAGCCTTCCACTCTTCCTATCAAATAATTCAAATATTATGAGAACTTTTTCCTATTAAACATCTCAAATTCCTCGTTTGAGTTAAGTCCTAATATCATGTTTGCCTTACCATTAGTTCAGAACATCCTCAGAATATTTCTTAATGCCTTGCATTTGAAAAACTTGAATAATTTTCATAAGCAGTGGTCTGATACTCTTGAGTTTTCCCAGTACTGATGAAGGGAAAAAATCAGCAAATGAAGGATGGAACCTGGGTGGGCTCCATCAGGAAACTTTGTATCAGACAGTTCACTTCTGCTGAGAAGCCAGTTCTTAAGAAGAGACACAGTGTATATGATGGGTTTTATGCTGCTTGCAGCTGTTACAAGGTGACTCTGTCATTATGAGCTTTAGTTACTGTATGCTTAATCACCATAATTTTCTGTGCATATTGCCACAGAGTGGCTGCTGAACTGCAAGAAAAAATCTGGAGGATGGCATGGCTACAGAGATGGTCATGTACAGAGCACAAAAAGGGAGTAAGCTCAGGAAAAGTGTTTTTTGGGGAACTTGATAGATTTGTGATGAACAGGTGAAGTAAAGTGTAGGCCACTTGAATTGTAGATAAGATATAATAGGTAAGCTAGGAACAGTGTTGAAAGCTAAATGAGACTTATTGAGATCCATTGGATCATGAACAGTGATCTCTTAAAAGCAGCGTTTTACATTGTTGTGTGGGAAGGCAGGATTTGTAGAAGTAAAAAGATTGCAGTAACTGATGGAAGATGATGAGGGTTGGAGTAGGGGTTCCTGTTGTGTTTTCAGACCTTTAGGTGTCAAGTATGGCTCCTACTTGAGAATCCAGACTAGGTTTGAACAGAAGAATGACATGCTATTGCTTAATAACCTCTTCATGATGAACAAACATTTCTTGAATAAGCTTCCACAGTTCTGTACACAGCCTGTACGCTCTTCCAGTGGGCAGGGGTTTAAAAAAAAAAAAGATCAGAAGAATATCATACAGTTGTGTGGAGTGTTTCTGGTGCCTGGGATCTGTAGGGGAGGTCCAGTTTCTACAATCTGGGACCTGTTACAGATGTACTTAATCATCAGTCACAGGAAGCAACAGGGAAAACATTAAGTGTGAGTTGTTTTGTCAGAGAAGAACTGTCTACATATGGAGAGCGGACAGCATCATTTTCTTCACTTGTATAATGAGATTTTTGGCTCAATAAAAGCGTTTCTGTTCGGTTGGAAGGAATAAAAATAGATTTATACATGGCTTTATTGTCTAAATATTGCCAATTCTCTTCATGCAGCACTATCTAGGTGATAAGTAATTACTGAATCAGATAACTCAGTTGGAAAGACTCTTGAAGAAAATACAGTTTGAAATTGTGGATTTACCGTAACTTAAACAAGTTGTTTTAGTGGCTTCTTATGCTTATTGTTCCTAGAAACAAGAAATCTTATCTAGCTTCAACAACTAGACAGTGACTCTCCTGTGACCTTTGCCTAGATAAAGAGGTCACCTTATACACCAGTGGAGAGAACTTGTATTGTGTAAAGACTATAACTGAATGAACCTTGATGTATTAAAATTACTGACCTATGCAAGTATCTCACTGTAAGGAATGTTCTCCACAGACTGGCATCTTTGCTGTTATTTCTGCATTTCTGTATTGTTAATTCCTTTTAGCTTAACAACAGATACCTTTGGAAGACTTGATGTAAATACTTTGTAGTAAATGGGTCATTTGTTTTGTGATTACATTTAGATCTATTGACTGAGTTTTGCTAGCTAGTAAATCACAAGTTGTAAGTTAGACTGTGTTTGTTTTGGTGATGGTTGGGATTTTGGTGTGTCAGTAGGTAACTGAGTATCAGTAGCTTCAGAAGTTATCACAGGAAATGGTGGGGAAAATGCTGGGGTTTTGGTTTGGTTTTTTTTTTATAGTAACTTTTCTCTTAGACTAGCAATCAAAACTAAATTCCAAATTTGTTTAACCTGGGCCTATCTTTGTTTAAACTGATGAGCTTCTGATGGGTGTTTGACAGCAATCCAGTGATGAATGTATTAGCTTATTTAAGGGTTTTTGCTTGCTTTCTGTTTTTCACAGATATACATGCTATGCAAATATCATGAAGAAGAGTAGCATAACAGAATTTTTAAGTCACGTTCATGCAGTCTCTGATTTCCGTGTCCTGCACTAAAAGGAGTGAGGTTATCTCTGCATCCTGAAATAGAAAAACTATAAAAGTTCATTTTAAGGAAGCAATCTGAAAAATCTTTAGGATGAAGGATATACTAGGTGTGGAGCGGTATGTTTAGGAAAGAAGATAATGGCTGGTGTGTCAAGACAATAGATGTAGGAATTGGCCATGAAATTGTCTGTTACTAGAAGATTAAGAGTACTGTTCTCAGCTGGCACCAGAGTGTCTTTGGGGAAAGGAGCTCTATTGTACACAAAGCTGGATGAATGGTTGAAAGTCAGTAGAAGATGAGGTGGTTCTTCCCAGAGGGTTGATCCCAAATCACGACAAGGTATCAAAAAAAGTTGGAGCAGTCTTATTTCCTGTGTCATGTCTCAGAACTAATATGTAACATTCCAACTGTCATACTATAAAATTATGCTAGTAGGATTTGTGGCAGTTGAAAGATTAATAATTAAGTATACCTTTAAAAGTTAAGCTCCTGTTTCTTCCTGTTGATCTTACTGCTAGTTCAGTTGTGTGCATAGTTGTCAGATAACATGTTAAAGAAACTTCTGGTTCTGAAATGTACTGGAGAACCTTCTGAATAGCACTATGACTACAAGGCTTGAATGACCGTGCAATCTAGTTTTAACATTTGAAAGCTACTATGATTAAGGAAGATAGCATTCAAGACAATTTAAGGCATCCTAATATTTGGCTTCTTAACAAGTTCTTGAGGAATTAATTTACATGAGTTACTCTGTGGAGGTCCAGGCATAAATCTTCTCTGGAAGTCAGCTGCAATAGCTTCCTGATTCCCTGAGGATGGCAGCCTCAGCATGTTATACTAAGTTGCCAGGCACAGCATAAAACTGAAAGTGGCTTTACTGGTGAGAATTAATGTCACCCCTCCTTTTGGCTGTGTCTTGGCTTTTATTTCCTTGTTTTCTTCGGATCTCTGAGCTAGACACGTTGGTTTTTCCCAAGTACTGTGTCTTTCAGAATGTATATGTACTAAATCTCTTTGTAGAAGAAACAAATAGAAATCTATCTTGAAATCAATCCAGATGAATAATCATTTAAAACATTAAATTGCTTATCCATGTTCATGTTGTTTAACCCAAACAATCTAGCTGTATTTTCCAAACATATCTGAGTAAGAGCAACTACTCAGTCTTGGAAGTTTCATGAAGCTATTTCCTAAGAGATTTGTCAACAGAACACTGATTTATCAAATTGTTTTGAAAGGTTGTGAAAGGAATTGTTACTTTAAGTTTTGTCTTTGCCGTGTGTAGCTTTAAGATACTGTGCAGATGGGGCAGATTTCCAGAAACTAAAGAAATTTAGCCTGCACCCTAGTGTGAATGCATCCACTGGTATGTAACCTCAGACATGGATTTGCAGATACTACCTAGAGCTGCCAGGGTCTAAAGGACTCTGAGCAAGGTCATTCCCTAGAGGTGTCTGATATAAACACAAATAGCAGTAGGTGAGCATTTGGGGGTTTTCTGTTTCTGCATCTGTGCTGCAAAGCAGAGTGAAATGTCTACACAGGGAAGGATGGTTGTGTTCTCTCTAGGAATTTTTCAAATTTCCTTGATCTTTGGAATAATAAAGCTGTTGGAAAAGTCTGAGGCTCTACGCCTCACTTGCTTCCACTCGATGTGGGGGTAGTGCTTTGTTTGGGTGGTAATATTTTGGGGAAAAGGCTACATAAGTGGATGTCTAGCGAGGGACCTGGGCTATTATAGAGCAGTAAAACACCTTCCTGTTTTAAACCAACTTAACAGAATAAGGAAGGAAAAAGCAGAAATTGCCTGGTGGGTATGTGGTGCCTTTGCCCTTTCTTGTTCTCCCCGGCAATTTTCAGTATTTACCACTTCATTCTCCTTTTTCTACCAGGTGCCAAATTGAGTCTTCTGGGGGTGTAAGTCTGGCTGTAGATGTGCTTTAAAGACTCAATCATAAAATTCTCTTTACGGCTTGATTCTGTGAGCTGCTAAATGTCTCCTATTAGATGCTGAGTGCTTAACACAATCTGGGATTATTAGTTTAAATCAAGTTTGTTCAGTTGTGGTCCTGTGATGCTTTAATTAATAACACATAATTGTAAAACACACTGTAGAGTGTTCAAAATGGCATAAAAAATGGTATTTAAGGGACAGACTACTGAAATTTCAGTGTCATTTCAAAAGCATTTACAACAGTGAAAATGTGATTTGACTCTGACTTCAGGTCTGCGAAGGTATTGTAAAATGTTCACCATCTAAAGTGTTACTTAAAAAAAAAAAATAGTAGTCAGAAGGAGGGCAAGTATTAAATGGGCTGAGATGTATGTAACTTCTCATACTGTGTGGGTGCTTTAGCACGATGTATCAAACACTATGACAAGCATGTTTGTGTTTGTCTTTCTTCCTAAAGGCAGAAGCATGTGCAGCAGAAGGCTTGCTTCTGATTTTTGGGATGGTTTGCAAACATGTTGTGCGCTGAAGTTTAAGGTAATGAGGCACGCTGGAATGAAGTGCCAAAGCAGTGAAATAACAGATCACTGGATAAATATTTGAGCAACGAAATGTGTTTTACTGAAGAAAATTTAAGGCACAAATTGCAACATAAGCATACAAAGTAGGCATACCTTCAGATGGTGATAACACTTTATTATCTCTAAGATCAGATTCAGCATAGTACTTGGTGCCTCTGGAATAAAACTGAATATTCCACTAAAGCAAGGGAGCTTCGTTTTGTAGGCTTGAACCTGTTTGTCATAGATGAGGCATAACTGCAGTCTTTGAAATGGGCAGTTGGCTACTTTAACCATCTTTAATAGTCTTAAAGACTTGAATGCTCATCTGTTTTAAAGCTGATAGTTCATGTTAATAGTTTTTAGTATAGCATGATAACGTACAGGACCAGGTACTGCAGAGGTGCTAGCCATTCAGTAGTAGCTGCCTTTACTGCTTAACAACTTTTCCTTATGTTTAAATGATTTTGACATAAAGACTTTATTTTGTATGTCCATAGTTTGTATTTATGTTAGGATTTAACTTTTACAGAAAAAACTTCTATTATCTGTTAATGTAAGAAACTGTGAGGAAATTCTGATAGGCACAGTTTCTTACTATAAATTCCTTCTATATATCTTGTCATGAGACTTTTTTAATGAATATGGAAAACTTCAGTGAAACATTTCATTACTGAAGTGTAATATAAAGGTGGGTTTTAGTAGTATCTTATATCTGTTTTCTGAAGCAAAAACTTTGCTTTTACACAAGTATCAGATCGTTGCATTGCTTTTATGTTGAGGTCTCATCAGCGTCCTGCTGTAGGCAGTATTGTATTAACTTAAGGAAATTGCCTTGAGAGTACTTGCTGTTTAGATAATTTTTTTGCAAAATTACTTGCATTGTGTGTTTTCTAGATTATACTATCCTATTATGTCTGGGAACTGAAATAAATGGGTCTAGGGTTGGGGTTTTTTCAGTTTAAATGGACCTTCAGAACTTCATATTCTTCTCTTCCAATGAAATGATGAATTAAGCATGTTTTGTTATAGGATTGGTTGAGTTCCTGAAATTGTTTGTGTTAAACTGGCTTGAGAGCTGTCAAAGATGATTTTGCTTTGTGGATTCCAATAATGGAATCACTTTGTTGCTGCAGCTTTATTCATAGCAAATTAATGATATTGTTATGAAAACTTCTGTAAACTAATAAGGTAGAATGTGACATGAAATTCCTGCCTTCCTGTTGTTAGTTACTTGTTATTGGAATTGGCTATCACTGTATTGAAATACAGGAGCATAATAGAAAAGTGTTCTAGAATTTGTTCATTGTTCAGCGTAAGCAATCATACTTTTGCCTGTTCCTTCAGGATGGTGAAAGTATCTTTGCTTACAGTATAATGAAAAAGCTTATGGCTCTTCCTGTAACCACAAGGAGAAAGACTGTCATAAAGTCTACCTAGATTCTTTGGGAAGACACTGAATCCCATTTATATGCAGCAGAGGCAGCTGTATCCTACAGAACAAAATGCAGAGCACTTGCTTAAATTTTATTGCAGCAGTGAGAAGGAATAGTGGGGGTTTCATTTTCTTTCACCTGGAAGTTAGTTCACAGCATAAAGCTGTGAATTTGAAGCACAAGCTGTAATTCTAGTCTCTCATCCTTTCTTCCACTATCATCAGCCTCCTAAAAATCCACCCCCCAACCAAACCCAAAAGAACCCCACCAAGCATTGCGGTCTGAGTTAGTAAAAACAAAACAGCATCTGTGCTTGAGAGATGGCCAAGATGGAAATAAATTATTACTGGAAACACTGTTCTATTACCTTGAGGGAAATAACCTTCAGCAGAAATGTTTGGCTTCCTAATTTGACCAATTTACACAAAGCAATTTAATGTGTCATTTGCCCTCACTGTGACACTTGCATTCTCAGACACAGAAGTCCCACCAATGAGGGGAGAGAAGGCAGCCAGGCGAGGGGAGAGATGCTCAGTGCCAGCTTCAGATACTGAGAAATGTGAGAACTGACATCTGTCCAAGACAATTCTTCTCAAATGCTCTGACACACAGAGCAGTGCTGTGTGGGATTTAACAGGGGGAATGTGTTATGGTATAGTAACAGCTGGCTACAAATATGGATAGCAGGTCTGAAAACACAAACGAAACCCATGCCTAGGCCAGGACAGGGAAGGGAAAGAACATATCCAGTATACATTTGCAAAGCTAGTTACTGTTCTCTTTCTAATACTTCTTTAATAAACCGTACGAGTAAAAGTTCTGTAGCTACTCCATTGATTCTTCTGGTATTTACACTATCAAACTGTTTTACTTATGCAGTTTTTGCTCTTGGTTCATTTCAAGTATCAGTCCCACCCCCCACCATTTCTTCCCCTTCCAGCTTAAATATTCACCAACTTTTGAAATAAGTTTGTGGGCTTTTCCTTTAGGTTTGAAAAAACGTGAAGTTCCTATTTTGCTTTATGCTGTGATAATTAGATTGAGTTAATGAAGGCCAGAACAGGGATGTAACCAGTTAAAAGGTAAATGCTTTTGAGCTGGAAGGTATAAATATCTTGTTGTCATGTAATGCTTCATCTTATTCTTGCTTTGTGTGGAAACATTCTAACAATTATCTATTTGTTATGTTGAAAAAAATTATTTCAAACATACTATGTGTCATATTCTAACCAGTTGTCTTCCTTGAACATGAATAACAGTTTTAAGTAGTGTGAAATATTAAAGACACTTAATACTTTTCCATTTTGCATAATAACAGTCATTGATTCTGCTTTTGTAGAAACAGTGATACGCTCACGGAATTAGTGCATGGAATAGTATTGAACAATAGAAAAAGGAGTAGTAAGCACAACTTTCATTCTAGAAAGATAAATGAAAACAGGTTTTGAGATAGTTCACTGTGGATAAGAGTTCAGGGATGTAAAAAGCTGTTGCAAAGAGTGGAGCGATGTTGTTCTCCTTGTCAAAAGCGAGGACTTAAATTGTATTGATGCAGTTTATTAAGATGATGGAGAAAAACGTTAAACCAGGAGGCAGAGTGGAAGAGAAATCTGGTGCACTGAGAGTTGTTGGTACTATGAATTTTCACATCACATTCTTTACAGCCAAAGAGCCAAGCCTGGTCTACCACCCAGGAGGGACTGTGTGGGAAACTTCTTGGAGAAGAAAGGAAGCATAGCAGGGAGCCCATGAACCCAGCCTTGGTCCAAGTTGTACAGCACAGAACCAGAAACTGATCTCTTAGAATAATTTGCCACCAGTTTCTAGCTTACGAGTTTCTTTGTATCGCAGGTGTGATATGAAGACCCATATGCAAAAGGGGGGGTCTTGGTGGGGAGGATGTGTGTGCAGGCAACAAAGTGGGCCCCTAGCAAATCTTTATTTCTTGCTCTTATCCAGTTTGGGTAGGTCTTAAGATAGGTATGGCTTCACCAGGTGGTTCTACTGTGCTCTTTGGTGTTTTGGGATAATATAAGGGTGGACTGGGTAGCCATGCAATATTGCTTCTTGAGACGGTTTCATGAAAGACCCTGGAGCTGCAGGGAGGTGTAGTCAGATGACTCTTTCAAGCTGTACTGAAGGGTTAAATGCTTGCTGATAAGAATTTATGCAACTGTGAGGAGATAGTGCAAATGAGGAGATAAATTTCAGGCTACTGGGGCAGTGTCCCTTGTAACTGGTGCTTCAAAGCCTTTTACAAAGATAGGAGATGAAAAGTTGTGAAGCGGCCTAGTCAATAAAAGAAATAAATTAAAACATAAGAATCTCAGCAAGGCAGGGAAAAAAGTGTATTTGATATGTCGCAGTCTAAGGACATCAAGCCTGGGTGATGGGCTGGATGAAACATCAGGCTCTGAACCAGGCCGTGTTTCAGTGGAGCAGTTGCTTTGGATCCCCTATTGTATTTGTGTGAAAATGAAAGTTGGACATCAAGCTGGAAGATGACCTGCTTCAAGACATTTCCATAACCTTGAAATCTGTGTAACTCTAAAGATTTCTAATAGAGGCTTCAAATTTTTTGCAAACAACACTCTTTTAGTTAAGAGACTAGAAAGCCTGGTTGAAACACTGAGATCCGAATGCGTTCAGATGATTGTGAAAAATATCTGCCTCACAACTGAAGAACAAAGAGCATGTAATTTAAGAGTTGTAATTAATTTTCATAAAAATATAGAAAGGATATTTCAGTAGGGGAAGTGGGGATCATAAATGCTTGTAGGGCTTTTGTTAGATTTTTTTATTTTTTTTTATTTTTTTATTTTTTTTTAAATTAAGAAGCAGATATTTAATGTTGCAAGGAACTAGCATTGCCTTACCAGAACTTGTTGCTTTCTGGAATGGAAAGTGAAGGTGTGAAGGCTTCTGAAACTAAAGTATCTAAGGAATTGGAAACTTGCCCTTGTTAGGTCTCCAGTACTTCTCATGTTTCTGTTCTAAGCGAAGTTAAATTAGCCAAGGGACATTTACATTGGACAGAATTCCCTCAAATCTCCCAAATCTGTAAATCACTGAAGAACAGATCTCTCTGCACAGTTTTAAGATCTGTGGATCCATGGTGTCTGTAAGTTATGAGTGTTCGTCTGTGGCTTGATTTGGGTCTGAAAAGTTTGAGCTCAGGCTTTTATGCCAAGTGGTTTTAGAGGCAAATGAGAATGAAAGCAGACTACAGAGCTGAAGAGGTGACATGCAGGTCAGCCATCCACATTTCCTAGGTAGGGGGTTTATAGTGTAGGGCTAAGCACGCAGCACAGGAATATGCTTCTACAACTAGATCTCCCCAGCACACCTAATTTCTTCTATGAAGCTAAAAGAAAATGTATTCATAGGTGCAGTAGATCAGAAGGCAATGCAAGTGAGTTGGATGTGTGGCAGAGATTAGAGAGCTGTGGGAGCAGTGTGTGTGTGAGGAGGGTTCCTGTCAAGTATGTTCATAAATGTTACTTATCAAAATGAGGTAGTGTCAAAGGAAAGCAGAACTCCTTTAGGAAGCTGCCTCGATTTGTGAGACTTGGGGACTTCATACAGCCCTGTTAGCCAGAGTAAAATCTGATAGTTGGCGTTGTCTGGTAGCAGGTAACAGCTTAATAAGGTGTGTGATGTTAAAGCACTGAAAGATAAAAAGAGTGAGGTAGTCACAGACTCATTGATGAAAGTGTTGTGTGTCAGGCCATGAGCTGCAGTGAACAAAAGACACTTCAATCAGCTGCACGAGGCCTGTGAACACATTGAGGTAGTTTGCCCCAAGGCCTGTGTTTTTACACTGTATGAGTAAGGGAGGAAGGACTTGTCCGGGTAGTTAACTGTTGTTATGTATCAGACTGGAGACCAAGCTAGAATACAGAAGTATAGTGGGTTTTTTTGTTGCAGCACTAGCTGTTGTGCAAACCTGGGGTTATTTTGGGGCATTTCCACTGTATGTTTCTTTAACATTATATTAGCAGATCATGTAGCAAGACACTGAGCTTCTTCTGGAGTTATGATACATGAAAATTTGAGTTAATGTGATCTCATTTTCTTAAACTGAAGACAAGTCATAACTAGCAGATAAAACGCATCTCTTTCAGTGTGTGTGTGTGAAGTGATGTGGCAAATGCTGTGTCTAAAAGGATGCTGTTGTTGAGTGTGTGGGTGGGTGATTTGTGAGGAAAGTCTTTAAGTACTACAGTGCACATAAAAGAAATCACTTGCATTGGAGTGAATGGCCACTGGCGTTGTTTTGTGGAGAGGACTTGCAGAGATGAAGGGTGGACAGTAGGTAGCACATTCTTTTAAAACTCTTAGAAGATGAGGTGCAAAGCAAGCAACTGTGTGTTGAAAATAAGAGTTAAAAAACCTTTCAGGGTAAAGCTCTTTGTGTTTAATTTTCCTTACATAAAAATGGACCAAAATTAGAGAAAAAGATGAAACAAAACCAAACATAAAAAGTAGAGCACTGCTAGCTTGGACAAGGTGTGTGTTTTGGATTTTTTTAATTTCACTAGAAATTGTTTTTGGGCTCACTGATCCAAAAGTCCCTCTTTAATTTTATATTTGCCACCAAGATCCCTTCTTTCCCCTCAGAGGAAAAAACTTTCTACTTCTGTACTAGTTTAAATGTGTTTACACAAAGCTATTATGGGGGGAAGAATCCCCCAAACTCCACCCATTTCTAAAATGTACGAGCTTCGCATTTCAACTCTTGTAGTTTAATTTATGTTATCCTAAATTGGTCTCCTTGATATTAATCAATACTTTCAGTTTTAAAACAGGAAATAGCTTCAGTCTGTGTTTAAACCCTGCAACATCTCATGTCATGACCTTTTAGTAGTTTATTCCTTTTCTCCCCCTTCCCCTGTTTTTCCTTCTTTTCTTTCTCAAAGGCTCCTCAGCCTGTCTTTGGGTTTTTCTTGAACATGCATCTTACAGGCTGCCAGTGCTGACTTTCCCACCTTCTTTGGCTTTTCCTTTTGCTTCCTTTCCCTTTTGTGTCATGCTTTGTTTTTCCCAACTCCTCATCTTCTTTCACCCACTTTAGCCCAGGGATGTAGCTTCTAATAGTCTGAAAATTCTCTGCTCCATCTGTGGAGATAATGAACTTGACACCAGCTGTATAAATCACTGTTGTAGATGGTAGTGCCAAGTAGGTAGGAACATATGGGAGGCTAATCCTGCTGTCCAAACAGGCACTATAGGCATCCAAGGATACTGTGCATTAGGAAATGGAAAGCCTGTATTTCTTTATGACATTCTGTTCAGTAATTCTATCGTGTTAAATCTGTTCCTGAAGGGGTATGGGGACACTTAGTATCTCTCCATTGGCTTTCATTTGTTTCGTTTGGAGACCTGACAAACCAAAAGTATTGGAGGGCTATTAGTCTTAGCTGAGTAGACACGTATTGAGAGAACCCTGTACATAATTTTAACAGACCTTGGCATAATTAACAGGATCTTCTAGGAGGGGCCCCAGGACTAAACTGGCTGGGATATCATGCTTAACTTCTGCAGACATTGAGAGTGGAGGCTCCTGGCAGGGCAGCTGTCTGACAGGATGCTGGTGCAGTGAGGAATGCTGGTGTTAACTTATCCATTCATGTACCAGAGTAAACAGATGGCACTGCTAGACTTCTACATATTTTCTTTCCTTTTGGTGAAGATACTTAGTGTCTTTATGAACAGGAAAGTTAAAAGAAAAAAAAAAAGCATAAGAAATGTATGCTAGCTTACTGGCTGCTTTATTTCTTTTTCCTTGCCTACAAGACATGTTTTGTTTTTTTTTAAGAGCCGAGTCTCATGAGTACTGTCCTCATGTTCAGTTTCCTGGTTGAAAATCTGCATATGGAAATGAAATATTCTTCTCCAGGAAAGATTTTTATGGCATATGTAAATGAAATAAGACCAGCCCCTGGTGGTATCGACAGGATGCTGAGAAGGAAGCTGACTGTGTATTAACGTGCTTGCAGCTTAGGTCATTCTCACCGAACCCTGCAGCTCTGTGAGATTCAGCTGCTTGGTGGAGATGACTTCACATTCTTTCAGTGACCCTTTGTAAAATACTGTTTCATTAATGAGAAATATTTTTTTACAGACATCTATCCCTAACTGTAGATGATACTGCATCGGATGTGTAATAGTTCTGTTTACATAGGCATAATTAAAGAAATATGAGTGGGAATCTGCCCAAAATCTGGTATAAATACAGTACAATGGGAATAATCACTTTCTTTTGTGATCGTTCAATTCTACGGATCAAACTGGTTCTCTAAATTTTAATCCCTTTGGGGCTGGTATAGTTTCCTTTACTTAAAATTTCAGAGAAACTTTCATTTCTATGAGTTTCTTTGTTTTGAAAAGTCAGGACTTCTGGTGTGAGTGGAATGAGATTTCAGCAAACACCGCTGATATATGTGCCAGAGCAGTTTCCAGGCTCACTGTGGCATAAAATACCCTTTTAAAAAGTTTTAATTTGTGTCAATGAATTGTTGGATTGAGGAAACTTCATAGTTCTCTTTCAGGAACAGTATAAATTATCTGGACTTGATCTTCAACATCTTACTGTGTACTTTGTAAAATAGGGAGTTAGTTGGTGCACTTTTTGCAGAAGTCATGTTGCCTTATTTCACAGTTGGAAGCTTCCTTGGAGTTCTAGAGCACTGAGAGGAGTACTCAGTTCCTGCGTTCAGGAGGCAGGAGTACTCAGTTCCTGTGTTCAGGCTTTCTATAGTGCTGTGTTGAAAGCAAAGCTTCACACGGATTCTTTTCCTTTTTAGTAAATCTGTACAGCAGAAGGAAAAATAGCCTTCAGTGGAGTAACTGTTTTCACTAAGTATTCAATTTTTAGAAGGTATGTTGGTAGTAAAGCTCAGGAACTTCTGTCAAGCAAAACACTAGCGAAGGAGACAAATCGCAGGAAACTTTATGTAGCAGGAAAGTACTTTGTGTGATAAAAATTTTGTTGTGGATTGAAGGGCCCTTTGACATTTGTTCAGATGGAGTAATGAGTGAATGCAGTTCTCCAAACCAAGGTAGCTAGATTGATCTCTAGAAGTCTTTTAGTTATACAGTGGTGCCCAATGTTTTGTCAGAGAACATGTAATACAGTTTATATTGAGACACTTGGAGGCTGTGTGTTCTGAGCATCCTTGCCATATAACAAAAGCGTTGCCTTTCCATTCTTGTCCTGTAAGTAGTGCTTCACCCTGCCCTCCCATCTGACCAGGTGAGCACATGTGTTCAAGTCACAGAATGCATTTGCTTTTCAAGTTCACTTCAAGTAAGAATAAAGGCATTATAAGAAGTAAACATAGTTTGGCAAAATACTGGTTTAATGTTTTGGGTGATTAAGATTTAGTTTTCTGTTAAAGGATGACTCAGATGTTTAAGGAGAGGTATTTGGTGTGTTCTTATACATACATTATGGATGACTGAGTCCTTGGGGGAGGAGAAACTTGAGGTATCAAGATCATCTACTTTGTTATCCTTTCCTGGGGAGAGCTCCTTGGGATTTGCTCTATGTCCCTGTCTTTCCTGTTTGCTTTGCCTTCTGGAAGTACATTAGCTCAATTAGGCATGTAAGGCAACTGCCACGAAAGAAACAAAGGAACAGAAATATCAGTAAATACTGAATTATTTTGATGAATAATTTAATCCTCCTTCTTAGCTGCTTGACGTTTTAGGAATAGTGGTAGCTGTGCTTTCTTACTTTTTTACATTCTTCTCATTTCTTGAGAGAATTTCCTTAGTACTAATGGTTAAAGTCAGTCAAAGGCCAGATATTCTTCTTAGAACATTCCACTGCTGTTGCACATTCTTTTTATTTTTGTCTCATACTGCTGAAGTAAAGGAAAAGGAGCTGTGGTACACATGCAGTGAAAGGAAATTAGATCCTTTAATTTTCTTCGCAGTTGATTTTTCTATTTGAAATTGTTATCTTGGGATATTTTTTTGGTGAAGATCTAGTTTATCCTGTTGTAAGATTTGATTCCTAAAGGTTTCTGCAACCTCTGGATAAGCGTATTGTAAAAACTGAAGTGTTACTTAAGCCTAGAAAGAACAAAAGCAAAAGGGATGCTGCAACATAGCAGTGTACTACCTGACCTGTGCTCTGCCAGATATGGAAAAGGCCAAATCTGAGGCAAGGAGAGGATAGCATACCTAGCAGATTATTCTGTAAGGTTCATGAAAAGGCTCGCTCTTTTCTTTTGTGAACACCCCCATTCTGCAAAAAGAAATAGGCAATGAGAGTAGAAAAAACCTTGAATTCTCGGTGTTCATAAATACTGTAACTTCTCAGTCTCATGTACAAACTTCTGTTCTACAAATGTTCTACAAATTTTTGAAGTTGTTATGTGTTGTTAATGATAACTGATTTCTTTTTGCCTGAAAGGAAAGCTTGAAGAAAAGCAGGTTTACCACTGTCAGGATTTGCAGTTCAAAGTGATAAGAGATCAATTCTTTGGCATGACAGTGCATTATGTTTCACTGCACAAATTGCTATCCAGTTCATTGCAGTTTGAGAATTAGAATGTGAGCTAGATCCTAGCTTTTCTATTCCAAGAGGTTTTTAGTAAGATATCACCAAAGTTAGTGGATAATACTGCAGTATAGCTGTTCATTGACTAGTGATAAATCTGTATAGAAACTTACATTTGCTGTAGTTGTCAGATTATAATCTTAAACCTGGTTTCATATATGAATGTCTGTGTTGGACCAGACCCAGTCTAATCCAGTTTTTGTTTTCAGACAGTGACCAGTATTAGCTACTTCGGGACTGTGTATATAACTAGCAAAAGTGAGACCTCTGTTGCCACCAGCTGGATCTACTTTTGGTTTTCATAATCCTTGAACGATTTTTTTTCTTCTCTCTGAATGTGATTAAACTCTAATCTGAGAGTAGTCTATAATCTCACCCTGGATAGAGGGCGTTATGTACTGTGCAGAGAAAGTATTTCCTTCTGATTCTAAATCTGCCTAGTAATTTCATTGGATGCCATCAAGTTCTGGCTTTTGAAGTAATGAAAACTCATACTCTGGCTGCTTTTCTCTCCCCTTAAGTCATCAAATATGTCTCCAGTAAATTGACTTCTAGTTGCCTTTTTCAGATAAAGGGTCCTCATTTGAAAGCACTTCAACGTTTTCATCTTCCCTGGCTCTCTTTTTTTAGACCTCTTCTGATTCTTTTTATCTCTATCAGAGAGAAAAGCTGTCCACTAAGACTGTTGGTACACCATGGATTTATGTGCTTATACAGTGAGGGATTTTGTCATTTACATTTTGTGCATTTATAAAGTTGTTTCTTTTTTGGATGTAGCTGAGCAATTTCCTTACATGGCGCTGAGATTCCTAGGTCCAGAAATGCAATTTACTCCAAAGGCTTGCCTAACAACTGATGTGTTGCAGGTGTGTTAACATATGGCTTCCAGCTAGTTAGATTTCAGACAAAGACCAGAAGGACTGAGCCCAAGGGCTTTTGATAGAGATGACAAGTAGCTCTGATGCCTGAATTTGTCTTGAGATGCATGAAATAGGCCTCCATACGTGTAAATGCTTTGAAGGGCTGGCTTTGGTATGCATACTGAGGATACCCCATGAAGCAGGCTTAAGCTAAGTGACATCTTCAGATTGTGGGAGTTTAAAACCACACTATGTTTGGTTTTTTGAGATCAGGTTTAGTTAAGGTGTGCTACACATCTTCTGTTGGGCTACTTGCAGAGGACAGGGAAGTGCATCCTGATTTCTAGATCCTGCTCCTGTTGTTGCTTCTAGCAGTTAACCCAGAGGGCAGAACACCTCCATCTCTACCTTTATCCCCATCTGCTGAACTAGACTTAGTCATCTGCCTGTACCTAAAGGAACAATTCAGTAATTCTTACATATTTTGTCCATCTGGGATGCGGTCAGTTAAATCTAACCAGAGGTTTGTTTTCCTAGCAGTTAAATAACTTCCATTCTTAGCGTACACATCAGAAAAAAAAAGATCATGCTGAACCCTGGAAGGGTGAAACATAACACGCTGCAGCCAGAGTTTGTACTAATTGTGACATACTTAAGAGTCATAGACCATTTGTTCAGATTTATTTTCGTGTGTGTATCTTAGTGTTCTTCTGTAAACACAACAGCAGTTTTGTAGAAAAACAGGGTATTGGGACTAGTTGAAAGTTGAAAATATCTTCACTAAAGTAATGCCAGAGAAGTTTGTTGCTGGAAGGTCTCCAGTGAAAGGATGTTGAAAGAAAGGTGAGTCAGTGAAATGCAAGACAGAAGTAGAAATTTTAAGCAGCATAAAAAGGAAAGAGGGAGGTCGTTTGTTTTTCCTAATTATGTTTTTAGGAACGTAACTGCCTGCCAAATTACTTAATTATCTTGTGTTTATTGTAAACTCCTATGCTTTTTCTGAAGACACTAGATGTGCTTTTCCTTCATAAATCATGTTAAATCAAAGCACTTTCATTATACTACAGAGCTCTATAAATTGATGTCACAACTTAAGAAAAACACTTTTATCTGCAAACACTTAAGAGAGCTGCCACTTTCAGAACCATGTAAAACATTAGTAGCTGGCTTGTTCGACTCCTTTCAGCTTTCATGCTGACACATACCATATTGAAGACATTGGTTGTTTGTATAATATTTGGTTTGATCTTTTTTCCTGGTACTTTCAGTACTGTTGAATCAATCAAAGGAAGTTATTGCTCTGTTGGGCATTAGCATACATTTAGATGTTTCTGCATTAAGAACTGTTCACAGAGAAAAAGGCTTTTATGTCAAAAAGGAGAGTAAACAGTATGACAGCAGCTGCTTTGAGCTGTGCTGTTATTTCTGACCTGTGTATATTTGAAAAACTAGCAATTATTCCAGTTTGGGTTACATGGTTGTGAAATGTTACCTCCTCCCCCTCCTCTTTAATTTTAATTCCTTTAGTCTCTCTAGCAACTAGGCAAATACCTGCAGATGGGGAGAGGACTCATAGTGGCTCTTGTAATGGTTTGGTTCATTCATTGATTAGCATGCACAATTGAGCTGATTTCTTTGTCTAGTGCTACATGATCTCGTGGGAATAGTAATGCGAAGATAGTTGCTAATGCTGAATATTCAGAATTTCTGCATAACATGTGGATGTATGGATGTAACTTCCCTTGGAAACTTCTTAAGGTGCACTTACTGGGAGAACCCAGGTCTATAGAGGACCGACTAATCATCTGGAACTTATTCAAGCCTCATGAGAATCCATGGAAGGATTAGCCTTAGGCTTGCTTATAGTGATTACTGTCATCTATTAAATTGAGACAAGAGCACTTAAAATGTGTATGTGGCTTTACCTAATAGTCTTATTTATGCTGTCTTATAGATGTCACACAGATATGTAGTCAAACACAGGGAGGGATAAAGATGAATATAAGTGTGGTTCAGGTACAAAAGGCTGGGAAATCTTAATGTAGTAGTTGTCATTGACCATGATAATTATGACTCAATGCAACTGGAAAGGGTTTTGTTTTTCGTAGAATCTCCACATCTTCTGCCAAAACTCTTTTTCACAGTGAGGCACAAATATATGTGACATAACATTTGGGAAGATTCCACCTGTAATACATATGTTAAAAGTTTCATAGCAGCTGTTAAACAAGAAATGAGGCTAACTGCCACTTTTCAGTTCTGTTATTCTTGATCAGTTTTCTTAAATCAGGAGAATGAGATCTAGTTCTAAATTTCCTTTTATCTAGCAAAGGTGAGGGAAAGAAACTAGGAATATCTGTTATTACAAGGTTTGACTTTTTGTGAAAACTTGGTTATGACCAGATATGCACAAATGACATGAAAATGTTAATTTTTTTATTTGGAAATAGTGATGTGGAGAGTGCTTCTCAAAAACGTAAGTCTTTGAGAGCTGACCCTTTTGGAAGGAATATTTCTCATGTGGAACTTTTTTGCTGGATCAGAGCAGTTTCTGTTGAGTCTACACTGATTCTAGCTTTCTCAAGAGATCTGTTTTATTTCTTTTGATGGATTGGCTTTTATGCCAGGTGTTTGGTTTTTTGTTTGTTTAGGGGTTTTTTTGGAAGAGTCTGTGGTATAAAAATAACTAAGAAGTTCTATAGTGTCTATCTAAAGTGTTAACTTAAAGTTGCCATATCTAATGTATCCACTGTTAAAATACAAAAATCTTAAAGAAATTATGCACCAAGTTATTTAACTTCAACACCAGTGGGTTATTCAGGCAAAAGAAAGGGGGTGATGTGATGGTGAGAAGAGTCTGAAGTGCTGATGGATAAGGAAGCAGCAAGGCTGGAAGGAGAAGACTCTTTACCTGGGCAAGGTGCTCCAATAACATGATGATTATTACATGCAGGGGAAGGAGATGAGGTCACTTCTCTGTTGCAGTGCCCAGTTATACTGTGTCTCACTGTAGACCTTTAGCAAACAAAGCAGCATGTGTACTAAGCTCACTCTAGGCCTCGGTGTGTGACAGAACCACATGGAAATGTTTTTCAGATACCACAACAGTCCTTTTGTTGGAAAGTGCCTCCATCATCACTAAACTGAGACTTCAGGTGTAGAACACTCTAGATGAAAGGGATTTCTGGAGGATTAGTCCAACCTCTTGCTCAAGGCAGGGTTGTCATCCACAGTAGATCATGTCAGCCATGAGCTTCTGTAGTACAGCCATGGAAAACACTCATGGGCAGAGGTTCCACAACTTCTCTGGCAAATCTTTTCCATTGCTCAGTGCCTTCTTGAAAACATTCATGATTTCCAACCTGAACCTCCGAGTTTGCAATCTGTGGCTATTGGCCCTTGTTAACATTGTTTGATGCAACAGAGTTAAGTAACTCCCTGTTAAGCAGTAGTACGCTGTTGCACAAGCCCAAATGACACCACCCTTTCTTACAGGTTTTGTATTTTAGACCCTGACCATCTTAGTAATGCCTTTCTCCATCTGAACTCCATGATGTTTGTTGGCTCAGTCCCTGAATTTCCTCAAGGATACTTTGAATAAAAGCCCTGTGATTCCTTGTTATCTAGTCTCCCTAGCTCAGTGTCACCTGCAGACTTTATGAGGGTATCCTTTTTGTCAGCATCTGAGTGACTGATAATGATAAGCACGATGCACCTTCATCATATAGTAGGATACTGACTGACCTTATTCCTGTGAACTATATTTTATACAATGTTGTATTAGTTGTCTCAAATACATTAGAACAGTTAGATCCTCACTTATGTTGGAGCAAGGCAGAGAAATTAGCCTATTTGCTTGCATGTTATTTGCACTGAACATGAACAGTGTGAATGAGAATAAAATCTATATTCCGAAAAATTAAACTGCAGCACATCTACAGTACTATTATAACCAAGTGCATGTAGAGAATAAGCAGGTTTTCTGTTCCATGTAAATTGTTTGGGGTTTTTTTATATCCAGAAGATTTAGTAATTTACTTTTTTTTGGCATTCAGTGTGTTTTTATGGAGTGTTTTTTAATCCAAAGTGTTAGCTTTGATTTTTAAGTCATGATCAAGTGTGAGCGTAAGGCTATTAGTAGTCTGTAATCTTCATGTTTTTCCATTATAGTCATCGGAGAGCAGCTTATGCAATATTTCCCCATCTTCATGAACTGAGCATTTTGACCACTTAGATGCTAAGTTAGAGTTGATGAGTCCTGGAATTTTGCAGTAGTAATCTTTGACTACGCCTTGCACATCACTGCCAATAACCTTTTAGCAAGGCTATTCTGACCCTATTTGGAGAAACAGGGTATAGAGAATTGTATAGATGCATACGAAGTGGATTTTCAACATTTATTTTAGGAAAACATAGTGCTTTGAAGATGCATGATGGCAGCCCAGCAAGACAGCCAGCTTCTTTAGCAGGTAGAGTGCAAACTGTTAACTTATAGTATAGGTGGTATTATTAACATAGTATAGGTGGTGACTGAACACAGTAAAAGCACCCCCTTAACCTAGGTGCTGTATTTTAGTGCTTCAATTTAATCATAAATTCTGTGTGTAATTGATTTTGCTCTAAAATGTTATTCCTTCCTTTTTTTCTCCTTCCCCACTCTTAGCAGTGTTGCTTGCATTGAGTCTGAGGTTAGAGGCTGATATAGAGATCCTTTCTTGTAGCTTGTGTTTAGGAGTAGTGAGCATTCTGTAAATGCTTTTCTGAAAGTTAACCTGGTTTTGAACAGAGTACAGATTTAATGGTTGTCCAAGACTGAGCTGGTCCCAGTGAGACGTCCAGTTTTCAATGTCTTCTCTATCTAAATGTGGTCTAAATTTTTTTAGTCTTAGTTGGGAACACTCTGGTGATGAAATTCCCTAGCTATGGAGAGATTGTGGGAACCAGAAGTTCAATTTTTCTTTTCTGCATGTCTAAAGATTTAGGGACTTCACTGCAAGCATTTTGTTCTTGTTATTATAAATAGTGACTGGACTACAAGAAAGGGTGTGGAAAATAACTTGCATGTCTGTGGTGTTGTCATGAAAAAAATTCTTGGGAGCTCACCTTCTTCCCTGATACAACATGATCCTGACTTTTGAGGTGTACTGAGAATTCTGAAATTCAAGATCTCACTTTTTACAAATAGGTGGTACTTTCATTTTGAAGAGTGAGTCCTCAAAATGATATGCTGGTAAATTGCAGCCCTCTGATAATTACTGGGTAAGATACCCTGCTTCTGACTCTGCCTTATATGTTTAAGGAGCATGTAATTCAGAGATTCTAGGTTTTTGAACAATCGTGTAGTTGCAAGTTGATCATTTATATACCTTCTCATTTTAAATTCCAGGAGACTTCTACACAGGGAGAAGAATAAACCATGCAGTTATTAGAATTCAAAACAAGTAGTAAAACCGGTGTATGTAGTGCTGCTGAAATGGCAAACTAGCTCAAATCTACTAGCTACATTTCCCTTCAGTCATCTTCCCATGTCGGTGTTTGTGGTTTGTTTCCTGGGTATGTGATCCTGAAAGAAACATTAGTTTGCAATAGTAATGCTGTCTGAAGCTGCTGTATTTTGTATTTCTGAGCTGTAGTTAGCATCAATGACCAGAGCGCTTGTTGGGCAACAACACAGCCCACGTGGCATGGTTGGTGCTATCACAGTATTGCTGTTCTGCTTCGAGGCAGGTGCTCACTTTGTCTCTCCCAGTTGATCTGTTGGTTTCACCACAGTGCAGAACCATGTTAAATGGGCTGATGTGCTTGTTAATGGCCATAGTCCCAGCTGTCACTTAATTTCACCATTAACACCATCATGTGTTGCAGAAGTCTACATGCTCTGTGCAAAACATATGGGTGTCCACTCTCTGTGCATGTCCTCAAGGTTATAGAGGCATTAGTCTGTACGTTTTACAGAATTGAATTTTTTTGCTCTGTCATTAGAAAAAGGCAGATTTCTATGCTGCTGGAGAGCTGCTCATGCTGATTAGCATGGAAATGAATGTGCCTTAATCAGCTTGGGGTGAGGGAAGCTCAAAATGAATTTGATACATTAGTTTCACTTCAAAAATGTATTATAGCTGTTGCCACTAGTGGCCATCGTAATTAAAAATGTAAAATAGTCTTCGATTCAACACTGTGTTTAAGCCAACTCATCACTTTCCAAATCATTCATTTTCAAAATGAATTTTCCTGTTTAATCTTTGCCACATAAAGCAGGTTGGGGGAAGGGTAGTCAAGAAAGAAACAGGCAGGGAGGGATATTGAAGAGGAAGAGAAGGTGCTGACTTGTAACTTAACCCTCTGTTCACTGGGGTGCTTTGTAGTGTATCACACTGCTTAGTACACTGGATCCAGCTTATAAAGAGATTACTTCATAGTCCTTTGCCTCTGGAGATCATTTCAGTGACAATTGTGAATGGCAGATGAGTTGTTGAAATATGGAATGCAAGTGAGAAATTCTCTTGTGATACATATATTAAAAAAAAAAAACCAAAAAACACCTTATGAGGAAAAAAAAGTCTTTGTGATAAAAAGGTACTAAATGAATTTGGGCTTTTCCTTTTCAGAAGACTGTATGATTCAGTGGCTTCAGAACTACAAAGAGAGCTTTATATAAAGGAGGTATTTCTGTTATATCTAAAGTGATGCAAAAGTAACTATTTTGGTAACTATTAATTTTAAAAGGACTACCACATGTTCTGTGAACATGTATGTAGGCGCGTATGCATGTGTTTTGACTTAGAGCCATGCCTGGTATCAAAAATACCCTGTACTGGATAACCTGGAATTTAGAGGTAATACATGTTGCTCAAAGTCAAGCACCTGGCACATCAATGAGGCTGAAAAACTGAAGGAAGGAAGATTTGTTTTTTATAGTTGTAACAAGGTGAATTGAGACTCCTGATAATTGGAGTAGGATATAAATTTTGACAACTGAAGCAGTTTGGAGGATGATCTGCTCAGGAAAAAAAATATGGAGAAGTGATATTGCAGCTGAAATGACAAAGGATGATGAAGCTGTGGTTGTTTTTACAGAAGCCAGTAGAGGTTTGGTAACACTTCCAGTTGTCTGTGTTCAGAAGAGGCAGGACTGGAAAATTACTGTAGAGAATAATTAGCAAGAGCTGAAAGTACAGTCAAGAAGCAAGAATTTTAAGAGAAGTGAAGGAAGATGTGATATATCAACCAGGTCAACATTAGGTGCCTCTCGGGAGGAAGCAAGAGTCAAAAAAGAAAAGGAGAGGAAAAGCTTGTATACCTGATAAATTTGAAGGTATTTAGCACTGCAATAACACAAGTTGAGTTTCATCCTGTGTAATTTTATATGTTAGTAGTAGGCTTCTTCATGTGAACTAGTTACATTCATCCCCCTTTACCTTGGTGGAGAGAAAAGAGCACTTCTAAGGGGAGAGGAGCTATACCCTTAAGGTAGGTGTCTGAAATAAGCCAGATGAATTGCACTCCAGGTTGCCTGTTTTGCTCCATTGACTATAAAAGGAATGTGGTGCTGTTGGTGCAGATAGAGTTGTCTTCATTGGAGGCACTTACATTTAGCTGGATGAATTCCTTTGTGATTTTTATGAACATTAAACTATCCATCAGTTCACTCAATGCTGCCTTCAAAGTTGTAAGTACTGCACCAGAACCAGTGCTTGTGAAATTATGGTTGTTTAGTGGGTGAAGGAGATTCACTTGGTAAATGAAAAACATTAGATGTGATGTGTATTTTGAGTTGATAAAATGTGTGTGTGCTTTTGGTCACTCTTCTGTGTGGCTTACTGTATCACTATGTCTATCCAAGATATCTTGGAGCATCATTACTGTAATTCAAGACCAGTCCTTGTTTGGATGACACATGGTTGAAATCTGCACTTTCGTGTGTGTCAGGATATATCAATGTATATTTAAAAACTGTTCAGTATGATGTCATGGTAACTTTCCTTCCTTTATGAGCATTACTTTCAGTGGGGTATTAATTTCTCTTGCTTTTTTTTTCCTGGGGACCAGTGCATACCCTTAAATGTCAATATTAGAGTTGAGAGCTATCAATTTCTGGGCTCTCATCCTGGAGATGAGGTCACTGAGCATTTTGAAGTAGTAGTGTATTTTATGATAGTACAGGGTAAAGTCATGTTCACTGCAGTAAAGGTAGGCTCTTAAGGGCCCCTTATGTTGCATTAACAAGGCATTTCAAGGAAGTAGAATATCAAATTAACGTTTTATGTTAAAGACATTAATGTCTTTGTGCTTAATCCCAGTTACAGCGTGGAAGCAGAAGGAGGTAATACTTGAAACAGCTTCCTGCCTTGCCTTCCTGTTGTCACAAGTTCACATTAAAAATTTAAAAGTGTGGGTAAGGATGTCTTAAAAGAGTATTTTGTATTGAATTAGGGGTGGGGGAAGTTTGCAATCTTCAACAGAAATGCTCATTATTTTTGGAGAGGGGACCACAAACAAAAAATTTGCAAAAAACCCAACACATGTAGGCAGAACACAGTGCTGAGATGTGGTATCAAGCGGTGCCTTGCCCAAGTGTGGAAGAGCTTGTGGGGCTGATTTCTCTTCACGGCCATGTAAGGTGCTCTGGATATAAACTGATCTCTTATAAATTATCTAATCTTTTTCTGCTTATGTCTTATAAAAGGACTCCAATAAAGTTTACTTATCTTGTTCTTTATTAATCCCGTCTCTCTTTGTATACAGTTCATAGCCTCAGTCGCTAGTCCTCTGGCAGAACCCTGTCTTCATTGGGTCCTTTAGACTTGAATGCAGTAAATGAAACTAAGCATTTTCTGAAATGCTGCAGTTTTTTCCCATCTGTGGTTTAGGTCTATATACTTTGAAGCATCTGCAATGATGCAGTTGTAGTTTAAGGCCTTTGTAAGAAGTATTATTTACAATAGCTGTCAGTTGCTCTCATGCATCTGTAACTGCAGTAAATACAGATAGGCCCAGGGACAACTAAGAAACTGTTTCTCACTTCCCCCTGATAGTATCTTGTGCAGTGTAGCTGACCTGTGTCTCACAGGACTAGTTGTGCTCATTGTGTCCTTCCCATCCCATTTGTGACTGCATCTATCTTGATATATTAGATGGAGTCGGGGAATAAGAGAGATAACTGCCTTGCCAGATTACAAAAGGTGCAGTAGAGGAATTCATTGATTTAAATCAGTTGCAGTATATTGAAAATTGAAGTTAAAGCTCTATTGTATTGCTTTGCTTGGTTAAAATGGATTTTTTAAATGTTTTGCTTTTACTTTGAGATTTTAAGAATTTTGCTACCAAAGTGTGTTTCTAAATAAAATGTTTGATAATTATTTTTGAGAATATCACCACTTCACTGGATTTTTTTTTTTTTGGTGTGTATAAAATCTTTCAGTGAAAGATGACAGCTGATTCAAATTTGTGAATTGCTTTGGTTGTCCCATAAGTACTCCTGATGAAAAAAAATTGAACTGGAATATCCTCCATCTGTGTCTGAATTTTCTCCTTAAAGAAATAAAGCAAGCCTGAGCAAACCTTTCAACAAAGTGCTGAGTAGAATCATAGAATATCTCAAGTTGAAAGGGACCCATAAGGATCATAAAGTCCAGCTCCCTACTCCTTGCAGGACTACCTAAGCCTAAACCATGTGAGTAGAACTTTTCTGAACAGACAAAAATGTATCAGGTAGGAAGTTTGCTCATAAATATGTGTACCCAGTGGAAAAGCAAATGCAGACTGAAGGATTAAAGCCATTGGGAGCTGATCAGCAGAAGTCAGTAGGAAGCCATTTACAACATCCTCTGTGGAAATCAGCTGGGCTACTGCTTTGTGAGGTTTTTTTCTTGAGGTTTCTCAAAGTACAAGCGGGACCTTAAATCCATAAGGAAACTATGGAAGGAGACAGGAGTGAGTAGTTTGCAGATAATTACTTACTTTATTGTTACTATCAGTAAGTACTTTGAGTGACCTGAGGATAATTAGGTCCATATCTTTCTGAGGGTCCCTGGCTCTGGGCTGCATGTCTGTCTCAGCTTCTTCCCAAGCTATAGTGCTTTGTGCCTTTTCTTGCTTCCACCCATCCTGTGACAGAGGAAAGCAATATGATACCAACGCATTGGTCTTTTCATTCAGGATGGAAGCTGCTTTCTATATTAATCTGTTAAAGATGCTGATAAAGACTAACCAGGTTTGAGACTGAGTAGAACCTTCATTTTTACATATTGGCTTTTAGCCTCTCAAGAGCAAGTCTACTTCAAGGGACTCCCAGAGGTGGGCAAGTAGCAGGTCTGCTGTATGGCTGACACTTTATGCATTCCTTCCATCATCCTTGATCACTTCATATTGCACAGCCAAATGTTGAATGCTAAACACTTTGTAAAGCTACAGTCCTGACCCTAGACTCTCTGCTGCCTGAGCAGGTTAAATTCAGATTATCAAGGAAGCAGTTTGAGCAAGAATCTGAAGATTTGATCCAGTAGCTATAATTGTGGCATTTGAAACCTGACTCTTTTTTTTTTCCCCAGGAGTATGCCTAAAAAGAGATTCATTCTAGACTAAGTTGATTGTATCTGTTGTCAAAGATGCTTTTGAGCAGAGACAGTAAAGAATTTATGTATTTAAAAAAAATGAACTCTTTTGAGTTCTACTCTAAAAATTTTTATAAAGAAGCATTGCTGTTTGACCAGTGAATGAATACATGAGTAATCAGAAGATTTTGATGCAACTAATGTTTTGCTCACATCTTAATTCTTATTTGGGTGTATGTCAAGGCAAGACTTAAATATTGATATTGCTGAAGTGAGCTCTGCAGTGAAAGCCAGAGAAGTTCCACCGAATGATAATCACCAATAGTTGTCTGTCACTGCAAAAATTTTCCCTGAAGTTGGCAGTTCTTGTGCTTGTGCTTTTTACTTTGAACTGATGCATTTGTCCAGGAATCTTTGTGAACTTGGGTATTCCTCCTGCCCTTCCAAGATATCACCTGGGGGAAGATGCAGGTTAATAGTGTTCTATGCTGTAATCTTCCAGTTATTCATGTAGACAGCCTATCAAATGTGCAGAAATGAACTGCAGCTCTGATCATCTGGCTAAGGGGATTAATGTCAGTTAATGCAGTGTGTTGGTACCAAATAGATTACATGAAACAGAGGATGTTTGGAAGCTGAGAGAGATTGTTGGAAGAGCAGAGGGAAGTAAAACCCCTCAGGAATTTACGAGGCATCTCAATTTGCAACTTCTGTAGTTAATGTAACACGTACAGCAAAACGTGTTCTCTGGAGTTTGGGGCTGTACTTGAGGGGGGGAGGGGGGGTGTGTCAAAGAGAATGCTTCCTATAAAGCTTGTGTTTATTCTAAACAACTATCATCATGTAGCACCTTGTACTGATAAATTTAATAATCTTAAACCAAGTGCAGAAATATTTCTTTTGTGTTTATGTCTCTAGTGTTTCCGGTAGCTCATTTAGCCATACTAGGCATATAAAGATGTTAGTCTTTAACTAGGCGTTCTATAATGGTGGGTTTAATTAACTTTTGTCATGAAATTAAAAGTATACTATATGTACATTATGTAGTAGTTGATAGAAGCGTTTATATTGAGGCATTTCATTGATTTAACCAATAATAAGTCATTAATGGTAAAATTGATTTAAAATCTGAAGCCACACCTATACTGCAGGCACAGAAGCGAATACAGGATGTATTAGCTTGTCTGACATGTTGCAGCTAAACTGCACTAGAACAAGTTCGAGCATCTCTGCCATATTCTGATCATGTGTGAAATGTCTGTAGACAAGCTGCTAGTTGAAATTACGGAATCAGAGATGCTGTTCACAGTCTGTCTTGTTTCATTCCCCTGTTACTTTAAGCGTATTTGAAACCTGGAACTTCTTGGCTATTTCTACTGCCATGTAACTGAAAAACTAGATGAATGCAGACTGGACTCCTGAGAGATGTGTATGACTGAGGAGGATGTTAGCAGATATGCATAGTGCTCAGCTGCAGTGAAGTAATTGCATGAGGGGAATGCCAAAAGTGTATGGTCCTGTGTGCTGGAGGTGCCCCTGGGGCTGGTAATGGGGGTCTGTGCACTTGTCAGTCCCATTCCTCCAGAACTGGCTTCAGGTTCCTCTGGAGTTCCCATTTTATGGCTTGAAGTTCTTGCTCATTCCTTATTCTGTGCTTTAGTATTTTATTATGTGAATATTAGGAGGCAGGGCAAAGAGAAGAGGGTGTATGTATGAGAGAAGCTAAAATTTGATGCAGCCTATATTCAGATCTGCTTTGTAATTACAAGCTGACATCTTTGATGCACCATAGGTTGGTTGTGTTGGGGTTTTGTGTTGGTAATTTAACTGGGGCCCTACAGTGCCAAGTGGTGTTTTCATTGCTGGGTAGTTGAGTGCTTAATAAATCTATCAAGTGGTATTAAATAAATGTTATGGCCAGTCAACTTTTTCCTGTTTTCAGCTTTTATTAACAGGACAGCTGCTAGACTTTTCAGGTGGTTTATTTCACATGTGAATTTTGAGTCCAGCAAATTTTTCTTAGGAACTCTTTCTCCCCCAATTACTCATCAAGTTATTTTAAGAGGTGATCAGCACTAAACAAAATCAAGGCCATAAAGCAAAATGCTGAACAAGATAATTCTGCTTTTTTTTGATCAGCATTAATCCAGCCGGGTGTATTAAAAGGCTATGTAAGTTGCTCCCACAGGATGTAGATTCTGGAAAAAATGCCATGTAAAAAGTCTGTCTCCCCCATTCTCCCCCTATTTTAATAGTAAAGCTTTTTGCTATCAGTTACATTATTTCAGTTGAGTGTTATGTGGCATATTTGAGATGTGGAAAAGTTTTGTCTAAAGCTTTATTTAAGGCAGTATAAAATAATTTGGAACTTTAAGTAAAACTGATGGGGAAAGGATTTTGGGTTGTTTGTACAGATGGGGTTAGAATGGAAATATTTAATCTACATGTAGGTATTTCCAGAATACCTCATATGATTTGGTAACTTGATCCACCTTTTCCATGAAAAAAGGGCATTTTGGGTGTCTTATCCAATTTAGTAACCTACTCATGAGTATTTTTCCACTCTGCCAGGTTTAGACTAGTTGAACTCTATTGAATTCCATGAATTTTTATTGAACTGGAACTGATGTAAAATGAGAGAAGGATCAGGTTAAAGTAACTACCAATAAGTGATAAGAATATTCAGATGTCATGGAGTCAGTGTTTTGGTTTTGAATTGGGACTCAATAAGATCATCACTGAAATCAGAGTTTCACCAGCATGCAAGGCATATCTGAGATCAGGCAAAGGCTTTATTCTTTCCGATCCTAACTGTTTAGTCTGAGATTTGAAAGATGTCCTGGCAAGTGGGGAAGTAAAGCTGGAGGAGAGTAAGGTAAGCCTGCAGTACCTTTTGCCAAACCATTGAAAATGTCTCTGGGTTTACTCTGTAGTTGTATTAGTGGTCGGTCTTCTCCTGGATGGAGATGCATTCTTGACAGACAGGGAAGCCTGAGGTGTTTATCTGTAAACCGTCGTAGTTGAAGAGGAAAATCCCTTCTCCATTGTTCCTAATATAACATCACTGGTGTATGCCAAAGTGTATCAGGTGGGGCTGGGGAAGGAAAACAAAGCTTTAACATCTTTCCTATCTATTTGGTATCTTTCATAAATATGAGCAAGTAGATAAATGTGAAACTATTTTTAAAGCTACTTTCTCCTTCTGAAATAGTCTGGCACAGGTTCTGAAGCGTAGTTGTTGAATAAAGAAACTTCCCAGCAACTGCCCTTTGATTACTTCTAAATGTAGATTACAGCTGTCCTTTTGAGAAAGGCACATAGCTCAGCATGTGAGAAACTGACACCTTTTTCTCTCCTTTTCAGAGTATCTCCTCTACAGAAGTCTGAAATAGTAGACATGGTCAAGAAACACGTCAATGCCATAACACTTGCCATTGGGGATGGTGCCAATGATGTAGGAATGATCCAGACAGCTCACGTTGGAGTGGGGATCAGTGGCAATGAGGGCATGCAGGCAACCAATTGCTCGGATTATGCTATTGCACAGGTCAGAGGCAAAAAGAACAACTGCCATGTTCTGTTGTCAGCAGTGCGTTGTGCGGCTGGGTAGTGCTTGATGGCTTCTCTTAGCCTTCAAGCCAGGAGCATCTCTGCTCGTTTCCTTTTCAAGGCAGCTGTCTGAAGCAGCTGTTGGGATGTATTTTGGGGATTCATTATTATGATTTTGTACTCTTCAGGGCAAAATTCCACCTCCCTTCATTCCTCCTGACAGCTGTGCAATGTCTTGGTTCTTCAGTAATCGGGGAGAAGCACTTTGTGATGCTTATGTTAACATGCTTTTGAGTGTAATGTCTGTTCATGCAAGCTCTTTTTTGTTATTATGAGTACACATTACAACCAGGTGTGTGAGTTTGGCTGTTCAGAAATTCTTATTTTGAGATGTTTCCTTCATTTGTATTCTCCCGACTCCCATAAGGTATCCAAGAATTTGTCACAGTTCTAGAGAGCTGTCCAGTGTTTTCATTTTAGATATGTTATGTTGCATGTTGAGTGAGTGCTCACAATCTTATCCCATCAAATTCAGCAATGATTACTTCAGCTAAAGAGGACAGTAAAAACCCTTTTCTGTTTTACTGAAGAAACCAAGATGTAGAATAAAGACTTAAAGAAATATAAGAAAGGAGGTGCTTCAGTTGCTGGACATCTTCTGAATGGTATTTACAGCTGAGGTGCTCTGTGTGTTTGAGACTGGTCACAGGCAAGAACAGATGGAGCTGACAGGAGAGATGATCCAGCGTTTCCTCTGTTCTGTGAGCATCACCTGAGGTTCCCTTCTGGCAGGGTGTAGGTAGATTTGCTCTACCAAGTGATATGAAATATTACTATCTTTTGATAGTTCCAGTAGAGAGTGAGGTTTTGAAAAGGCATGGGTAATGCTGCTGTTTGCACAGATAACTGTTTATTGTGTTCACCCTGCTGTGAAGCAAAGTGGCAGTCTTGTATTGCTGCTCTGTTCTGTGGTTGGGTGAAGCACTTGGTTTCAGGCTTGAATAACTGAGACCTTTCACCAAATTTATCTTCAAAATTTTAGGCTGTTTTATTGAGAGCTTATTCTGTCATAAACAGTACCATATTCCAAATACATAGTTTTATAGGAACTGCCATAATCATAAAGTCTGTGGTATCTTGTAATGTCTTCCTCATTAATTTCTATAGACTCACTATTGCTTCTGCTGTATAACTTAATTGAATGCTCTTTACTTAGACTTCCTCAGATCACTTATTACTTCCATTTTAATAAGTAAGCATAAGCAGTGAGAGTTTTGTCAATAGAGGACCCTACGCACTTAATTCCTGTTAATATCAGTAACATTAAACCAGAAGAAGTAATTCCATGTTTGTGTTGCTTCTGCATTAACTAAAACCCCTGTCTCTGAATTCAGTGTTAGAATGTGGAAGTGAGTTGCTCTTGGTTTAAATTCCAGTTAGGGAGTTACCAACAATAGCAATGAATCTTAATTCAATATGAAATAAAAGTTGATCACACCATCACAGAATTTTAACTTTCCAAAATTAGTCAAACACTGTGGAACTGCATTTTTTTTGTGATTGAGTAGAAGAGCTTTGTGCTGATTGGAAAACATACGAAGAAATCCCTCTTGTAAAGGAGACTAATACTGTATGGTAATATGTGTTTCAAAAAAAGTATTCAAAAGAAAAACTTGATCCCCATGAGGTGTATTTCTTTCAGTGGAGATATATAACTACCGCTAAAGCATTACTGTATGCACATGACTTGAAGTCAGAGTATGTTCTTGAGTAATTTAAGACAACCACTACAATGTAGCATCTCATGTTCAAATAGTATTTCAAATGCAGTGGTGCCAGAAGTAGGCGCTTAGGGAAGAGAAAGTCTCTATATAGACTTGTTGAGGATTCCAGGGGAAATCAAAGCATAAACTAAACAAAAATAAAAGGGCAACTTTTGTCTTCCTCTACTTCAAATAACTTCCACAGGTGTAAGGAGCATCTGTTTGAATCATCCTTTTCCCTTGAAATGATATTTTACTAGTGATCTATATTTAGAGAATTCTCTAATATAATGATAATAATCTAATGACCTGTTTAGGGAGACAGTAGGAGAATTGAATCACTTTTTCTCTCAGTAAAAGACTTTATTATCTTAACCCAGAGAGCATCTGGTGTCTAGGGACTGTTTCCTAACTAGGGAAACTTCTTAAACAAATTTTTATGCTTCATTGTTCTTCTTTGGGAAATTCGGCTTGCATTTTGAATGCATCTTCACTGTCCTAACACCCCAACATGGCATCATGTCATCCTTTAGTCAAGGTGGAGGGTATCTTTTTTAAAAGATAATCTCTGTAATAAAAAAAAGTTATGCTAGGGTTGATACAGAGGCAACTGTGAAAACTTACAGAATCTGTTTTGCAGGTAGGCTGGCCAGGTTCTTGTAATGTTCCCTTCAGATTTAAAACTCCATAAATACAGTAGTGTCCAAACAAGGGCAGTGTGGTAGAGTCCTATCCCTGCAGTTGCTCAGGTATGCCACTAGCTGTGCATTGCCTAATTGCAGTGACCAGCATCAAAACAAACTTAATTCCACGCTGCATCTCAAAAGGACATGTCTCCAGTGTGAACAGGCACAGACCTCTATTATTTAGGTTACAAATATCTTCCTTGCTTTGTTATGCAGTGCACTCACTTTCATGAGAGCACAGTTAAGAGAGCAGTTAATGGTAGGATTTGTCCTTGCCTTGAGCTCTAGAGAAGACCACATCTGAGATGGTGACACAGACTCAGCACAGAGAGAAGTTTTCAGGGTGTGTCTAGCTACTCTCTACAAGAGGTGTTTGGGGTGACTTGTTAGGACTGCTGATGTGTTTTGTCAGGGAATTTTGATGAGGAAAGTTATAGCTGTGCTGCATATTAACTGAGGCATTGGGTGTCTGGTAGGTCAGCTGCTCTTTTGTGAGTGTCCCACTTCCAGTCCTGACCAAGTTGGGCAGAGACTGAACCATGAAGCATGGTTCACTTCTATTTTCTCCTTTCTTGCTGGCATACCCTGACAAATCTGAGTTGCTGATGCATGGGAGAGAGGCTGTTCTTACAGGATTTGTGATTCAGTGATTTCAGTGCCGCAAATCATGAGAGCAGAGCTATCTCATGATAGTCCTAATTCATTACTGTAGCTTTCAATTTCAAGTAAGTTTTGGTTAAAATAAATTATCTAGAATCTAAACTTTAGAAGTCAAGCTCTGCCTATCAGTCAAGTCACTTTGTGGAAAAGGAAGGAAAGGAGATAATGGTCACACCTGAGTGTCCAAGAACCCTATAGGTACACACATGCTGAATGGTAAATCTAGTCACCAGTTTAAGCTGTCTGTGACTGGACAAAAAAGGAATGCTGCAGGCCACAAAAAAGTTCACTGACAAAGCCAAGACTAGAAAATTATACGTTTCCTAGGCTGCATTGTGAGACTACTTCTGTAAAAGTCCATTCTCAAAACTGGTGAACTGAGAAGCTGTAGCTGTGGTTCAGACTAGCATTTAAAGGTATCCATTTTTACAAGATTCATTTACTTGCTCTTTTTGGCAAATGCTCCTTTTTTCTTTATACAGTATTTTAGGTGCTTTGTATAACACATGATTGCATACATTTTGTGGGCTGAAAATGTTAATGTAAGCATTCTCTGTGAAAGACTCTATGCATATATTTTTCCACTTGTGTTCCACCCTTGTGCATTTTATTTCTGCTCGACAGTTCTAATTACCAGACTGTACATTTAACACAGTGAACCTTGCAAGCTCTCAAACACAGGAATCTTCTTTGACCATGAACTTGAGAGTTCACATTTATATTCAATACACAGGGCTATATTATGTTAACTTTGCTTGATTTTGCTATCAGGATAGTAATACTAATTGAAGACTTCTTGATGTTTAAAGCCAGTGAAGACCAGTTAAAAACATTCAGAGGTTCTATTACAAAAAAGGCTTTTCCTGTAAATATTGTTGGTTTTTGCCTGTATGTTCTGTGAAGCTATTTAAATATTGTGCTTGAAGAACAGCTCTCATAGCTGATAGGAGGTTTTTTTCTGAGGGCTGAGGTTTACTTTAGGAATTTTTTTTAAGAGTTCTTCATATATGTAGAAACCTGTTTTCTCTCTTCCAGTTTTCCTACTTGGAGAAGCTGTTGTTGGTCCATGGAGCTTGGAGTTACAATCGAGTAACCAAGTGTATACTGTATTGCTTCTACAAGAATGTGGTTTTATATATTATTGAGGTAAGAGGAACTAAATTTGAGTCTTACTGTTGCTTACTCCTCAAGTCATCTCTTAAAAACTCATCTGCATTGATTGAGGTGAAAGGAGTGATTATTTTTTTTTTAATTTTTTTTCCCTTTTTCCATGTTTAACAACTTAAAAATTTTGTTTCCTTTCTCAGATTAAGTTAGTTCACTTGGATCTTTTAATGTTTGCAAAAGGAAATCTGAAGGCTTCAGTACAGTTGAAGCCTTGGATATAACATGTCAGGGACAAAGTTCATTCCTTCTCCACAAATGTCCTTATTGAAAGCTGCTTTGTATTCATGGAAACTTTTCAACTAGTTCTTATAAATATAAAACTTGAATTTGGGGCTAGAATTAAATCAAAAGTTCATTTAATAGAATGGGGAAGAACTCTATAGACAGATAAATTAGGCAAGAATTACAGCTGTTGCTTCAAAATTGTAAAGGCTGTAGATGGAACTGAAATTAGCTTGCACTGATTTTTGGAAAGAAAGGACATAATTTTGCCCTACAATGCTGATTAAATTATAAAATTAATCAGGTTGATTTAATAATATTTAAATGTAGCTAAATGTGTTGTGAAAAACTAATTGCCTGAAGATGTTAAGTAGTGAAACTGGGTTTTAAAGAGGGCTGAATACTATTATGAACATTAATACGTTGCATTTCAGCCTGCATAAATAGTTCTTGTGCTTCAGGATGTGGTCTTGAGTCTAAGAAGGATCAGGAAGGGTTTCTTACTGTGTGCTGTTGCCTGTTAAACACACAAGGAAATTACTCAAGTGACCAATCTCTTGTTCCAAGTGGTCACTTGGTACAGCAATTTCCACATTGTTCATCAGTTTTATTTATATGTGTCTGTGCATATATTAGGTTTTCTGTTTTGTTTTACAATTTCGTTTTACAATTAAGTAGACTTGAATGAGGTTAACAGATAAGCAAGTTAGAACATTTAGAACTAGGCAGCTAGTTACATTGGTTACAGGACATATTAATGTTTTAATATTCAGTGAATCATATCATGGTTAGTGTGTGTATAGCTGATCCCTGAGGGTCTCATCATCTTTTATGCAGGATATTAGGCTTTTAGAGAACAAACATTCTCCACTAACTTGTTCTATTTTTCCTGTGCTACCTATTGCTGAATTAGCTGTTGGCTATTATGCTTTCAACACAGATTTGTCTGTTTACTGCGGGAGAGTTAAAATATGTCATCAAAATAATGGCAGTGTTTTGCTGTAATGACTGAGAGAAGGATGATTGAATGATATACAGTATGCTAGATTTGTGAAATAACATAAGGAGTTGATTTTATCATAAAATTTAAGCATACATATCTTGACTGTGTTCCAATTATTTCACCAGATTTTTAGCCAAATTTAAATCCGTGTTCCTGAGATTTTACAGGTGTGTTCTCATCCTAGTGTAGAAGCCACTTTCACAGCTCTGAGACATATTTAGCACATAACTATTTAAGTTTTGGTTCATATTTTACTTTATGAAATAGTCCTTAATTTGACTTGGGCTGTTTATAACTCATGTTTTTAGTAAGAAATTTAGGTGTTGTTGGAGAGAACAATTATAATAATTATTGCGGAAAAGAAATAAATAATTTAAAGAATTTTTCTAGTGCTTTTCTTACTCAGCATGGGAATTGTTCAGAAAATGCCTAACAGCTTCATGATTGCCTTTTAGGATATTTTTCTCCATTTCAAAATTAGTTTTGAAAGTCTTGCTTCTTGCCCATTGTAGCACTGTGTGTCTTTGCTTCATTTACCATAGTCTGACAAGTAAATTAAGGTCTGTATCAAATGTTATATGGGTAAATTATGCCTTCCCATGTGAGCAGCTGCAGAGGAGGCTGAAGACAGGTGAAGGCCTCCAGGACCTCCAGCCTGAGGTAGCTCAATCATCTTACCATAGGGAGGAATTTTATTAGCTACAGATATCACTGTATCATATATAAAAAGCAAGTCTGCTCTGAGAATATGAAGTCAGATGTTGTCTTCACTGTATTAGTCTGTGTTGAGTTCTTTCTGCATACTGTACTGAGGCAAATGAGCTTTTGTGTCTCGTGATGTTCTTGACCAAGGGTGGGAGTCAGTTCCATCTAACACCTAGCCACCGAAAAATGTGCAACAAGCTTCAGCCCTGTGTGTACGTTACCCCTCTGTGCCCGTGCTGCATAGAAGTATGGAGAATGTTTAAGGCTTAAAGTAGGTAAAGTGACAAAAGAAATCTTGTAGACTTGCAGCAGTGGGAATTGCTCAGTTTGGTTTTACTTCTCCATTGAGTTTGCTTTAGCAGTGGCCTTAAGGAACTTCTGTTCCAAAACTGTATAAAACTAGCCAAATTGTCTGGAAACTGGAGACACAAATTCTGGTATCCTGGGGATGCAGGGGAGAGAGAGAAGAGTTCTCTAATTCCCTTCATAGCTTCACACAAAGAAAACTGAGTTGTTTTGTATTTCTGCTGTGAGGCTTGGGAGCACTGATCAATTTGTGGTATGGAGTGATGCTCATCAAAGAGAAGCTCCATGAGGGAATAAATCCTTCAACTTGAGAGGACGGTAGTTGAGTGCCCAGCACTCCTGCACTGTTGCCTGTGCATATGGTATGTTTATGATTTGTTTCCCAATGCTCTGGACAAGTTTAATATTTACCTATACTTTCTGCTTGGATGTGTGGTATATGGGGAATATTCTTTTAGCATAGTAATGAAAAAGGGATTTGAACTTGAACTACTTTCAAAGTTAATCTTCTAAAGAATTGTGCTGAGTAAATATTTATAGAGTTGAATCAAAAAGCACCAGTGAATATGACTGTAAGTTTTACCTTTGTTACTGTATCTGTTTTATTTCAATGAAGCTTCAACACCTGAGGAATAAGTATAGTAAGCCTTATGTAAATGAATTTTGCAGCAGTGAAGCACTGGGGCTCCTCATAACTTTTATTCCCTGATACTTTCCAAATATTGGAGAGAAATAAGAGATGGTATTTAGGATTAGCACACAGAACATCTGGACCAACTTGCAGAGGCACACATTAAGATTAAACATAAGTTAATTAAATAATGGTAAATGCTAGAGAAGAGTAGATTGCTGTTTCCTTTCCTAGCATCCCAACATTGGTATATTAAAACCTGTAATACACTTAGAAGTTCATCCTGATGCCAATCGCTCTTATACCAGGAGGATCTGAACTGTGGCATCTTTGAAACATTAAATTTCATCATCTTTCCTTCAGCTTCTGGGAAAAGTGGGAATTAAAATACAGAATTTGGGATTTGGTGGGAAGTGTACTCGGGTGACTGGTGTCATGGACTTTGCTCCAAAGAGGTGCTATTGGGTTAAGGCTGGTGCCTACCTTATTGCAATGGCCGATTCTCTGTGGAGACAGAGTCTCCAGAAAATGTGTTTTCCGCTGCTTTGACAATGACTAAAATATGTGCCCATATTGGGGCAATTTCATGCAGCTAGACAGCTAATATAGCAGAAGGCAGGCCTTGTAGTCTAGTGATTGCAGGGGAAATGGAGACAAGAGTGTATTTTACCTCTTCCTTGATTAGGCCTTCCTAAGTTGTTTGGTGTTTTTTTTGGGCTTGTTTTTTTTTTGTTTGTTTTTTTTTTTTTTAAGAGCTGAATTTTAAGTCATCAAAGTGATAAAGCTCAGTGAAGTCTGAGAAAATTCGGAGTAACAGCTGGAAACTCGATGTTTCTCTCCTTCCTCTGACCTGATCTCGCTTTCCTTTTGCATTTCCTTATCATCATGCTCCTGCCATTTCTCTTAATTTCCCCTCTTGATTTTTGAAAATACAAACCCCAGTAAAATATAAATCAGAAGCAGAAAAAGAAGTGGGTCCTGGCAAGTCAAGTCCTTTCAGTGTGATTCTTGAGCCCTTGCATATCACTGCTGTCAAGCTTTTTCAGGGTGTCAAGTTGGGATTCCTGCACTTATGCTCTCACTTATCAGCAGAGGGGTGCAAAATCAAGCCTTTCCATCTACAGAGCTGGTTGACAGATTAATTGGTGCCACTTTCCCACTCTGACTGGCCCTGCTGGGTCTGTCTTACCAGTGGCAAGGCTATCTACATAGAAAGCTGCGCAAATGGCTTCAGGGATGAAATGTAAATGTGAAGCTCCCTTTTTGGTGTCCATTTCTGTATTTCCCATGTCTGGCTGTAGTAGCAGTGTGCACTAAAGCTGTTACTGAGGAAAGTCAATCTTTCGGCATCATTCTGAAGCAGAAGGTTAGTGACAGGGTTCTCGCTTTTACAGATGTGCAGACAAATACCTGGGCATCATTACAACATGCCATCTTATTTAATTATTTATGTAGTTGGCTTTAAACTGAGTAGTGAAACAAAAGATCTGTTTCACATCTGCTGAGCAGATATATTTCACTGGAGATGATATGAAGTTGACCTGATGATATCAGAGCTTTGAAATACAGCCCATTTCAAATGTAAAAGAATATAGGAATGTTGCTTTCATGTCATGCTTGGAGAAGTAGAAACACAGCAAGATCAAAGGCAGTATCAGAAATACCAGGTAAGAGTTCAAGGCATTTGGGAATGGTTCTGTGGAAACAGTAGCATGGAAGATAGCTATCAGACCAAGACAGTGTGCAGGAAAAATGTGCTCAGTATTTCACTGGTGCATGTTGTTTATCTGGAACGTACTTAATATGAAGTGCTCTTGTATTATATATTGCAGGCTGTGGGGGGGAGGCGGGGGAATAGATAGTCCCTTTGTCAAGGTCTGGCAGTATAGGGCCATGACAGAGAAATGAATGGCAAGTGGTAAGGGGTAAGTGTAGTATTCATACCCTGACACTGCATTGTTTTCTTTTTTTGCCTTAAGAATCCAGAGATAGGTTTTAAGTCCAGATTGGAAAGCTTTTCTTTTGTGGAGTCTGAGAGGGAAATCTTACATGTGAGCAATGTTAGACAAGATAAATGTACTAAAGAACAAAACCCAGGATCATAGTTTCTCTTTTAGAGTTGAATTTTAAAGTCTTAAAAGCTCTGAGTAAACACAATGCCTAGATAAACATGCTTTCAAAAAAGTGGTGATTTTTGTGACTCCAGCAAGGGCTGGTAGTAAGAGCTGTGAAGTGCTCAACACACTCTTAGTGGTCACCACTTCAGAATAGCCGATAGCACAAGCTGTGAAAGCGCGGGTGAAATGTTGTTGCTTGAGACCTTTTATTTCTTTTTCCTGTTTTCATGCTTTCCTGTCAAACACAACAGGAATTTTTAAAAATATGAAAAGCAGACATTGGAATTTTAGCCCTCTTATCAGAATGGCATGCAGAATTGATTTTATTTGATATGATACTAAAAAATATACAGCTCTAATACTTCTTATATGTGATTTATGTAATCTGACTTTTACCTACATCCCTGTGCTTTCTGTTTCCAATTGACTTTGCAACTCTGAGGGCACACCCAGGCAATAGAAAACCTGAAGCATGGGGATTTTTGCAATGAGTTGAGGACTGAAGTGCAGTAAGTGTTATAAAAAGCAGCTTTGTTAAAAGAGCAGTATTTTCTCTGTGTTAAGCATAAGAACATCTGATTTTAAGATTCTCTAACAGGGTAACAAAAATACAGGTAGCTAGCTGTCTTGTCATGCTTATGTATTCAAATTACTGTTGCCTGTTCAAATACTTCAAATGCAGTAGGCGTTTAGTAGTTGTTGCTTCCATGTGCACATATATGCATTGATGTGGTAAGCTTGTAACTTGTAATGCTGTATCATGATGAAGCAAAACAGGAATGTTTGTGTGATTTTCATTTTTATGTAATTTGGATATCTGGCTTTTGAATTCTCACAAATATATGCACATCCTGAATAAGTAACTTGTTCTGTGTGGACAGGTGCTTTCATATAGGCAAAAGGTGGGATTCAGTGTCCTTAAGATTTTTCAGGTGTAAAATTAGGTGCTTGAGAGAAACCTAAGTAGTGTCTATGTAGATGGTGTTTATGGATGCTGTGGGGTCATGGAGAGCAGTATGGGGCTGACAGGTGTGCCACGGGACCTGCCAAAGACCTTCACCTGTCTGAAGCAGCAACAGCATTACTAGTACCAAGAGGTCTGTGTTGAGGTTACTGAATCCTGTCAAGAAGGTGAAGGAATCTTTTTGTCGTTGTTCTTGTTGTTCCTTTGGTTTTGAAACATGTAAGAAAGGAATCCAAACCCCTAGCTTGGGTAACATCAATCAATTCCAAAAGTGCAGAATATTTATTAAATTTTTAGTATGGTACTTGTAGACCTGGAAAGCACAATAATCATCACGGTGTGAGAAGAAAAGCATGTGAGTCTCAGCACTGTCTCTTGATAATTTAGGGGAAAACAGGTTTAATGTGTGCTTATTTCTGTCTTGCACTGTTTCTTATCAGCCTTGTACACAGGTTAATATGCAGAAGTAGACCTCAGGCAGCATAGAACGTTATCACTTGCTTGCCCACCAGAAAAGCTAATTGTAGGCTCCAATTCAAGAAAAGATTTTTTATTTTTTTTTTTAGCAGCAATAGTTACAGAAAACAGATCCTGTAAATAGCCTGCCAAACCTCTTGGAATATTATAAAATACAGTTGGCCAACCTAATCCAGAATTGTCGAGGTACTGCTTTTCTCTTTGTCCTTAAAAATACATCCTGATTCTTCCAGCTGAAGAATGCCTATTTTATATTGCTATCACTGATAATCTGGTCCATATTTCAACCCCTCTTGTTGTCTGTAGAAGTTCAGAAATTGTGGATAGGGTAGTTTCATCAACTTCATTTTGATTGACTTGTTTTTTGGATTTATAATTGACAATCACAAAAGTTTCCAGGAAATCAGTCACAAAGATAGTCATACTAATTTTCCTTTCTTTTTTAGTGCTATACAGTGTGCAGTGAATCATTAGAGAGGTCCATATTTCCTGAAAACCAGATTGACTCAACTATTAAACAGCTGGTTTTGAATCTTTTCCAATCATTTTCAAATGTGATGAAAATGAGTACCAGCATTATTCTGACTTCTTATGAACACTGACTTGATTACACCCTACAACCAACAGAGCTTATAACTTTAAAATATTTCAGATATTCTAAATGATAATTTAGGTTCCTTAGTGTGGTCTCAAAATTTCTAGGTGAAACACCTACAGGATTCAATATATGCTGCAATAGAGTACTTGAAGAGATCTACTGTGATATTTTACTGAGCAGATAACATTCAGAGTGCCTGGATCAATTTTTTTTGTGTATTTATATACATAAGGGGTATATGACAGGCACTGAGATTTTTTTTCTCTGTAAAATATATGCTTAATTTGGTGTGAAAAATCTTAATTTTGTGTTTGGAGAGCTTATAAGTAGTAATTCTGTTGTCTAAATTTGAGGCCATTAAATGTGAAACATTAGCCATCTTTTGAGCAAGGTGTTCATCGAAGCCAGAGTTCTCTCATCAGTAAATGTTTTTATAGTTTAACTGTCACCAAAGAAAATGCAAATTGATGGTTAGAAGGGCGATAACCTAACGTGAGGAATCTTTTAAAAGGGAAGCTAAACCTGTATTATAAAAGATAGGAAAACCCAAACCTAGGATTGTTTTCATCAAACAAAACCATCTTTGAAATTCAACAATTTGCCATTCTTGATTTCAACCCCACTTTCTTTCCAAAAGCTAAAAGTTTTCATATGAAATGTAACTCCTCTGTTGGCTTTGAATATTGGCTTGAAAAACATTGACCACTCTGAATTCGTAATAGTGGGTAACCCACTGCTTTAATAAAAATAAAGGGGAATGCATCCTGCTTTTCCATGCACCTAGCCCAATTCAATGCATATGGCATTACTTGTGGGTACAAATTTGTATCTGTTAAGAGTACAAATAAGCTTTATCGGGGAATAACTTGTGCTTAAGACATTCATGCAGAATTTAGGAATATATGCTGTACTGCACTGAAGGGGGTAATGTTGAGATGCATATATGGTAATACAACTCTTTAAATATAACCTTTGGGCTGGTACTGCTTTTCTTTATATCTGGCCTATGCCCCTATAAATAGACTTCCTTTAGTAGAGACATTCCTGTTTTACATGGGAATAACTGATAGCAGAGTAAGGTCCTGTGCATATTTTATGTATGAAGAAGTGGTTTTGTCTGTTGTGACTTTTACTAGACAAGAAGCCATGGGGCTGGCATCTTGAAGGTGTGAGGGTTTCTTCTTTATCACCTGTACCTCGTGACTCTAAATAGCTCTGTTCAAAGTGCAGTTCTACAGCAATGTACTTATATTTGATAATAAGAATGATCGCAAATTAGGCTATGTTTTGCCAAAGAGGAGTTGGTGGTAGACCCTGGCCCCAGTGACTGCTGGCAAATCAGAACAGAGTTTAGTACTCTGGTTTAGAAGCTGTGTTAAAATGCCCCATAGTGTTCTGTAACTTAATGCAACTTGGAAGACTTTAGTCTTACAGGGGAGAGAAAAGCAGTATTACCTTTACTCAATTAGCTGTGTCTGCTGCAGTTAAACTCAGATGTTATCCTGGTATTTAAAAGCACTACTTAGCCTGGGTGTGAGGAGGATTTTGCGGTTCTTTTCGCATAGCTCTTTGTAAAGCATTTTTAGGTAGTGCCAGAGTTTGGAAGTGTTGCGGACAAGGTGTAGTACTGATTCATGAGTCATGCTGTTGTGCCATTTCACAAAATCCTTTAACTTTTTAATTAAGCCGAAAGTACTCTGAAATTTAATTTGGAGCCTACTTCTGGAAATCTGTGGTGACTTGTCTGTGAACAGTCCCACTGAAGTCACTGAACAGTAATTGCATTTCCTACTTTCCTGGCAGTTCTTTGGAATAAAATGAGTGTATTTGTTCCAGACCATGTGCTAAGATGTGGTTTGTTTTTGTGTGTTTGTGATCAAGAAGTGTGCTCATTTTTTTTGGGCTGTTTTCACTTGTCTGAACTGAATAGAAGTCTGCCTGGCTACCAGCTTACCAGCCCAGCAGTAAAGTCAGACTATATGGCTTGATATTTTTTGAGCATAATTAACTTGTTCATAACACTAAAATGTTTTATTTCGGTGTTCAGTTCAATCATCTTGCAGCATTTGACTAATACTTTGTCTCTTTGTTCTTGGAAAGTTGAGCAAAAAAGACATCCTTATCCAAGCTGCTGTCCAACAGCAGTATTGTCAGCTTCGCTGTTCTAGTTGTTAGGGGCATTTCTCTGTTATGGTTGGAGGCACCACTGGAGTCATACGTTTCTAAGGTCTATATTTTCTAGTGTAGTACAGGTGCATGCAGTTGATAACTTACTGACAATGCTGCTTCACACACAACTACAAAAACCTTCTGAACAGTAGCTCAGGAAAGTGGTGTCACCAGATTTTTTTGAATATAGAATTTATTTCTTTCCAGAATTTGCATTATGAACTGAGCCGATGCTGATTATTTTGAGGCTTCTTGGTTTTTTTAGGATCATGCCCCAAAGAAGCTAGGGCAGAGAACAAATTTAACTGAATGCAGACTCCATTTTTAAATGCTGCTAAAAAATAATTTTGCCATTTCACTTGGATGAGCACTAATGATTAAAATATCTCTATCCAGTTTCACTAATTAACCACTAGAGATTGTTTTATTTTGGGATTCATAAAAGGCATCTGTAACCTAGTTTAAGTGCATGTACAGGATTTAAAGTAAAATGTATCTTACATTTGTGAAAGAAAGAATCTGGAATATATGTTTGGAGCTTTTGTTTGTGTGAGTTCAAGGTCTTGAACAAATTTTTTTTTTAGTACAACAGGGTCAGAGGTAAAAAACGGACTGTGTTTTCTGTGATCAGTCTTGTCTGCAGTGCAAATCTGGAGCAGCGTAGGTGGTGTTTTCAAATATGCTTTTACTGCGTCTTCTGCAATAAAACTACTTCAGTGGTTTGACTGTATTTGACCCAAGGGATTAGCTGCCCTGTAAGGAGCTAGAGCTCTGTGGCTGGGGATGGGAGAAAAGGAGTTATTTTCACTCGTTGCTCTGGAGACTCCCTTCCTGTGTGAGAATCCTGCATCACTTAGTTTACCCATCATTAGGATGGATTGGACTGTGGGATAGCACAGAGCAATTTTAACAGCTTTGAGTAACCTGTCCAAAATTGATTATTTTTTCACTCCATATTGAGATGCTGAGTAAAATGCAGATAACTATAACTATTTATAAGTTTTGGTTATTTATATGCTCTAGAGAGGCATGTCATTGTTTTTTTTTATCTCCTTGTTATTTTCAACAAAATCATTTAGAGCATTAAAATGCACTAGAAATAACAAATCATGCTGATTTTCAGTCTACTTTTCAGAAAAGCTGTAAAAAATTAGTTGCAGCTTTTTTCTCTCCAGATATTCTGTTGCCATTCCATAATGTTTTCCATTAGTTATCTTCTTCCTCACTACTTTGATTCTTTTTGTGAACCATTGCAATTTGAATGTAACTGCTTTGAAGTAGGGGCATCCTGGACCAATGTTCTTTGGTATTTCTGAACCCAGATTGACTGTTTCTGTATCAGATGAGAATCAGGGCCAATACTTAAAGGTTAAGACCACCATAATTTTAACACGTTTGTGGGTATACTTGCATGTTGAATGTAGACACCAGTACAGCCAGTAATCATGGGCCCCAGAACTTTATAGCTCAAAAGAAACAAGGGCCCATTCTATGAAAAAGCAAGTGTTAACTGGTCTTGATGCATGCTTATGTGTGTTACCAGTCCAGTTCTGCCCCATCAAGACAGAGAAATGAATAACTGTCAGAAAAGTGAAGGAGGTCAAAACTTGGTCTGCCAGGTGTTAAACATGACCCAGTTATTTTGCTTGCTTTCTCCTTTCTGGATTTCTTTGCATTCATGGAAAAGTAATTAAGGATTTGGAAAGCATGAAGGTGGAATATATTAGCCTTATCTATATCTAAGTTCTGCAGGAATTCAGTGAAAATACAGATACTTTTTTATGTGTATTTGTGAACTATATAATACTGTGTTTGTAAGAAAAGAAATTTAATACTGTATATTCGCATCCAAAACCAAATAATGCTATCTTTAATAATAAATGACAGTGCAGATTGATTTTATTCATATTAACTGACTAAAATATGTAGATGGCTTGGTAGCAGCAGAAGTGTAAGCCATCAGTAACCGGCAATGCCTGAACCTCTCAGCATTATTTGTGGTGATGGTACCTGTCAAGTTCAATTCTGTTAAAAAAGGGAGTCTCCCTTTTGGGTTTTCTAACAGTGTCTTGACCTTTGCTCCCTTTTGTTGCCAAGGGGTGACAGGTGTCTGGAGCAGCTAAGCAATATGACAGTTAGCCTGTGCTTTGTGTCAGCTGGCATTCATTAGTGTTAATAATCACCTGTGGTTTTGTACTATTCAGAAATGTATTTATGCCTATTAATCTTGCTTTGCGGACAAGATAGGGATAGACTATTGAGTTGCTTTACTTTCTCCTTTCTTTGTGTAGGGATTGAATTTGTAAATGCGTGAAATCTAGGAAATTTCAAGATGTCACTTCTATAGTAGAATCATTAACCCTTGTTCTCCTGTTGCAATCTGCTTTGGTGGCACCATGCCATGCTGTGGTGGTGGGTCCAAGCAGCTTTCTGCACTGGGAGCTTTGTGCAGTGCTCATGTTCGAGGCGCCACTTCCCTTACAGAGTCCAAGTCCCTCCAGCTGTGTTATACATGTTGCTGTACCTATCCCTGGGCTGTGCTTTCACCAGTGCTTGAATCCACAACTGGGCTGTGCACATTGCCATTGAAAGGGTCGGTCTGATCATCATTGCTCCCTGGGAGTGTGTTCTTTTTCCCCCTCCTTGCCAAGGCACTAGTGTTTGCACAGCTGCAGGATGAGCTCTTTAAGGTTAGAGTTCAGCCAGATCATGTTCCTGATGTACACAAGAGTTTTTGGATGAGAGGTAGAACTGGCTTGTCTGATAGCAGTGTAGGCTTTTGTCACTTAAGTGTACGTGTTTAAATTTTAGTAAGCGAAGGTGGGAGCTTTTGCTTGTGCATCTGCAGAAAAGACAAATCTTGGAGGTAGAGCAGGTGAAGGACATAAATTGGTGTTCATGATATCCCTAGTAATCTCATGGCATAACTGCTTGGGGACTTAGAGTCAACGAATTTTTCCCTTTTGGGCTGTCTGGGTATCTGTTACTCAAAGATATCTCAAATGTAGAGCTGGGGAAGAGGGAAGGAAGTTGAGAAGTGGTAGCTGATCCCAAAGGCACACCTGAACAAAAAAAACATTTCCCTATGTTGATCACTTGTTCATGTGCACAAAGAAGCTATAATCTCTCAAAAACTGCAAATACATCAAAGACTATAATTTTAAAAGAAAGTATCCACAATTACTGGATTTTTATGCTGTGTGATTTGTGTTTATGGGGTATATGGAGCAGGGGTGCAGCAATCTTTAAGAATGTGCATTAGTCTATCTGGGAGGTAAGGATGAGCTGGATTGTGCTAAAATACAAGATATTCCTGCAATGGAGGAGTGGTAAAATGATGGCAGTGATGGTAGACTGTGCTTCTCTGGAAGCAGTCACTACTATTTTTCCAGCAGTTCATAATTTATGATGAGTTGAAATAAGAAGAAGGGAGCAGTAAATCTTGGGGAAGAAGCAGAAATGTTTTAACAAAAAAACACAATGGTGCTTCAAGGGATGCGAGACGTGAGAATTACCATTCTATTCAAATTGCTGATTACTGCTGAGAAAGCATTCTAGGGAAGGCATGAGAGAAAAGCTAGAACACTTTAAAATATGGGTTAGGATTGGAAATCTATATGTTTGGCTGTTGGCTATATAAAAGGTAACAAGCCTGGCAAGCCCTCCATTCTTGGGCTTGGTGATGAAAGGGGAGTATATGCTGGTGGTCTGTGAAGGGTCTCTGGGGTTTGTAAAGATCACTTTGGTTGTGAGGGAGGTGGGATTTGGATAGGCACAAAACTGTCCACTTTTAACTAACCTATCTCTTCCTGAGGAGAAGGTATTTTGTGTGTTCAGCCATGAAGTCATTACCTTGTTTAAAAGAGGATAACACAACATAATGCAACTTTTTAGCATGCTGATTTTTATATGCAACTATATTGCTGGTACTTATATGGTTTCTAATGAATTATACTTACTTCTGTGGCTTTCTTCTGCTTACTGTCAGGAGAGCTACACTTGCTGAGAACTACTCAAAAGTATGAAGGTGTATCTGCCCAGAAGCTTGATTTTTCTCCCCCCCCTCCATCTGACTTTGTTTCTTCTAGGGCAGGTTGTTGGATCAGTAAACTATGGCCTCCTGAGAGCTCTGCTCTTGAGAAACTCAACATACTTCCTCTGGTCATTGCCTGTCACACTGTGTGGTAATCTGACTGTTTGTGATTGGGGTTTTTTGGTTGGGTTTTGTTTTTTATTGTATTGACTGAGTCTCTCTTTCTACTTATTTTACTGGTGCATTGGTGGGGAATCATGCTCATGAGAAGTTTCCAGTGCTCCCTTGAACCAAAACAGTATTCACTTGAGATTCATCGCTGAATTTGTTATTCCTCTCTTGTGAAGAAGTAAATCTACAGGGCTTTATTGCAGTCCCAAAGCAGCAGTAAATGATAGAAAAGCTGAGCACAGTAAATTTCACTTGTGCTCAGGCACTTGGTTAAATTTCTCATTTGCTGGGGAAGTTCCTACTGCATACATTTATATAATATAAAATCTAGCAATACTTTCACATCTACTGTCACATTAAAAGTAATGACAATTGATAGAACTTCAGATTTCTCCATTTGAAAGTCACTCTGGTGGGCAGGAAACGTCTGCTCTCTTCTGTTCAAACAGAAGTAATCACTATATAATTTTAGTAAATGGGGAGGAACAGACCTTTACCTGCCAGGCTTCAGTTATTTTCCCTCCCCTACTGGCAGTGAGTATGCATGCTGTTCCAAAAAGCAATTTTGGCAGATGGCTGCCTGCTTAATGGTATATGAAGAATGATACCTTAAAAAAAAAAAAAAAAAAGGCTTTTTTATTGGTTTTAAATAGCTCCTGCTTCCATTGCAAATACGTTCTCTCAGCCTTGATTTTTGGGAGTTTGGTACCGAGAAAAAATCTTTTGAGGTGTAATTGTAAAAATAAAATTTAAAGAAATCCTGTCAACTCTTGTCAGCAGTTTTGAAGGGTTGGCCACTTCTTTCCCCTGGGTGCCTGGGTCCAGCAGCAGTGTCATCTTTTGGAAGATGTAGTCTTCATTCTAACCCAGCACTGTTACGTGTCTGGCTCCTGTGCTGGGAGCTGCAACACTGTACTGGGGATGGTCTTCCTTAAATGTTTTTCCTCACGTCACCACGTAGACAGTAAAATACAGAATCCCACTTTATTCCATTGCTTTGCCTCACCACTAAGTCTTTCAGCTTTGAAAAATAGTAGCAGAAAAAAAAAAGGTAAACTTTTAAATGCTGTAGAAACTGAAATCACGTTTGTTTTAGAAAAGCTGTTTTAGTTGCAAGTGTGCTTTGTTATCAGTAAGGAGTGTGGTAATGGATCTTCTTACAGGATTTCATGTTTGATTAATTGGGTTTCTTTGTAGCAATAGATAAAAAATATTTTAACTGATCATTTATATCAGCAGAAAACCATTGAGTATAGAAAGTAAAAGCATTTTTTCCATTCCAAGTTTTTGTTTGAATTTGTTCCCAAAAATCAATTATCTGTTTTTGCCAGACTGTTTGAGGAAGTTCCATCCCTGAAGAATCATTTGGGGTAATACCAGTGTTGTTCAGGTGCTGTCTGCTGCATCATCTGAGACTAAATGCAACTAATTCAGAGAAGATTTAAGGGTTTTGAGGCGGTTTCCTGGAAAGGCACATGTTTTTCTGTAGGACTCATAGGGATGTTTTTTCCTTCCAGTTCATGAAAGGCTTCCTTCTAAATTGAATGTGCATGTTTGCATATGCACCAGCTGAAGGTGTCTTGCTTTACCATTCTTGACAAGTTTGCTGTCTGCTCTAAAGCAGAAAGGGTACCTTTATAAAAGTTGTCAGTCACAGCTGTTTGACTATGTTGGAGAAGAGGCAGGGAGGGAGAATAAAAAGTGTAGTAATACCAAAATGAGAACAGACTTCCAGGTTTCTTTTCAGTATTTCAAATAGCTGGAAGACCATCTCAGTTCCATTTGGGAATTAATAGCTTAACATATTCTATTAATGATCAGTGAGTTTCAGCTATTTCCTGACAAGCATTTTGGACTAACTCACTTGGATGCACATGTCCTTTTGTATCTTTGATATATTTCTCAAGACAAGCTTCTGTGTTTCCGTTGCTTTTGCCTAAACCTGTTTCCCAAATTATTTTGCAATCCCCATTGTATGTACAGCAGGAGGCTGTATAGTGACAGTGTGTCAGACTTTGTAATTCCCAATAACCCTCATCTTCAAAGGAAATCAGGTGCTAATGAAAATTTAAAAGGCACAGAATAGAACAAGGGTATTGCAATTAATATTTTCAGTATTTGAATTTGTGGTGACATTTCCCAAAATCTGAAACAAAAATTTATTTTTTTTACTGACCTTTGTGATCTGAATAAAATCTTCTGAAATATCTGTAGCCTTAGGAAAATGAATCTGATAGAGCCAAACCAATTGCTTTTGTAGTGTAACATTTTCTCACTTGGTGCTGCTGAAAAGGAAGGGTAAAAAATTAAACTATCTCAGTTTCCTTTTTACTTAGAATGACAACTTCTCTTGCAGCAACAAGTCATTTGTGGTTACTTCTCCAATGTATCGATACCTGATTTATGTAGTAACAAATTTCAAGGTAAACTGCTATCACTTTTAAAAAGTCAGCAACAACTTGAAGATACTGCATTTTGTTTTTCTAGGAAGTACACATTGATTTAATGTTAGAAGGCAAAGTTTTGTTGAAAGGCCATCTTGTTGGTATACACAAGAAAACATGAAACTTATGCTTAGAAGACAATTTACAGCAAGGTTGTTTGTCATTCTTTTCTGCCCCAGTTTCCACCTCTGTCATTCAGGCCTCCTTGGCTCATTCATCTTTGAGTATGACTAAGACAGAAGTCTCCTATGGGTCAGTAAGGGTGGGATAACAGTGGATATGCTGCTATGAAATAGCAAATCTGAATTGAGCTCAGATCATCCTGTTTCCATGGCCCACTACAGTATGAAGTGTGGAATCTCCCTGTCCTTTTAAAAGGTTGGCCTTGCCTTGATTCATGTTTAAATAAAATAGCTTCAGCCTCTGTCTTCAGCATCAGTGTAGATGCCTTCTTCCTGCCCAGAGTAAATCAAGTGGATTGAGCTTCAGTAACAATTGTAGAAAGTATTCAGAAACGTTGGCAAACATTAACAGCCCAGGGTCTACACTGGAGCAAGGCTTTTGTCTAGATAAAATGGGATGGGCTAAGGTAACTGTTAACTAAATACAATCCAGTTTCACTCTAAGCAGGTCTTAATCTGACTTTCTGAGAGCATTCTCTTATAGGTAATGAACAGATATACCTGAGAACAAAACTCTAGCTTGAAAAGTACTTTAGTGAGCTGACAGTTCTTAGCTCTCCCAGTCTAGAGGCTCAGTGTGGCATTTCTGGCTGAAGGTTGTTGCTATTTGTTGCAGTTAGATGCTAGCTTGGGGGCTCAACCCCCTATATTTTCCTTCCCTTACCACTTTTTCTTTTAGTTGGGCATATGCAGGCAACAACAGTCAGTTGTGGCTTTAGATGTCATTCTGGTTCCAGGCATGGAGCAGGAAAATTTCAGCTTTGGCAATCATTTCTTACCCCTCACAAACCAGAGCAGAAACACTGGCAGTATGGTTGGAGTGATATTAGTTCTGTCTCACTCTTCACAATTTCAGTAGCAGCTCCATAAACAGCGAACAGTAAACTAACTCCTGTGACTCTTCTAGAGTATGTTCATCCTGTGTGACTATCATATACTTAGTGCACAAAACAGCTTTCAGTTCTGCTATTACTGTTTCTTTGAAATAATTCATGTTTTGTTGGAGTAAAAGTCAAGTTATTTATCTGCTGGCTGATGCCCTGAAGGAAAAATGGCTAGGAAGCAATAACCAATTTAAAAAGAAGTCCTGAAACTTTACTTGTATGGGCAGTGGTTCTAGCTGTATTGCTGATGCTATTTGTTAGATGCTGTTAATCAATCACATTTTGGCCCTTCCTGTGGAATGTACTGAAGACCTAGCTATAATTTACTCCTAGACTTTGATTATATCTGTATTCTTAAAAGGTTTTTGCCATGAAAAGCCATGCCTGACTCCCAGTGAAAGGATGCAGCATGACTGGTCGTATTACTCAAATGTGATCTTCAGGAGAGACCAACTGTATCCACAATGTGTAGTGCTGTGCTTGTGTCTCTTCTAAGCATCTAGCAAATCTGACAAATTGTTTTCAGGGTATTTTTAACAGAAGAATAGCTGGAATAACTTGATGGCTGTGTCACTGCTGTCAGCATAGTGATTTTAGCCTCATGGTAGGTATGTGCTGCATGCAGTGGGGTGAGATGAGGCATATAGTGCCACTACTGCTGGGTCAGTGTTGGAGGGCACTGAACTTTGACGTGTTTTTTCCTGCATTATCTGTAAAGAGCAATATCTGTATACAGTTGTCCACAGAAGTGATACCTGCATTTTGCTGTGAAGGGAACAAATGCTTATTTCCAGAAGAAAGGCTGTTGAGCTACCCTATGTAGTGTGGATGACTGGTGACCAAGAAACCAGTTTAGACTAGGGAGCTGAGATTTTGAGAGTTTGGACTTAGCCCTTCCACATGTTGGCCATTTGTCATGGCAAATTCACCATGTACAACACTGGTCATACTCTGGTCCTGGCTATTAAACTGTATGGTGTTCTCCCAGTGTGTGGTCTGGCTTTGTAAAGGAATCCTGAATGGTGTCTGATTTGCCAGAATGTACTCAGCTCAGTAGTCCTGTCCCTCTGTGTTAAAATGTATTTGCTCTGGCTCCTGGACATGAGCTGTTGTGTATATGATGCAGCATCCACACATGGGTAATAGTATATTCTTGGAAGATCTTACAGGGATTAATTTCGGATGGGTGGTTGTCTCTGGAATGCAAGCTGGGTGTCAGTCTCTTCTTACTAGGATACAGCTGGCAGTGTTATACAGCTCTAAGTGTTGAGATTGTTTTGACAGGAATTTATCAGATGTTACTAAGTTTCTTAAACTTTGATATCTCTTATTTTCTCAGGTCAGTAGCTTGGAATGTGAGATACCAGTGGCCACCACTGATGTGTGGAAACTTCTTTTCCAGCTCTAATGTGGCTGTAAACTTGATTTCCAAATTTAGAAGAGTCCTTTAAATGACAGTCAGACCCATCAGAATTCTAGATATAAATAAATTAATTACTGGGACTACAACAAACAGCTACAGAATACTGCTTGTGGTACTGTCCTGAAGTGCAGTAGCCATGTGAGGAAGGAGAGCAAGCTGAATCTGGGAGGAAAATACAGTATTTATTGTTCAGGAGAGGATTGGGACAGTTCCTGTTTTCTTCCAAATTGTTGTGCACTGGTGGTATGTCTAGGAGCTACCTGTCTGTCTTTCTGCCTTTCTAATTCTAAATGCTAACCTAAAAAGGATGTAATAACCTAATGCACCTGAATATGAGAAGATCTTATTCTATAATGTGTTTCAGTGCACTAAAGGGTTTACAAATACTGTTCAAAACTGACATCTGGGTAGTGTCTGGAGGATGACAGATTGTCACCAGAGTGACACAGGATGGGCTATGTGTGTATTTTTAGTTGGAATTACTTTTCTCTAGAGCCCAGGAGTCTTAAGAAATGAAGGAAACCTGAGAAGGAACTGTCACTCTGGCTAAACCCTATGGGAAGGCAAGCTCATTGTCTCAGTGATGGTACTCTCTATCATGTTACTTCTGGTTAGGATTGGGAGGATCTCTAAACTTCAGGAAGGTGTTTTCCAGGGGACCGTGGTTTGTGTCATGATTATGAGCACAATTTGGAAGTGTAGCTTATGCATCAGAAGTATTGGTGTACACAGGCCCATGTTTTCCTTTGTGAAGGGAAGTCATCCTTGTGGTGCAGTTGATTTTTCTCTAAAGTTATACTTACTGGCCTACTACATGTGATTCTTTTTTCTTCACGTTATTTATGTATTTTCTGATCTAGACAGGCTTTCCTGAAGTGATCCTGCTTATGTTGCTTTCTCTCTGCTCAGAACTTGTTATAAAGTTGTCAAGGATTTACATGGTGTTTTGTATAATTTTTTTTTTCTTCAAAATCTGAGGTACTGAAAATGGAAAAGTAATTTCTTTAGTCTTCTGCTGCAATGTCACTGTAGAATTGTAAGGTTAGAGTGAAGTTATGGTTCCTTCTCAGTCTTGGTCTGTTTTGACCTGAAGGCAGATTTGCAAACCCCCAGCTTATTGTGGGGTCTCTTGCTTAAACAGGCAGTTCATAAACTCAGAAAGGGAAAGATTAGCACTCCTGCTTAAAGAAAATAAGTAAATCTGTATTTTAAGCTATTTGACAAGATGAGAATACAGTAAAATTATTCTTATAGCTTATCAACAGAAATATAGCAAAATGATTTTAAAAAGAATGTAAACTACACATCATATATGGTTCTCTTTTTCCTTAATCTATGATTTACAGCATGGCTTTCCAATAGAAATTTGTGTGGTGTGTAATACAATGTATATGCTGAAGTTTTGATTTGAACCTGAATAACCTATATTAAGTTCGATCATGTGTGGATATTAAAATGGTTTACAGTATGTAGTAATCAATCATAATAAATGACATGTGTTGATACCAAGTTGCAACTCGGCTCAGTGCCCATAGTAGTGTTTGGATTTGAAGTAACCTATTGCATTTAAATTGAGCACATGCACACAATTGGCAAAATTTAATTGCCTGGCTATTTACTGTTTGGTTTCATGGTAGCACACAAGATCTGAGTACTAGAGTCTTTGAAAAATGAGGTGTCCAAAGTTTTCAGCTATTTATCTGCCAGACATGGTGAGGTGAAGTATAGAAGACCTTTAGAGAAAAGACTGAGAGGAAAAAACAGCTTTAAATAACTCCAGGGAGAGCTTCAGAAAAACAGAACCCAAACCAGTGCTTCTCTACTTTCAAAGCAGTGTATTTAGGCATAGCTGCATGACTCTCATTAAGTTCATCTGAGTCGTGCAGCTAAAGCCCCATGCAATGGTTTGAAAATGTAGGAAATAGAAGTGGTCTTAAACCAGACATCTGGGCTTCTATCCAGTTTTCCAGTGATGTCTGATGCATGCCATTAATAAAGCATCATCCATGGTCTGAATTATTAAATTATAGAACTCCTTGCAGAAGGCTTGTAAGTCAGTTTTATTTTCAAAAAGGGGGGAAAAAAGCCAAAAACTTCTGTGCACTCTTCAGCAACCATTGCTAACCACAGGGCCCTCTTCCTTTGGAAGTGTTAACCTTTTTTCATCCTGACTTTTTCAGTTGTCATCTTGACTTTTACTCCAAAGTTCTCACAAAGGTACTCATGTTCTGAAGTCCATGTTCTGCTTCTAATTTTTCCTAGTAGACAAAATGTGCCTTCCCTTTGCTTGTTCCTTTATCTCGAGTAGAGCTTTATACAGTACAGGTGCCATGTTGAGAAAAGCACACCTTTTCAGAGGTGAAGATGCTTTGCTGGTTCCTTGTCTTTTATATCTTGATGCTGACAGGAAGGTAGTGATGTTACTAACTCTTTAGAAGCTTACTATTAAAAGAAATTCTCAATAGTGAGGAAGATCATCTAATTACCTCTGCATGCGAAAGTGAGATTTGGTTTTGTCTTCACATGCTAACAATTAATCTGTGTATTTAACGTTTTTTTTTAAGAAATCCAGAAATCTAAGTTAGTCATTACTATGCTCCAGTCTCAAGTTTGTTACCATTTCATAAGTGTTACCAGTTTGACAGGGGTTCTCTTTTGCCTTATTCTGGTATAAGTGTGGAAGGAATTACTAGAAATGTAATAATAAAAAAAATGAGCTATTGACTCTGCTTTTACGCAAATGTCTTCTGTGGCTTTTTGGAATGCCAGAATTTAACTTGCCTGTGATAGCTGTAATTTTGGCAAGCTGATGGCAATGCATGAAGAGCAGGCGAAGAGGAATACCTCTGTAATGGCTATGGGCAAGTAGGAACACTCTCAGCCATGGCAAATGGCTTGCAATATGCTTTTGTGTTGCGGGTTTTGTGGGTTTTTTTAAACTAGACAAGGAATAAATGACTTTTCAGCTCTAGATTTGCTTCAAAATACATGGTTCAGCTTTGTAACACACTGAAGTTGTTGGTTATGACTCTGAATCTAGTGCTGTATTAAGAAGCAACATTGTGATGTATTAGACATAACCTTGAAGGTTTTAAAATGTCTGTGCAAAGCAAAACAACTTTTCCATAGGCTGCATGTTTTATGTTATCTGAGAGGCCTTAACACTGAGTGCAATTAAAACCTGTAAATACCAATATTCTTTTTCCTCTTCTGTTAACTTTTGGGGAAAACTAACACAGTAGTTTTGAATACAGTATCTTGTTCTAAATAAGATCTAACCTGCAGACTTAAGAATGGATGTGAGTTAGTTTTACAGTTCAAGAGTATGCATATGTATGTCACACTGTGAACTTGCCACATAAAATGGATGCTCTATTTGCTGTGAAGGTGTTTTGTTCTTCATTTTTAATCATAGAAAACTCTGTGTTCTTAATGCTCAAAAGTATTCATGTAAATTGATTACTTTGGAGAAACACAATGTTATATGAAAAATCACTCAACAGTAGCTCTGACAGCTCCTCCCTTCCTTTAATCTCTGGTTGCTTCTCCAACACTGGACAGAAGGTAAAAGCTTTTATAGAATATAATAACCTATTTTCTCAATGTGTGGTCTTAGTATCTGAGCTTGAAGTATGGAAGCATATAAAATGGTTGCACTGTAGTTTTGGGGGCAGGATGGTGGTTTCAACTGAAGGTTGAAATAACTTGTGCTCTATTTCAGCAGCATGAAAAAGACTTTGACCCCAAAGAGATCATGTCAGTTGTGTGGTATTTGAGGTGGCTAAAATCCAGCTGCTGTAGCTTTTACTTTTGGAAATATTTACCAACTTGTCAAAGCCTCTTCCCTTCAAGAGGAGGATCTTCAGTAGTCTTCACTTAAGACATTGTAGTATCTGAGCTAAAGGAACATGTGTTTGTGCTAGAACTAAGACAAACAGGGTAGAGAATAGCTCCCCAGGAATGAGTGACGTCACCAAGGACCGAACATTTGCCTGTGAGCACATTACAAGGGACTTCCAGCCTAGTGCAGCCCAGGAATTAGCTGTCATTCATATGGCAGTTCTGAGGCTGGGGCTTCTCTTCTATGTTATTTTCATCAGCGATGGGGAAAAAAACTTTGAATGGCAACTTCTGAATGGCAAGATGTCTGATGCAAGTAAGCACTTGCTATGTTAAAATTATCCAAAGGACTAACATTATGGCAGTGAAAATGGATTTGGATAGTGTTTCTGCAGATTAAGCATGATTAAAAGATAAGCTTGGGGTTAAAAACATTAATTATACTTTACCTGAAGAATATCTAGTTTACTAAGGGTAGAAGGTCTGACATGTAAATCCTGGATATATTTCCCCAGAAGTGGTTGGATGTGGTGGTGTATTCTCTGTTGTTAGTATTGAGCAACTGAGACAGATCCCACTGTCAAGTGGTTTAAGGTTTCTTGTAATGTTTGACTAGCACAAGTGAAATAATAAGCTTTTTCCCCCACCTTTCAACTTCCAGGGCTGAAATCCCCAAGCAGTGAAGCAAAGGCTATTTCTGACATCCGCTTTCTCCTCATATAGTCATCCAAACTATAAACAAATGTTTCCTTGCCTGCCATAAGGGTTTGCCTACACAGGGAAGTTACAGTGGTTTAACTGCGATGTGACTGTAAATCCACTTAAATTGATTCCAAATGTTTTGCGAGCACTCTAAGCCTGATTTAAACTGAAATGATGGTGTGGATAGTTTTTTTCTGCCGACTTAAAACCTGCATTTTAAATTAATTGACTTGATTGTTGTGCTGCAGTATGGAAGACATAGTCTTAAATGAAACATTAAGTTACTGTCTGTTGTGATATCCTATTTGGAGTTTAAATGATAAAGTACTCCTGAGTGAGTGGAGGTTGGGATAGCCCCATGCTGTACAAGGGTTGTTTGCTTTGTTTAATTCCAGATGGGTCTCCAGTGCCTCTTGGAGGGAGCAGTAACTATGCTGTGTTTTTCAGTTCTTCCAGAGCGCTGACTACCAGACTTACATATGTGGACTGGCTTGTGTCCATATTGCTCAGTGTTAGCACCTGGAGGAATAGTAGGTTGACTGTCTTGTGGCCCTTTGTACTGGGTCTTAGTAGACCAACTGTGGGGGTTTTTTTGATCTTTGAAGTGCCAGAGAGAATGAGGTCTGTGTTTATAACATTAGTGAGGTCTCACATTGTGGATCTAGGGCAAGATAAGAGGATATTTGTGGGTGCTAAGCCTGCCAAGATAGCTTAAAGAACTGCATGGGTTAACGGTGCCAGATTTCAGACTAGCTGTGGACCATATGCAGTGAAAGACATTTCATAGATTAAATTATTGTGCCAATGGAGAAATCTTTCTAGATTAAAAGACTACTTCTCTTACCTCTTAGCAGCATTGTTTAGAACAAGTATTTCTTTCCTGTCCTGGCCTGAAGACATCTCTAGGGGATGTGAGGTACCACTCTTTTACATATATATTTGTCACCAGCCCTGTTCTCTAGGCAGAGTTGGTAAAAACACATGGTTACCAAAGCGTTCAATATTGCTTATTAACCATCTGGTTGAACTGTTGAAATATGAGGAGGGGCATTCCCTCAACCTTACTTGAGTCTGGTCTTCTGTTCATAATGTTCCTTCCCCTTGCTAATCAGGTCCTAAAAAACAAACCAGTTGCACTAGCTTTCTGCCTCGTGTGAAGACTTGTGCTTGAGGTCAGTGTTTTCAATCCTACCTAACACTCCTTGTCAAAGGAAGTTGTGTTGCAGGATGCTTACAGGACTTAAGAGGAAACAGGAAAATACCAAGAAATAGAGCTGTTGCAGGTTGCTACTTAGGCAAGGTACAGGAGACTTGGAAAATCTGCCAAGCTGGATATTTGCAGATACTGGGTACCTGGAAATTGCATCATACTCTTCCCTGGGGCTTGGATTGCATGCACTGTTAAAGATGAGTAACTAGGTGGGATGTGCCATTGGCTTGAATGGGTATGACTGTCCTAATAATCCTATGCAAAGTTAGAATCTGTAGTTTTTTCTGGAATTGAGATGCTCCTTCCGAGACCTAAGTACTTTCTCCAGTAACCAAGATCTTACGAGGGCTGCTACGTGCTTCCAAGGAGAAAAGAAATGTTAATGCATGTGATTTGAATAGGTAAAGCTGGTCATTATTCTTATTTCCTGGTTGCCTTTAATTTACACAACGTGCTGTACTGGTTCTTTCTTTTTTTATTAAAGGTCTTAATGTGCCTCAACTCAGATGTTGAGTTACTGCATTCTGCACCAAGGAGAACTACTTTTTAAAATATGTATGCTGTTCATATCTAAAATGAGGGGAGAATGTAATGGGATAACCATGACTGATTTAGTTGGACAAATTTTCATATAATACATAGTTTCCGTAGAGAAGAATGTCTTTTGGAGCCTCTGCTGTGTTATGAAGAGCTCAGGAATTCATGAAGTAAATATGCATCTCTTTTTTGCATTTAATTAATTTGGTTTGCAAATGAAAAACATCTGTTCATCATTTCTTGCACTCTACAGGTGCTTTTCTGCACCTGGGTAGTTCTGGAGCAAAAATACTGTTGGAGGACTAGAAGAAGGGACTTATACAAGCAGCTAGAGTCATGCTGTTCTGTGTAATAGATCAAGTGAATTGTGGTATGGATGCTTTCTGTGCATATTTCCCTACCTCCCACTGCATGAAAAGCTAGCAACACTCGTGATCTTTACTGTAGTTAGTTTGTGGATATTCTACCCAGGATATAAATTCCCTTTCTTTCTGAAATAGCTTTAGGGTCTTGTACAAATAATGTTTTCAGTTTATAGGCATTTGCCTGATGTTCAGGTAAGCTTGTAGTTAGTTTTTCTTCATAATTTTTTGTTCCCTGTTGCATAAAAGATGACAGATACATCTTCGTTGTCAGAGTTGCTGTTTATAGTATTGTCGAAGCTCAAACCTCATTGTTAGACCTTATTCCTGTGAGTGTTGCCTCAGGTGCCTTCTCAGATTTTCAGTCTGTGTAACCACTCAATCTTACTATTTTTTTGTGGAAATTTGTAAAAAGCTACAGAAGCTGGAGATATATCCCTGGCCTGTGTTCAGAGGCAATTTGATGGTCATTTGTCATGAAGGGTTTTCCCATCAGGAAGGTGATGGTGCGAGTTAGCTTGCTCTGGTTAAAAACTCATTTGCAAAATGCTGGAATTCAGAATTCAGGAATCATGTGAATCTGTTGCTCCTGTGTATGAACTTCTAGGTTTTTCTTGTCTAAGGTATTTTTCCTAGCTACTTTGATTTGTCTTTGGACACAGCTCTATCAGAAAATACAGCAAATGCTTTAAAGCCCACCAAGAATTTATTTGTATGTATTGCAGTGAAAGAAAGCTAAGCACTTTCTGAAAGAAGTTCAAGCATTAATTATTTCTTTAGAGAGAAGTACATCAATAAGTAATTTGCCAGTGAAATGATTGCATGTCTTATATTGTGCTGCACATTTTGGCAAAAGATGTTTAGGATCCAACTCTTAGCTTTTACCAGCATGTGAAGAAATCAATTTAGACTTAAGTTACCAATATTGTATGTGTATTCACCCTGAGAGGAGTGGCAAGGAGAGCAGGAGAGCAACCTTTGTGAACTAGTCTTAGAGCCATTAGGGAAGGAGTAGCATGTTTAAAAGCAGCTGTGTAAAAAAGAAAATGGTAAGTCCTGTCTATTTTTTGATTGTCCCACTGACCAAGAAAATGGTTATATTAATAAATAAAAATGGAACAAATGTAAGATAAGTACTAGGGAGCTTTTTAGATGGCTAGAATAGGTTGTCCCTGTGCTACAATGCTAATAGAGTGGTGGGTAATCAGAAACACGGGATGCTCCTGGGATTAGTGTTGTAAAGGTTTACTCCTGTCAGTAAGACAGAAGATGAGCCATAGCTTCTGTAGTGGTCTGGCTTTTCTGTTGCACATTTTGCTATTTTCATTGGGTTCCAAGCTGTCAGCAAACTTTATGTAACCTTCCTGGATAAAAGTAGCTTAATACAAGGGCTTACAGAGACTGAATTTTATTTCATAGGGAGGAAAACAGACTTTCAAGGGGAACCTGGCAGTTCGTGTAGCCATAATAGGGAATCCTAAGGGGACTGCAGTTCCAGACCTAAAATGACCTTGCTACAGTACTGCTCCTATTACACTTAATTCAGCAGCTCTGCAGAATAATTCATTTATGTGGTGACAAGAAAAGCAAAATCTACAAACCCTCATTTGTAAGTGTAACATAAGGGACTTCTGCAAATAAAAGAAGGGAAAGGATTGAAGTGAAATGCCCTGTAAAATAGGAGCTTAGTAGTGACAGTCAGGGTCTTGCTCACCATCAGCTTTATTCAGTCAGTACTGGGAATGCATTTGGTCTTTGGAAATCTTGAAATAGTTTTAATTACTATAAGACACTGCCTTGGTTCATATCCAAGAAATAAGAATGCACAACTGCATTAGCTAAGTTATATGAATATTGATCTCCTTATCACTTTTTATCCTGAGTGCCCTTTGTACCATGTGCAGGCATAAGCGAATGCATTTGTATGTAATTGGGAACTCTCTGCTTCATTAAGCTACATATAGGCTAAATGGAAACTGCCAGCTCCACAATGCTGTAGGAGGAAGCAAGCTAAGAGCAAATGTAGCACCATTTTCTTAATGAATTACAGCATTCTACATGTTTACTTTTCTAATTCAATTTTATTTTCCTCTGTCCTGATAACCTTTACCCCTAAAAAGTTAGTGATTCAAAGAAATCTTCACTGTATATTCCTGTGTTCATTGTTGTGATGCTGTCCTGGGGTACTACATGGTTGAGGACTGGGTTTAGGATTATGTTTTCTTTCAGCTAACTTCATATGAAAACAGGATATTATGACTTTGGAGAAACAGATTACTTGTTGGTCACTTCAGGGCATGTACCTACCTATATGTGACAATGTGTGTTATAATAAGGCCAGCTCCAGCTTGAGTGAGACTAGTGTCTCAGAGGTACAGCTCCACAAGTCTACAGGCAACCAGTGTGGCTATTTAGATACTGGTTTGTGACATTCCCACACTCCCCTTCCCAAATGTACACAATATTAACTTTGTTGTGGGTTTTTTGTTGTGGATGTGGGGTTTTTTTGTATTTTGTATGGTAATTTCTGGGTCCAGATTAGTGTTAAAGCTTCTGCTCTCTCTATATTCTTGTTTTGTTATAAGATGCATTGTTACAGGTCTGTGGTGGTGTGCTTTACTCAGGCTGCAGTGAACTCTAGTGCACACCTCAGATGTGAAGAGCCTTGGTGGGTTTAGTCTCACTTGTGACTCATGGCATTATCAGGCTTCGCTTATGGAACACTGTGTTTTATTGGCTTTCCATTTGCTTGTACATCCAATACCAAATTTGCTAGTCTGTTGATCTTTTCTGTAACTGTTTTCTGTGCTTTCTTTCCCTTTCATTGCCCTTACTTGGGTAACAGTAGTAGCATTCTTTTTTCCACGGTTCCCTAATCTTCTGTTTCAAATGCTGATTTCTTGCTTTCTGACATAATTTTTATTACTGGATTCTAAGTGCTTAGCAAAACTTCTGGTGGATATATTACATGAAACTGTTGATGTTTCCTCACTTATTAATATAAATACTTAAGTTTATGGGTTTTTTTTAATCCAATTATTTCAGCACTAGAGAACAAATTAAGAATTACTAACCCAAAGCACTTGTATTACTTTATCATTGATTGAAGATACTGCTTAGCTTCAGAAAAGCCAGTAGGCCACTTAAAACCATGTAATAGCGTGTCCTTATCTATATGAGATGTGGGTCAATTACACAGTCATAAAGTTGTATCAAGACTAGTCTAGGGTGATTACATGCTGAGGAGATACCATAAATTCTCATTAATACATGCCAAGCTATTAATAGTCATACTGTACTTCTCAGTTCCACAGTGATGTGCTAGGTCTCAAGGACAGTTAAAGAAGCTGATTAGGCAGATCTAGAAGCAAAAAAAACAAAACCCCAAAATGTTAATGTTACTGAATTGGTTCCAACACTGCCATTGCTGCTGCTGTGTACATAAGCATGTCCTCCATGTCAGTGGAAACCTTTCTTTACAGCTGCTCTCTTTTTGCTAAAGAAAGAAGTGTGATGAGTAATGTTTGTTTTGTAAAAGACGACTGATAGTACTGGGAGTTCATAGTGTGGGTTTCCATTGCTTGGCAGCAGACAGTGGCCTGGCATGATGTTTCTAGCTTGCCAACCAAGCAGCTGAGCCCACCTCACTCCCCGAACAAGGATGGGGGGAGGATGTAGCCAACAAACTCCTGCCTTGTTTCCTCTCAGCTGGCATCTTCCAGCTGTCTCAGCCTGACTTCCAGCCAGAGCTGGACACTCTGCTGGCTTTGTACAATAATGATGGGTGACTTCCCAAAGTCATCAGTTTTGATCATCTTGCTCTGACTGTGATTTGGATCCCTGCAACTATGCAGGCATGCTGAAACTCTGCATGCTGATGGGGCTTGACTGACATGTCCTGAGCAATGTTGTTTTTTCATTTGATGTTTTGGAAGTCAGTATGCGAGTGGTGTCACCTATATACATGATGAGACAACCTTAGTGTAACAGTGTCAGCTTTCTTCAGACTCCAGAAAACGTAAGGAAGGATGAAAAATAAATTCAGAATAGAGCTGGCTCTTATTTGTAGAAGGGAAATGTTCTGAGGAACTGCAGAGTTTAACCGCATCTTTTGGCAAGTACATCTGCCCTTTGGCAACACAGGCCATTTCTAATTACAGTACCATAGGCTTGCTTCTGCAACAGTTAGTGTGCTGGAGAAACAGAGTGCCTAGAACACTTCAGACTAAAAGAACTGGTGGAATATCCTGCCCTTTCTCTACTTGGTTTCATAAGATTAAAAAAAAGTCACATTACAGCTCTTAAATTTGTTCTAATGGCTCCATCTTCATTTTGCTGGTGATGTAAATATTAAATGCATAATTTGGTGTACTTGATTAGATATTAATGTAAGTCAACACACACAAAAAAATAAACACTACCCCACTGTGAATAAAAGGAGTTTGCATGGCCTGCTATGTTTTGTTGGGTTTTTTAAACACATGAATCAGTATATCAGGGTCAAATGTTGCTGGAAGAGGCAGTCTTCTCATGTCTTAATGGCTAGGTCCTTTGATGTATACTGTATAGTCATCTGCACATCTGGTGTCTTTTCACAACGCTCAAAAATCCTGGGGCAAGAAACGTGATTGTTATCTAATGGTAACCACTGAGGAAAAAAACAGGTTTGCTAATTCTTACTTAATTTTAAAGTGTTCAGAATTATTCTGAGGATTTAAACTGTAAGAATTGCTAGTCTGTGTAAACTGTGGGTTGATGGTTTTCTTACCTATCACACCACCTCTCCCTTCTGTTCTGCTCCGTGCTTGCCTCTCCTGTTGAATGCTACTTGTGCTTTGGAGGAAGTATGTCGACAGTTGATCGGCTAGAGAAGAACATGGAAACAACTTTTATAAGGAAGAAATCAAATTTTCTTCATATGCCTCTCATATAAACAGAGAAAGATGAAGCTGATAAAACTATGCTCTTTACTATGTTGAAGTATAAACTATCTCTAGTCAGCAATAGAAGAAATAACAGCTGTTCAAGCTTATTTAATGAACTATCATTTCAAGCTGGGAAATCTCTATTGTATCAGTTGCTTTGATATCTGTTTATCTGACCAGACTTTACAGTAAATTCATATAGAATTTTTTTTGAGACAAAGCAGCATGAAACTTTTAAAAATAATTCTTAACACTGTGGAGAGGATGGGAGATGATTTTTAGGCTTAAATGGGCAGTTGGTTGGGATGCACAGCAAATACTTTTCAACGAACAATATTGATCTGCTTTCAGCAAAGAGTTAATAAACAGTAGGGGGAATAAAAGGAGCAAGGGAAATATGCCTTGGCATATTATGCCTGGGCAAATCAAGTGAATCTCAGGCAGCCATGCATGCTCTGTTAAATCTTACTAATAAGACTCTTCACCTATATTATAAAATCAGTGCTATAAATTCTCTAATGAAGGGATTATTTTAAGGCTGTGTGCAATGCATTTGGGCAGGAATAAGAGCCTGGCATTGGGAGACACATTTGTAATGAAAGATTTTTTTAATCAGAATAAATTATTAATGAACTGCACAGGAGGTGCACAAACCTGCTTTATTAGGCAAACTGTAAATGAGCCTATCTGGTAAAAACATGCAAAATGTGTGTGTGTGCTGAGAAAGGGTATTTTGAGAATTTAACTCATTTCTGAATAGTAAAGGCATCCAGCCTGGCTGTAATTGGTGCCTGTGGCAATTGTTGATACCCTGACTACATTAGCTTTCTGTGCCCTTTAGCAGAATTGGGAAAATATTTCTAGTACTTGTTAAGTTGTCTGTTATCAAGACTTCATAAATATACACGTTTAGAATAGATGATTTGCTATCCCAGTGCCTTAGAGCACTTAAATAAATTAGTTCCTACTATTTCAGGCATTAATGCTGTGGTAATTATGCATGAAGCAATAATGCAATTAAAATTGCCTTCTAACTTGCTCAAGTGGGAATATTTTTTGAACATAATACTTGATCTTTTCTCAAAACATATTCTAGAGCAGGTGGAGAGGCTGTGTGGCTCAAAACAGCAGTGCAGGACTGTTTTACCTCAAGATCCTCAGTTTGCCTGCAGCTCAAGTTCATATTAACCAAGTATTACCATCTGTTGGCTTTTGTTGACCTCTAGAAGGAGGCAGCAGTCTGATTTCCACTCCCTCCCACCCTTCTAGTGGCAAAGCGCCCACATCACAGCTGGCATCAAGTGCTTCAGCAGTGGGGTTTCTTATTTAAAGAATGCAGCCACACTTCAAGTCAGGAAACATGGGCTAGTTTTCAGTTTGCAAGATGTTCCACTTCTCTCTGCGCACAATACCTACTGGTTTCAGATCTTTGCAATATCTGCTATAATAAAGCACAGCAATATATCAACCCAGATTTCAGCCTTAGGTCTGAATTTCTTTACATTTAAATTGGGCCTCTTGTTCCTTTGGAGAAACATATATATTTTGTAGCTGAGTTACAAATAAGCTTTTCCAGCTTTTTGGCAGCCAGGTAACAGTTATAGTGAAAAGGTTTCTTTTTTTCCAGCCAGAAAAGTGCTTTAATAACTTTGGGTCCATTTGTTCAGAGCAGTACTGGACTTGAGCCCTGCAAACCCCTGGAGCTTGGCAAGCCAGGCAGACTTGGCAAGTCTTCCTACCAGCTTACCAAGTCTGAGTCAAGCATGGATTGTTGCAACTTCAAGTATATTTAGTATTTTTGTTAACAGGAATGTTGAGGTGGAGGGGTTTTTTTGGTGTTGTTTGTTTGTTTGGTTTGGTTGTTTTTTTTCTTTGACTTTAAACAATACCATATTCTCTCTACAAACAGCTGGTCTGTAAACCATGCGTGGCAATTTAAGGCTTGTGTTAAATTCTAAATAAATCTGTATTTTATGCAGAGTATCTGATTTACTCTTGACATTAAGATATTGAAGCAGTATACGACATTCTCTCTGTCAATTGGCATTTGATAATGTGAATCTCTGGAAAAGGCAAGCATAGCCATTAGTTTTCATTGTGTCGTAACTTTTGCCCTCTGTTTGGAGCACGTGGTACACACAGACTTGCATAAGCATTGGGAATATTCTCAGTTCTAATTTTCACCTATGTGAATCCTGCCAAAAGAAAAATAGTTCCAATTTGGCTTTTGAAATACCAGAACATTGAACTTTCAGAATGTTAGTTCTTGCCCATCTAAGTCATAGCAGCCTTGAAATAATGAGATAACTTTTCTGTAGAAAAGTCTTTCTATGTTGAAACACACTGCAGAAGACTAAAGATAGTGAAATACAGATACCTATTTACTGCAGTCAGACACATCCATCTCCATATTCTCCTATAGTAATTGACTGATCTCAAGGTGATTTTAGCAGGGTCTTCAATGAATTCTGCATCACCCAGTTGTGCTAGGAACTTTGAGTAGAAGGATTTGTGTTGCTGAACGGGTATTTTCCACTTTGACAGTCTGCTGCTTTGTAAGGCACCTTAAGAACTTTGCTTTTTCCAAGTTTTATATGATTGTATCTTCATTACTACTAATATTTTTGTTGGGAAATGTGAATCTTAAGATGTTAGGTTTACCTGGTTTGGGGCTCTTCTTTTAGCTATGGGCCAGCTACACAAAGCCTGACTGCTATGTTTTACCCTCTTAATGGAAAATCAGAAATGTCTGTTGCTGGAGGACTAGTTGTGGGCAGCTATGGTTTCAGAAAGCAATGATTTCCTAAGTAGCATGAGCCAATGTCATAAAAGGCCTCAACATTTGCTACCAAACCTTTGAAGTTTGCTTTGCCCAGTGGGATCTAGAAAACTGAGCAGAGCACAGGCTGAGGTTGCCAGCTAGGCAGACAAGTTTCTGATTTGTGAGCTATTTATGTTTTCTAGGATTGCTGCCCTCATTCATAGTTGCAGTTAATTGCAAGAAGCCTGGAGATGATAAATGCCTAGATGGCCATTGCTAAATACATGGGAATATGCTTGTTTAAAGCTCTGTTTCTTTCTAGGAGAAGAAACCCTCAAGTTCCTTACCTGACAGCTCCAAATTAATTGTTGTGGTTTTTGGGACCTCAGGCTTTGCACCCAGTATCTATCATACCCTTCATTTGAAGAGCTGAGGTATACATATGATTGTAACACTCAGAAGTGTGAGAGTGAGATTGGCCAGTATGCTACTTTGGGCCATTAATTGAGTCTCTAGAGTGAGATTTAGAGCACAGTTATTCAAAGTATCAAAAAAGTAGAAGTGAGGGCAGAAGTTGCAATGTAGAATGTGTCTTCCTTCTGCCCTTTATTCGGACAGAGCTGGACAAGTGAACACTTAAATGCTTATTTCGGTTAAATTAATGCATGATTGACAATGTGAAAGAAAGAGGAATTTTTTTAGGAACCCAGAGAAGTATATTGTAGTCTATACTAGGTTGATACATTTCAGCTAAATGGAAATGAAATTAAACTGTTGGCTATTATGAAGGTTTACAAAGGCACTTCTAAACTACAAGCTTGCAAGAAGGGCAGCAGGTATAGAAGAGTGCAAACTTCAGAATAATATAGGGTGAAACAGAAATTCCCTACTAGAAAGAGCAGCTGAATGTTTAAAAAAATCATAGGAAATAAGTTTAAATAGCTGGCCTACTCTTTAAGGTGTATCTATAAGCAAGTGAGTTGAGATCAGTGTCATTGCTTCTCACTTGAACAGTGAGAGTGCATTGGAATGATCATCTATATCACCATTCTTGTTTAAAATTATAGATGTAAGAATAGCTGTAGAGGGTCAGAATAAGAGTTCAACTAACCTGGTCTCTGTTGTTCTGTGAACAGTGGTAGTTCTCTGGCAAACTCATCTGGCCTCCAGCTTTCCTTCCATTGTTTTTTTTTCTAATTGCTTTTTGCATCTACAGCATCATCTGGCAGGCAGTTCCATAGATCAACCATGTATTGTGTAAAAACATTTCACTTTTTCTGTGTAGCCTGCTAATCTAATGTCTTGCAGCAGTACCTGTTTGAACAGCTATTTGTTACTCTTGCCCATCTTGTAAATATTTTCATCTTCCCTTAAATTGCATCTGTCCCATGCTGAAGACTCCTAGTCTGTTCAGATATTGCATCTGTGAGAGCAGTTGTAGGTCTTGATGCAGTCTTGTTGTACTCTCTTGTTGTCTTTTCAGATTAGTCTATATCCCTTTTGGGTGGGAGCAGAGGAGACATACGACATAGAGTTAACTAATTGTTGTCTGAGGTGCTTTGCTAGGACACTAATACTGAGCAAGTGAGCCAAGGAATAAATGATGCCAATAGGAGAGTGCTGCTATATATGAGTGACAGAATGGTGTCAGAAAAGATGCCTGGCTGTGAGTGCCATGGGCTCTCAGGCGTGAGAGGCCTGTTCCTCAGAAGGGAACAGGCGTGAGCATCACTGGACTGCTCTGCAATACTTAGTGCATCCAGTGCAATGTGAACTGGTAAAATAAATGCAAGACAAAACCTGTTGAAAGAGAGTGGAGAGGGCAAGCATTCCCACACACAATGTTGAATGAATTTTGAACCAAGTACCATGGTGCAGCATGGATTTTAAAAGGTAGTACAGCCCCTAATTCACATCAATCTTCATTATGATTCACATGCAAACTGTTTCAGAATGCCCTTTAACTGCTGATTAATCTTCCAGTTTCCAATTTACTTGGGAAAAGATAATTATTTCCCTTCTTATATTTTTTCCTAAGATTCTTTCAGTGTCCACTGAGTAAGCAACTTTGTTCCAACCTAGTAAAGCAGTTCTTGCTTCCAAAAGCCGCTTAAACAAGTTAAGAAGTAGGCTCAAGGAAGGTAGGTCTAAGGAAATGCTGAAGAGTTTGTTTATGCACTGCATCTTACAGCAGTTTTCCGAGATTGCAGTGTTACAGAGTCCCCTTGGTTGGAAAGCAACTTGGAGGCCATCAAGTTCAACCTCTTGCTTAAAGTAGGATGAACACGAAATTCAAACCAGGTTGTTCAAGGGCTTGCTTATAAGTTTGTAAACTTGTAAAAGAGTGGAGACTCCACAGTCTCTTTGAGCATCCTCTTTTACTGTTTAATTATTAAATACATAGTTTGTTCACAACATGTAGACAATAAAATTGTAATGTAAATATGATCATGTAACAATTTGGTATCACTGTATTTCTAAGACTGTAAAAACAGGACAGAGCATCCATCAAAACACACTTACCTTGAAAATTCTGGTGCTTGCTGACCATGATGGAAAAAATCAGCTGACTTCTGGCTTCAGGCATGTTAATTTGTTGGGAATAGGCATTTTGAAATAGGTTGAGGCCATTTTTTTTTTTTTATAGTAATGATGCAAATACAGCAAATTTCTCCATCACCTATTTTATTTTAAATAAGCAGTACTCTGGCAGTATTTAAAAATGTAAAACTTCAGAAGAGAATAGCTGCCTGGCACTGCTGAGAATTATTTTTAGAGCGTGACAAGCTGCTGTCTCCACACAGTGGTCTGTGTTCCACATCCTCCTTCTCCACTGTAAATAAAAACATGTACTGCAATAGTAATCTAAAGATTCTTGTAACTTGTCTTTGTTTCAGCTTTGGTTTGCTTTCGTTAATGGATTTTCTGGGCAGATCTTATTTGAGCGATGGTGTATTGGTCTGTATAATGTGGTAAGTGCTACATGTTTTGACTTGATAGTGCTTGGGACTTGTATATTATTTTGCTGTGTGCCATTTCTCATAGGTAACTATCTTTCGGTGTATGTCAGAAAAGGTGAGTTCATTTGTAAAAGCCCTTTTGAATCCACTCAAGGTGGATAAAATTCATTTTGGATGGTGGTTTTATTGCAAAAATAAATTTGGGAAAATTCATTAAAAATACATGTTTGGCATAATATAAGCTCCATAAAACTCTGCAGCTTTTAGATGGAATTTAATTTCCTTTTTGAAATCATCTTCAGTCATTTGTACTGAATATTTTGCTGGCTGTTCATGTTCAAAATAGATAGAGAATCTTAACAGTGTTGATTTCATTTTTCTCACACTCTGTAACAGTTAGATGCCCAGATGATTTGGCTTGACTCATGCTACATTAAGTACAGCACAGGAAGTAGCATTGCTGTGTCACCAGCATTTTTCACTTCAGCCAAGAGCAGGATGTGTCAGTCTAGAAGTGATTTCTGATTTTCACTGTGATCTGCACAGTGCCGCACTGTGACACATGACTTTACCACTTCAGTCAAAAATACTTAATACTGATTAAAGTCTGAAGGATCTCTAGGAACAAGTTTCATAGACCTGTGCTTGTGTTTTCAGCAGTGGTAACACTTTGTAATGTTACAGATGGTGTCTGGTGTTACAGGCCTGGTGTCTGGATTTGTAAGCCATTGGGACACTTTGTCAGTGTTGAAAGATCCTTTGCATTTCTCTTTCGACGGAGGAAATTTAATTTTTTGCTTTAAGAAGACTCATTCCAAATATATGGTAATACAGAGAAAGTCAGCAAGTTATGTCTATCACTGCATAGTATTAATGGAAACACTTATTAACTTCTGTCACACTAATCTTAAAAATGATGGCACAAATGCTTATATTCCATAAGATTTCATATTCTTTGTGGAATATAGTTATTCAGGGATCCTCCACTCCCTTGATTCTCTTTGCCCTAATTTCCTGACTGTTACTCAGTTTGTCATTGGTCTTTAGATATTTGCATCTATTATCTTTAAACCTGATTTGATGGATCTTCCTATGCTATATAGAACTTATGGATGAAATTTATCTTTTAGAATGAGTGAAGTAGAAATTAACTCCTGTTTTGTAAGGTCTGTAATTTCAAAAATTAGAACTGAACACATGGACTCACAAAGAATCAAGTGCTTCCACACTTCGAAGGGGTTAGATTTTAAAATGCACCTTCTCCTCTGTGCAGATTAACCCTTTATTTCATTAGTAGTCTCATTAAAATATTAAGTGTAGGAAATCATAGTAGCATTCTAATTCCTGCTTTTGCACTGGTTCATGTTGGAGGTTTACCTTCACAAACAAAAACATTAGAAGACTTACTTCAAGTGAGAATGTAAATGCCCCCAATGAACATGGGACCTGGGGAAATACCTTAAAGCTCTATGAGAACATGCCCTTTTTTGGAATACATTGGACCAGTCGTCTTAATCTCAGTTCCTTACCCCAAGCTTGCTGCCACTTTAACTATCAGGTTTATCACTTATGAGCAAAAGCAGCACATCCCCAGTTGGATCTAGAGATGTAATTACTGTTTCTCACTAGTCTCTAGTTTTCTGTGATGCTTTTTGTCTACTCCCTGACTGCCAGCTCACTTCTGGTGGGCACCACAGCCCAACTTTTGCAAACATGCATAAATTCTAGAAACAGTTCATCATTTCATGCTCTTTTTTAACTTCAGGAACACTTCTCAAACTGTTAAAAATTTAAAAATTACTTTTCTGATATAAACTGTTAATGTAAAAGGAAGTAAATGAAGTTTAGTGTTCAGATATGCACACTGGGATTATTTTCACTAGGTGCCTTCACTGCAGACTACAAGAAACATGGGTAACTAAGCTGGCTTTAAATGAGCTGCCTCAGATCCTGGAAACACTTTAAGAGCAGCAATGTGGGACTCAGCAGAGGCCAATTTACTCTGCTTCTGGCAAAGTGTCCTGCTGCTTCTCCTGGAAAGCTTCTGAGGCTTGGTCATCTAAGCATCTGCCCATAGCACAGACGCATGCTGCAGTTAATTTGTTCCTATCAGTTCATGGCTGCCTGGAGGATCCCCAAAGTACTATAATACAGAATAGCCTTTGTTTTTCAGTAGAATTTTTTTTTGAATGTGATTTCCACATTTGCTTTGTCTGTAAACTTAGATTTGGTTAAGCATATTACATACATATTTAATTGCGGCCACAACTGCAGCTATGTTTGAACCCATTCCCACAAGGCTATTTTCAGAAAGTACATGTTGTCTTTCCTTTGCAGTCTGATGTGTTTTATGCTTGCTAGACTAGCTGGTACATCAGAAACTAATGTTGTTTAACTTCTTGGTTTAAGCTAACTGGTTAATAGTACAAATTTTCTTGCATGTTTCTTTTATTCAGAAGTCAGTGAGAGTTATGAATTGCTGAAATTCATGTTTGGACTTGTTTGGACATTTGAATATTATGTCAAATAATGGTTGGTAATAAGTCTTCACTGAAGTCTGTGGGAATTTTGCTATTGTCTAGATATTGAAATATTATCTGAGATCTAAACTAATAGCTGCTTTTAATTAGTATTTGCTTTCCTTGCAGATTTTCACAGCACTGCCACCCTTTACTCTGGGAATTTTTGAACGATCATGTACTCAAGATAGCATGCTTAGATTTCCACAGTTATACAAAATTACACAAAATGCAGATGGGTTCAACACAAGGGTAAGGGAAAACCTGTTTCTTTAACCATAAGCATTCTTATTTTTCAGGTCCTTCTTATTTTAAAGTAACTTATTTCCCACTGTCACTTCTGCTTTATGCTAGCCACTGAGATCAAGATTGTTTTGCCTCACAGTTCTTTTTAAGGGACTATATTTTTATAAAGCAGCCCTTCTTTTTAAATAAGGATTTTCTGCTATGGCTTCAGCTGAAACTGGTCCTGAAATATCCACAAACTTGGATAGAAATCCTACTTTGAATCAAAGTATGATTTTTCAATTCACAACTACAGATAAGTGGTGAGTTTACCACTTTCATAAGAACTGGATAACATCACCTGGATTTTATTTAATATGCAACTTGTCATAATGCTGTCTACTAGGGCCCTTTTTCACAAATAGTATAGCTCTATTCTCATAGTCCTTTTGGAAAATAAAATTTGAATCGGTTTATTTGGACTTTGAGATTTGAAGAACACATTTTACTTCATTTTTCTATTTAAATGCTGGAAAATGCCATAATTTGGAATTCTGTCGTTATTGCATAACAGGCACATCTAAAAGTACTTTTGAATCAAGGAAGCTGGACGATTTTTTTTTTCTTCTTTAGAAATTAAGTTGTAGAGTACGTAAAGCTCTAGTTTGTGCAAAACAGCATTATCTCTAAGGTAAAAATCGTGGGGCACAAAGTATTTGCCTGTTTAAAAGAACATTTCATAGTACTGAACTGAACTTTTAAAGATCGTTCTTTGAGGTTATTAAAAAGCAGTGACTCCATCTGCTGCATGGTGATAAAGATCTTAAAATGCAAGCATGCTAGCCTGTTTTAAGTTGTTAGAATAAAATGATCCAACTGGACCAGTGTTTTCTTGTGAAAGAGCAGAAATTGTAGGAGGAAATAGATCCTGCAGAAGTTGAGGTATTTCACTTCAGGACAAACATTGTCTGACTCTAAATTACACAATGAAGTGTTTGTTAGCAGTTAGAGAGAGGTCAAGAGTTTTGGACTTTACTGATGACTTGGTTTGTTTTCCCTCAGGTTTTCTGGGGTCACTGCATCAATGCCCTCATCCATTCCATCATTCTCTTCTGGTTTCCACTGAAAGTGCTGGAGCATGGTAAGGGCTTCATTATTTCTTACGTCAGTAACTGATGTTCAGTCTTACAGAGCCAGTGTGTTTGCAGAATGGGAGGTCGTGACAAGTCCCAAGAAAATAATGCTGACAGACAGTTCAGTAGGCTATAGCTGCTAAACTTGGGTAGTTATCTAGTGGCTTTCAGAACTTACTCTAATTTAATATAATTACTGTTCATATAGTGACTTTAATACATGAAAAATTAAAATGCTTCTTTGCCAAAAAGTCTTACTCGGATACTGAATAATGTTCTATAAAATACCTTATTTTTTTTGGTAGTGGGTTGAGATCTCAAGTTTTTACACGGCAGCTGCATTACAACCACTTGCTTTATATCTTGTTGGACCTTTCCCATTCCATAACACAGTATTGTAAAAAGTAGGATAAAATAGACAGATTTCACTACTGTTGAAGTCTGTGGAAAAAATTAATTTGCCAGAATGGAAGTAGACTAGATCAAAGTCAGAGATGCTGCAGAAATTACACTTTTTTTGGTACAAATTAGACTTAATGAAGTTTCGCTTTCCATGAAAGGTAATGCAGCCACATGGTGTTTCAGGGAACAGTAAATGCCATATGGTTCTTACCTGGCTTTACAATATAGTTGTGTGGACAGGAAAAAACATTGCAAGTCTGTTCTTTTTCTGTTATAAGAAATAGGACTAGATCAGATGAAAAATTTTGGGGTTAGCAGGGTGGGAATAATGCTTAGCTAAAATCATAAATTTTTCAAAAATTTAGTTTTTTCTGGAAAACACTAATTTCAAGAAAACCTCCTCAGCTCCAGGATGGATTAATTGTGGAGGGGGTGAAAGAAAGTGGCAAGGGAGGAAAGATAAATGCTTCCATCAGAGGCATGATGGTAAAGATACTTATGGGAGGCAGGTTCATGTTTCCCTACCTAGCTGAGTAAGATGTCAGTACTGTATCCTCAATGGCAGCTTCATGTGCTGTCTGGTGGACCATAAAAAAAGTGACTTCCCTTTCTTCCATATGTGGGATAGGAGCTCGTTTCAGCTCTGAAGGAGAGGGGTTTTTATGGTTGATCGCTTCTTGTTTTGATTTGATGGGTTTTGTTGTTCTCTTGCACTATTTCTGACACATATTAATCTTGAATAGCTCTTCTTTAAATCCAACTACAGAAATTTTAGGCTGATGGTGGTTGCAGTTAAAGAAAAATACAGGTTTTGGTTTAGTCTCCTATAAATGTTTTTCTAACTAATTCCTAAATAGATAATGTATTTTTAATGTCAGCAATTATAAAAGACTTGAATGCTCACCTGCTCAAATGGTAACTTTTGGAGTTTCTTTCAATGGGTTGCTTAGTGTGCTTTCCAAAGAGAGTAGATATTGAATTTTCCAGTTCCTTTGTATTTCCAAGTGAAAAAGGGATTTTGGTGGCAGAGACAGAAATGTGCCATTCACACTGGGATGTTTTTTAACCTCTTGAGTTCCTTAGAATGTGAAGTACATACAGTCCATGAATGGGCACTTGTATAGCTTTAGAAACTAATGTTCACTGAGTGTCCTGCTGTTCTCATTAACAGAAATACCATTCCTTTCAGGACCGCTTAGCCTCCTAAAGTGGAAGGTCATGGAAATCACTGAAAAGAAGGCATTAACTTACTGCATTAAAATGTAACTTTAAAAAAAACTGAGACTTACACCAAAAATCAGTCTATTATTCAAATGTGCACTGTGATGTGCTAGAGCAGTATACTGGCAGAGTCATTGTGTCAGTTTATTCTAGATCTAGCAAAACTGATATGTATTTGACATCTGTTTTTCTTAATGAACTGAGACTTCTGGCATCAGCAGGGTTCATTGGACATGGAAGGCTCAATTCTCTAGTGTTCTTCACCTTTTTTATTCACACTAGAGCAAAGTGACTGTTAAAACTTGATGTGTATTTTTGAATGATGTGGTAAATGCCTGAAACTACAGTGTACTAGAGGAAGAGTTGAGCTGATGGAGATGCTAGTGGCTAGGAACCAAACCAATTCCTAACCAAGCTGTCTTGGGCTTTAGCTTCTGTTGCAATGTTAGTGACTATTCTGCTGCTGTTTCTTAGTAGTTGGGGTTCAAAACAGAAAAGAATGCAGGAATACAGAACTAGCAACTTACGGAAAATATTCACCACCTGTCAGTTCTCTGGAGACAACCACAGCTGTGTAGCTGTTAAAGAAGAAAACCATACCAAGTAATTTGGGGTAACTTCACTGACTAAATATTAGTCTTTTTACCTGTAAGCTATGCAGAGTATTCACCACAGAGGTCAGGGTGTCAGGGACTCTTCTCTATAGACTTAAAAACTTACTCATCCTGGAGATCTATGTTATTGGAACATGGTTAACTAAGTAGATGACCCTAATTTAAGAATGTCAGATCCAGTTTTACAAATAGCACTAGCAAAACAGTACTCTCGTAAGTAGAAGCGCTCTACAAGGCAGTATGTATTTAGGAACAGGTCCAAGGTTTTATCTTAAGCCTTTTTCATCCCTGCTGTTTGTGTATTTCTCTATCAGTTGTCTTAAAACCTGTGAAAATAACAATATTTCTTGTGCTTTAGTAATGCTCGAAAGGTCCCACAAGTACAAGTTCATTTGGCATTAGTGTTGCTGTCGAATGTCCTTTCATGGTGTTCCAGTTTTATTCAGCAAGAGCTAAGAAAGACTAAACAGACATTTGAAGTATTGCCAAGGTTGGCACTTTGAAATGATAGATTATCATGTATTTACCCTTGTGCACACTTGACTAGTGAAAGGGCGTGTGTAGACTGAATGCTGCTCAGTTACTGAATTAACCTTCAGTAAGATATTTTAGATGTTACATGTGTCCTTTATAAATGAAACTCTTGTGGTTTTTCTTAAGTCGGCTCTCTTTCACCACAAATTAGCTGGTGTTTTACAGGCTTTTTCTTCACAGGCACAGCAAATAATGGGATTTGCTAGAGGTGTCAATAAATAGTACAGAACAGATAACGATAGAAAAAGTGACACTAACATACCTCAGCTCTTATAGGCAAATATACATTAGGGTCTGGCAAACACTTCCCATTTTGCTGTGATGGCTTCTGGCAACCAGGACTGTGGATATACACTCTGAGCACTGTGTCCAAGGCCTGGCTTAGCACAACTTCTGCTTTACTATTACCTCACAGCTTCTAAAAGTGCTTTTAAATGTTCTAAAAGGCAAGGTTGGAACCAGTTATTTTCTCCTGAAAATCTCTTTATGTCACCCATTCTCTTGATAAATTGACAACAAATGTGATAATTTTTCATTTTTTCTTTCAGATGCAGTATTCACAAATGGCCAGGGAATTGACTATTTATTTGTTGGAAACATAGTTTACACTGTAAGTTCGTGTACTGTAGCAATTTTTGAATGGTAGAATTTCTTTACAGCTTTTTTGTACCCTCTAAAAATGGTGTAAACCAGAAGAAAGTGTACAACTAAAATAAATTTGTTGTATGCATGATTTTTCCCCCTTCTTCTTTCATATCTTTTTTTTTTTTCAGAAATGCACCAACAATATTTTCTGCTCTGCCCTTCCCCCATCCCACACTGCCAAGGTCCTGGGCTGGTACCTAAATGGTAGTAACATTTTAGGTGTAAAGGGGATATTGGGCCCTGAACACCTCTGAATTTGAGTGTGTTACTACTGAAGTTGTCTTTTTTCTTTTTTTTTTGCAGTATGTTGTAGTCACAGTTTGTCTGAAAGCTGGTTTGGAAACAACTGCGTGGACTAGAGTAAGTATTTCTCAGTATGTTTTATCCTATTAGCACACTTTCCTCCCTAATGAATACTAATACAGAAGAGTAGTACTAAAAATCATTTGAGGCTTCAGTGTTTTAACTGGATTTTTCATGTAAGGATAAACTGCTAAGCTCCATAACTACAGGATGTGAGAATGAACTTGTAGATCCCATGATGTGTGATGAAAAGGGGCAGCCTGTCAGAAGTGGGAAGAGAACACTAAAAGTATATTGCCAACATCTCTAAATAGTTAAATTGATAAAATTTTGCATGAAATCAACATACTACTGTAATTGCTTAAGGAAATAGATCAAGAACATCTTTGTGCTCTGTAGCTCCTTTAAAAATTAATAGGGAAGGAAAGGTGTCTGCCCACACATAAATAACTGGGCTTTGAAGACTACTTTGAAGCTAATAAAGAGCACTAGTGATTTCACATTCAATGACATTTTTTTTGTTAGACAAATGGTTTTATTGCTTCTTAGATTTGAGTCATTTACTTGCAGTGAGTGAGTGATCTATTACTGGTAGGTGTCAGAATCTGACAGGGCAATGACCAAACAATATGGGGGATAGGAGGGTTCCTATGTTGATGAACCTTCAACACCTTTCTCACCTTCTTTCCCCCAGACCCTCTGAAACACTAATCTTTTGATTTTTGGTGGAGTCCCTGTTTCTCCACACCTGTGAGATGCCTTGTAGGAATCTAGTTTTCATTATATCCTAAGACACTCTGCCCTCAAGACCAAGCTGTTTTTGAGGACACTCATGTTCTTATTTTACCATGTTCTTATTAAATTTATTTAGTTTCTTGGAGGAACTTGGCTTAAATCTTGTAACCTCATTGCTTCTGTCAGTTGAAAAATGTTTTCTTTCATTCCTCACAGAGGAATTGTTAAGATTAATGAGCTGATGTCTGTTCTGAATTTTAAAGATGAAATGCTATCTGTCTGGGTTATTTAATTATTAGGGAGATGCTAATATTCTCTGCCTCATTCTTTCATCTGAAAATAAAATCTGTTCTTTTTATGCTGTTGCTTATGCATAAATTCTATGCAATTTTAAAATGCAAAAATACTTAAATTACTCCCTCATGCACTAGAAGAGGATATATCCAAGTCTGCATTGGAGGCATGTAAGCCGGCTTAGATCCTGTTATGTTGTGAATTATCTGATGGTTTCTCCTCTCTCCTCTTCCCTGGGTAATTGGTGTCTGTTTAGTCACTTGGGGATAATCACGATCCCCTCTTTTTCTAAACCTTATTTTAAAAGATACCATAATGTTTAGTAGATCTCGGTGTTCTTTAACAATGGCGTTTTATAGAGAAATTATTAGGCACAGAAAAATTGTTGGTTTACTCAACTTTATTCTATATACACTTCTAATTCCTGTCCTATTGCTTGGAGCAATGACTCTCATCATCTGGGAATCTGATGGTGGTTACAATTATTGTTTCAGCTGTGAGTGAATCAACAAACAGAATCTTTAGGTTACTTGAAGAGTATTAAATGTACAACATTGAGTTAAGTCTCTTCTCCATCATCGGGTGGATTGGCTATGTGAAATTTGTTCTAGAGAGAGGGGTACATGCTGCCACTTGGGAGAATGTGATGGGTTCAGCTGAAAGCTTTAAATAACACAGATTCAGAGTGGTTGGGAGCCTGGTATATCCAGTAGGTAGTGTGGAGGAAAAAAAAAAAAAAAAAGGCTTTAACATGATGTTTAATAAAAATCGTGTGCTGGAGCTGTGTGGAGCAGCTTCATGTTACGTGTTACCTATCTGAAACACTGCAGTAGGTTTTTTCCCAAACACCCCTTTATTCACTGCTTTACCACACTATACGAACTATTCAGATAAATAGGATGCACAGGATAGCCATGCAGTGTGTCTGGTTCTTATGTGAGAGCCTTCATTTTTCTGACTGGCATTCATTTAACACATCTGATGCACTCACTTCTGCTTTGCATATGAATTCTCCAGGGGTAAGTGGCAGAGATCAGTGGAGAAGCAACAGTGCAAAGGTAGGTGGGGTGACGTACAAGGAACATTTTTCAAGTAGGGCAAGGAGGGCACTTACTGAAAGCGGAAGCTCTTTTAAAGTTAGAGAAGGAATTCAAGTAGGCACAACCTGAGATGAAGAGGTGATTGGGACAATGTTGTGGTTTGAGCTCAGAGGGCAACTGAGCACCACGCAGTCACTCACTTCCCCATTACCCCCCAGCACTGAGGAGGAGGAAAGCAAAAGACCCAGAAACTTGAGATAAGGACACGGAGGGATGACCTTGTCCTTTAAGGCACAAGCAAAAAACAGACTCATTAGGGGAAGAAAAAAAGAACATAACACAGAACTAACAACAACACTTAACAGACAATAGTAGGGCAGTGAGAAGCATTACCATGATTTGAAAACACCTTCCCCCACCCTTCCCTCTCCCAGGCTCAGCTTTGCCCCTGATATCCCTCCCTCCTCTCCCAGCAGCTCAGGGGCAGGGAATGGCGGTGCGGTCAGCGCTGCCGCTTCTGCCACCTCGGGGCCGGTGAACCTCTGGCGCTGCTCCCCTGTCCCAGCGCGGTTCCCCTCTCCCAGCAGAGTCCTCCACAGACCGGCTCCCACAGGAGTCGCTGCCCCGGGCGTGCGGGCCCCCCCGTGCTGCAATCCTGCC
>NW_020799091.1:20111379-20121226 GCF_003259725.1 Athene cunicularia | reverse complement strand
CGCGGGGCCCCCACGGGCCGCAAACCCGCATCTGCTCCACCGGTGACCCCGCGGGTGGCAGGAGGGCGGCCCTGCCGCCTCACACGGGGCACACGGGAGTCGGCCCTGGCCCAGCTCCTCCCAGGTTCCCCTTCTTAAATGCTTTATCACAGAAATGCAGGTAATTGGCGCGGACTTGGTGCAGAGGTGGATCCGAGTTGGAGCCAGGAGAGCTTTAAGAACCTTATTATGGGGACCACTGCTGTAGCTCCCTCCCCTGCTACCAAAAAACTCCCACCACTGAAACCAGGACAGACAGCCATGAGAAGAAGATTAAGACTGCATAAAATGAGCCAAGTCTTTTCTGAGCTGGAAAGGGCAAGGTGAAGAGCTGCAAAACTCAAGCTGTTGTACCAGTAGACTGGAAAGAAAAACAGGAGGGAGACAAAAATAATTACATCATTTCACTAGCATAAATACACCTTCTACAAAATAAGACTATGGCTTACATTGGTTTCCCTGCTTGCTCTTATTTTCACTGGTTTTAATCATAAAGTCTGCAGGAGTTTGCAGCTTGGAAGCATGAGTCCAAGCTATCCGCAACCTTAGGTCCACTTGTTTGGATGGAGGGCTGTGGCTCAAGAGGTGTCTTGTCCTTTTGGGAAAGCAGTGCTGGTGCTGTTCTGCCATTACATGGGGCTGGCTCTTCTTAAAGATGAGTTTTTACAGCAGCCATGCTGTAATTCACAGAATCATCGAGGTTGGAAAAGACCTTGAAGATCATCTAATCCAACCATTAACCTAACACTGACCATCCTCAACTACACCATATCCTTAAGTGCTATGACAACCTGAACTTGTTCTTTGGGGAGCTGAGCACTACAGTTGCAGGGCTTTATCTTAGTCAAATGAGATGAGTTGTTCTTAGTTTTCAGAAAAGCAAGTAGACTGAAGGGATAAAATTGCTTCCCTCAAGCATTAAAAAAACCTAAAAATCCTTCCAGTCTCTTAGTTTTACTCACATTAAAACTGGATGAAAAACATGTGGTTTGTTTTCTAAATAAAGCAGTTGCTGGTCAGATCTGTTGGGTGAAACAGAGTAAACAGCAAAACTTGAGAACAAATCTTCATGCCCACTGTGTCTCTCCAGAAAAGGGCCTATCCTATCTCCTGCTCAGCTCAGCAACTTCTAGGGTTGAAAAAATTTCCAGCTTTTCAAGAGTGCCCTAGAAGGGTGTTCTTTCCATCACCTCTGCCATTTTGCCGTATGAATGCTTCTACTGTAAAGCAGCTTCCAGTTGCTTCCAGCTATCTGCTGGTTTGCACTGGTGCTACAGGCTCCTTGCTGGTTTGTTTTCACTGCCTGTGCTGGAGAAAGCTCTCCTTTATGAGGATGCTCGGTGCTTCCAGATGAGGAGAAATCTTCAAATCCCTCTAGAAGTTTGTGTCTGTCTCTCAGTGGGCAGAACACAATACTCACGCTTCTTCAGTTCTCAGACATACTGTTCAAAAAGTCAACAAATGCAATCATCAAATAGAAAGTATAAAGCTGAGAACTAAACAAACACAGTGTGTCCACCACAGCAACCAGTGTGTGAATTCATTCCCATGTTCCTAAACCCATATGTAATTAGTAATTAAGATTTATGCAGGTACTTCTCTGAATTGGAGCCAAAGTCATCAGCCACAGGAGTTGCTGGCATCCAAAAAAGCTGGAGCCAATAATGAGCTCAGTTACTTGTTACAACTGAAATTACTGATTCCATACACTGTAGTGTAAAAGTAGAACAGCTTAAATCATTCTGAGTAGCAAATAGTTTGGGTGTGTAGGAAAAACTGCTTTCTTAAATGCAACTGAAATGAAATCTGTGCTGAACATGTTCATGGTCACTTTAATACTGCTTTTATTTACTCTTAATAAGTCTACAGACTAAAGAACCAGTAAATATGTAAACTGCATTGCATACTTGTAAATTACTTTAAAAGCCTATAAAATAAAAAAAGCAAAGCTGATCAGTAGACATTGATTGCGGTAGGGTGTTACATGGTACTGGATCTTTATCCATGAAAGGTGAGTAGTGCACATGGCTTCTATGCAGACACTCTACCGTAAGGGATTTGTCCATGTGAACTTTAACCGGAGTCTTTAAAAAATTTCTACCTTGCTGTATGTGTTGAACCTGGCATGTATATGACAGGAAGCAGGAACTAGATGAGAGAAATTGGAGTTCTAAGGAAAATCTGATTAGTTGCTGGAGCTCCAATTAAGACAGTTTGGCTGAGAAGACTCTGCCCTGTTGTGAGGCAAGATTAAAGAGGAGAACTGGTTTATGCTGTTTAAACACCCTGTGCTACTGGCTGAAAACCAAGAGCGGCAGACAGGCCTGAGTGAGACCAACAGACACCTGAACAGAGAAATATCTGTAGGTTAGGTGGAAGTGTGCTGTGTTGACTCTCCTTCTTTCCCTGCTCTTTGACAGTTCAGTCACCTGGCCGTCTGGGGAAGCATGCTGCTCTGGCTGGTGTTCTTCGGTGTCTACTCAGCCATCTGGCCCACATTTCCCATCGCACCAGACATGCTGGGGCAGGTCAGTACGAACACTTGGCTGCATGGTAAGCTGCTCAGCACAGCGCCCTGCTGTCGCCAGCACTGCTGTTTGCTGCTTCCTGAAAACTCGCATAATGCTTGGAAAGGTATTATGCTCTAGTAAGAGGCTTGTACTTCGTTTTAACCTTTCTTTTTAAAGTCCTGCATTCATTTCGCTTAATCTCTTCATTAGAAGAGCTCTTTTTCTCCCCAAAAGTGACATCATACATGATTATATGCACTGTGGGTACTGTATGACAGTTTTCAGTTCACTTGGATAGCAGAGACTGGCTCTTTCATTAGTGCTTTTCTAGTGTGTTTGATAAAATGCCCAGTAGAAATATAGCTTATTTGGTTTGAGGTTTTGTTTTTTTTATTGTGGGTTCTTTCTTTTCCATATATCCTGCTTTTGTATTGTTTTTTTTTATTCCCAAATTCATTAATTTACTTGAGAATAGGATGAGATGGTCAGAAGCAGAAGGGAAGCTGGTATGTTACTGGTGCCTTTACATTACTAGAGGAATTTTGGATTTGTTCCTTCAGCTGAGTTCCAGGTGGCAGAATTTTTCCTTTGGTGTCATTATTTCAACCTGTGATGAGTAGATTGACTCAAAAGCCTGTCAAAATCACTCAAGAGCCTTGTGCATATTTAAAATAGGATTTACCATGAACAATGAAGGACTTAATAAATGTATGGTAAAAAGTTATTCTGTGGAAGTGGAACTGCTGTCAAAGTGACCAGATAAAAGTATTCTGTAGTAAGTTTAGGGTTATCTATAATGCAAAAATGCTGTTTATGATGCAGAAAGAAGAAAAGGAAACTAAGAATTTTAACAAAGAATCTAAGTATATTTACATCATGTCACCCTTGTGTACTGGAAAATGATAATAAAGCAAGCCAAGTGTTGGCAAGCTAATTAGAGATCTTAGAGGTTACTCTCATGTTTGTACTCAGCAAGAGCAGATGGCCATGATTTTGTTACTGCTCTGGCATAATACATATTTTATTATCTTATACTAAAACACTGGGGATAATGGAGGCTATGGTAGATTTTCATGGAGAGCTTTTTACAGCAGAGTGTGAAACCTGACAGGCTGGGATCAGCAAATAAGTGACTCACAGACAAAACCTCAGTCCTCTCATAGTATTTCATGATGATCTTTTTGTGTTTCACAGCACATACAGCATCAATATCTCTAATTCACATTTTTATGTATCTAGCAGAAATTTGAATAGAGTAAGGGGTAGAGCTGTGAACTACTTGTCCTCCACAGCAGACTTGTAGTGCTGCCATTAACATGTCAGCCTTCTAAAACAAACAATGAGGTGAAGTTATATGAGATGGGTCGGACTATTAGCTTTAGCTTGGTGTTGCATTTTTTTCAAAAATAGCTCAATTTTTTTGAATTGCAACTGCGACAAAATTCATATCATGTTGGTCATCAACATTTGCTCTAACATAAACCACAGGTCTTGTAACAAAAGCTTCATGTAAGGTTTTGGTTTTGCATGAATATATTTTCAGAAAGTGTTTCTATTTAAACTTAGGTTTTATGCTCTGATTTTCTGATATGATAACTTGAGAAGTGGTACTAATATTTGGTGAGGTCAAAATAATGTAATGTAGTCTTTTTTTTAAACGGAGAACATACTTTGACTGGTTGAGTGTCTAGTCCAGTACTTGTGGAGCTGTGTCCCTAGGTCAGTAGTCATCAACCAGAGATGTTAAAGATCATTCTAGAAAGACACTTTTTGAATACAAGCATTCAGAAGTTTTGTTGTATCGCTTTGAGGAGGGAGGAATAAGTACCATTCTATCAGTTTTCTTGTATTTTTGAGAGAAGGAGTAGTAGTGGAAGAGTGGATTTTTTGTTTCCTTTATCCTTTTGTAAAATCAAGGAAAGCTCCCAAGGTGAAGGGAACTTGCTTACCGCTTTTGTTAACTTATACAAAGTCTCTTGAGTAATCAGTTGCTGTCATAAAAACTAGCTCATGGTGAAATGAACTGGGATCATGCTAGGCTCTAGTCAGTAAAATGAATTGTCTTGCTGCTTCCCAGATGTAACCTATTCCTTTACTCCTGCTATCTTCTTTTCTGCATTTACAAGTAATCATGGTATCTTAAAAGCTTTGTTTTGGTTTTAAATCCTGCTAATATGTTTACCTTCAAATAAACTGCATTCCAAAATATTTTAGATCCTCATAGTACACAAATACAGTAGCACTTGAAGGGAGATGTTTTTAAATGTAATACTCAGCTAGCATCTGTGCCAGCCAGGACTTTGTGCCATCAGTAGAAGGCATAGGAGGTTCCACACATTTTATTCCATCCATTCATCAAATGTCAGCATGGAGCCTTGCAGACTTTTAAGTATGTGAAAAGATGCTTTGTTTCTGCTGGGATTTATTAAACCATTTCCACCACATATTTCTTTCTCTTGCCCATTACATCTTGAGCATTCTCTTAGGGAAAATAATACCATTTTTTTCCCTCCTTGAGGGCAGAGGGAAGCAACTTAGTTATATGTTGATTCTTTGACAGCAGAGAAGTTCTTCTGTTTCTACTAGAGTATTCATAATAGAATATATGTAACAAAGCTGTGATAAAAATCTTAGTAGTCCTTAATAGAAGTTTTCCAATAGTATGACATCTGGTACTTTGGAAATAAACTCTTGACTGTTTGGGGAGAACCTTTTCAGGCACACAAATAATATTTTCTTTTAATAGTATCAGAAGCAATAATGTAAGACCAAGGAAGCAGTTTCATAGCTTTCCTGGGTATTTGTACTTTAAGAAAATTTTTTTGTATTTGCAGAAAACAGTGACACTGAGAAAAGTCAGTGCGTATTCTTCTGTCTTGATTCTGGAGCCAGGATACTTGAATGGGAGCTGACAGTTTTTGAATGAGAACTTTCAGATTAAAGTATTTTGTACAATATGTAAATCCTTTCTACCTTACAGTAGTTACGATTTACCACTACAGATTGTCAGAAACAAGTAGATGCCCATGTTTTTAAGAAGTGCTACCACTTTGATACTCATTGATTAAGAGCTGGTACAGAAATGTGCTGCTCTAAGGATATGATTGCCTTTTTAATTATTCTTTTCCTGAAATTTTGGGGCTTAATGACTTACAACACAGTGGTATTCTGTTGACCGGCACATTAACCATACTCCTGCCCTTATTCAATCTTGGGTATTCTGTTTGCCTGGGGGATGGGGATTTGGTACCCCGAAGGGGTAATAACATAGGCAATAACATTTGTGCTTATTTCTTGCATATGTCATACATGTGGTGGGAGTGAAATGCTGCTCATATTCGTTCTTGTATGGATTTCTTCATAAGAATTGTAGCATACTTTAGGTTTACAGGAATATTATTGTGCGAGTATTACCACCCATGCACATACCTAGATACCTGTACCTGAAAGCATGTGTATGTATACAAGAGGATGTTATATATGTGTATGAAAGTGTTCACGCTTTGAGTCTTGAGCCAGACATGATTGAAGATGAAAAACAACAGATATGTTCCTTACCCGCCATGAGCTAAAATACTGTATTTTTAGTGTTTTAAGGGAGAGTTGGGATGGCAGGGAAGGGGTGTTCCTGTTACCTCTCTGAAACATGTTACTGGTTGTAGATGAAGAAAGTAATACTACTGACCTGTGAATTTTATTTTTTCAATCTTTTTCCTTGAATATAAATGTTGTGTTTTGTCTCTGCTTTATTACTTGTAACTGTTAAGGAACTGTCTTTAGGAAGATTCTTTTTTAAGATCAGTCTCATTCTTTCGACCTGGAGGAGAAATGAAGAGAAGAGTGGGATTCTTAGTCTGGTTTTGAGAGGTTAATCTAAAGTACAGGTTAGTGATTCCTAGGTTTTTACTCTTCTGCTTTGTACTGTAGGTGGTCATATCTGAGAACTGAGGTTCAAGAATAATTTTGAGTTTGGAACCCCTTATTTTGCTCTCAGGACAGCATTAGGAAACCCTCTCTCATCTGAGGTCCCCAACCTCCTCATGGTTGGAGGTTTTGAAGTTGGAGCTGCTGCCCTTCCAGTTACTTTTGTACAACTGCAGTTGAGAGAAGATCTGTCAAAGTCAGTCCAAGTAATTGTGACACCACCAGGTCTGCTTCTGCATAGTGAAAACAGCTACATGTAAGAGCCACTTTCATAGCTGTAATGGCAGGTATGCTTTTTGTTTCCCTAGTGCTGCCCACATTCTTGACAGAAGATACTTCTTTTCCAGCTAAACTGTCAAATTTTTGCTAGGTTATTTGCCTGCTTACATAAAGATTTCAAGGCGAGCTGTGTGTCAGCTTCGCCTGGATTAAGGGTGCTTTTTAAAAGATCCCAGCATTTGAGATCTCTGGTTGATCCCATGTAATGTAACACTAGGAGTACTTATTCATATTAATGGTTTGTCAAGCAGACATCTATTCCTCTTTTAGCAAAACTTCCCGTTCTTCCATGTGTGTATACCATTAGCAAAACAGGTTCACCTTAGTTATTGCACTAAGTCATTGAGTTTGGAGGGCAGAAGGTGATCTACAGGCTCTAATAGACTCTGAATGCATGGCCAGTTTTGTAGCTGGTCTTTGGTCAGAAGCTCTCAAGTCTTATTTATTAGTTCAGTTCTTGCCAGAGCATGTGAGAAGACTTCATGGTTTGAAATACTTGCAAACAACATAAAACAAAACCAAAACCTCCTGGATAATAATCCTGCAATGTAATAGACAGGTTTCACATTACTGCTCTTTCAAATCCACGTTGAAATACTGATAGCTTAACATACATTTTTGCATTTTCCAGAGTATTTTTGCATTTGAATCTTTTATCCAGAGGTCTCAGTTGTTATTCTTTCTGGCTTCTCATATTCCACAGTTTGGTGCTAGTTAGAAAGTTGGCTGTTCTGATGGTAGTTTGTTTGTCTGCAATCAGTTGCACATTACATTGTCGTGTCAGTGTTTTGGTTGGTGGAAATGCTTCATCCAGCTGTTAGGCAGAAATCAGAGTTTGCCTGCAGATTGAGGTCCTTAATGCCTGCTGATCATGTTTGTTTTTATTATTATGCACAGCGGTCTCTATGGCACTTGATGTGGTTTTGAAACTTTTTCTGCACTTTTGGACTAGCCTCTGAGCAGACAAATTAGTCTAATGAAGCATGCATATATTTTTAAGAATCTGTTGAAGGAGTGGGTTTGTTGTTTTTATGAGCCACACATGGCTTTCAGAAATGAGTCTCAGTTCTAGATCCCTGGTGTTATGTTGTTCTGTCTCATACACAAGACGGATGAAAAAATTGAGTTCAATGAAAATAAATATTTTAATAACTCCTGTATGTGAAACTAATAGATTAAAAATGCTTATTTTCTGGAGGCTAATCTCCCCAAACATGCCGCTTGACCTATTTGGCAACTCCGCAGCAAACCTATCCAAAACATTTCTAAAAGATGTCCCAGACTTACTTCTTTGGAAGTATTTGATGAAGGCTTTAAAGTAGAACTGTATATGCAGCTGTGCCCAGTGCTATGCTGGCATTTCCTACATAGAGCCATGTGAAAATAGGGTTAAGCCATGAGCATAAAAACTTGTTCTGGTTTGGAAACTGGCAGTGCAGAGCAAGGCAGTCGGATGGCCTTCAAACTTCTCTGAAGGTCTTCATGTGCACACCCTCCCTTTGGTCTTTATTCCTGCCCTGCAGAAGAACTGTGGCTAGCAGGCTAGTGTGTTAGATGCGGGAGCAATGGAAAAGTGAGTGGACATAAATCATTATCTGCAGGTTATACAGATGGTGCATAGGACGTCAGCTGGTTTTCCTTCAGTGCTGCTGTGTAACCTGGATGCTGGCCATGCTGTCTGGCCGACGCCTGTTTGGAGATCAAGTAGCCTTAACAAGTTTAAATGCTGCTCAGTAGCTTAAATAGAAATACAGTGTGCACACAGAACATTTACACTTCTGTGTAATTGGCAGATTATCCAGATTTATTGGTTTTGGAATGAGGTATAGCAGTGTCCAGGAACAAACTCCTTCACTCAGGATGGAAGTATTGTTCCATGGTAATGGACTGTGCTTCAAAAACTGCATCTCTTTTCAATGTGGAGTCCAGGGTTCCTCAATGTCCTTGAAAAATTTCCCCAAATCACTTTTTTTGTATACTCAGAAGTAGCAAAGCCTTGTTGCATGCTTGTGGAAAGATGTTTGGAAGATATCCTATTCAGTATTTTCTTAATCAGAAACAGCTGGTTTTTAAATACAGAAAAGCAGCTACTGTATTATACCAGAGGCAATGTGTACTGATACTTATGTCTACAAAAAAAAGTCTGTGTTCTGAGCCCTGTTGATGAGCAAAGACAAGCAAAGAATATATGACTTGCCATACTGGATCAGAGAATTTCTGATCTAGGGCAGCGTTCTGCATTAGAAATTTAAGGAGGAAAACCAGTCGTGAAGTGTGGGTTTGTCATGTATGACAAGGGTTTGTGTGCATTTCAGTAAAAGAAAAAACTTTTTTTCTCTTGGAGAGTGTAACTGGAGAGTAGCCAGACAGTTTTTATGCCTCTTGCGAAGTGCTCAGCCTCTGTGGCATTTTTTGCGGATCAACTTTGTGAGCTAGCAATGTGCTACTGGGATGATGGTGCTTGGGAAAGGGAGGGTGTACTGGAGGGCAATGTGAGAGGCTTCATTGTGAAGAGAATTGGGTCTGTCTCTGTACATGTTCACTGTTCGGCACTCCTGTCTGTGGTTGTTATATGAAGGAACGGGCCATGTTTCTAGGCAGTGTGAAGGCATCGAGCAATATCCTGGTCCTATGTGGAATTTATTGCCTAAATGGTCTGGCATAATGAGGATGGACAGGAGAGAGAGGACATGAAAGTAGAGAGATCAATATGATGATGTTCCTATAATCTATAGGACACAAAGAAAGGAAGGCGGTAAGGTAATTGTATATGTAAGATGTTTTTTTTAAAAGAGCATTTAAACTCATAGCAATGAAGCTGTGGCTCCTTTCGAAAATAAAGAGGAGCAGCAGATGGGATCTATTCTGGAGGGCAGGAGGTGACTGTGCATTGGAATTAGTGGTTTTATAGCTTGCTTTGGTCACATTTAAGTTGCTTTGTTTTCTGATGGATGCAGGGAAGTCCAGATAGCAGGTATTTGGGGATTGTTTGGGATGCTGGTTTTACTTTCGTTCCTTGGAGACAGGAGAGTCATGTTGTGTTTTTATTTGAATTTATGTATTATAAAGGGATGGGGGGGGGGGGGGGGGGGGGG
>NW_020799091.1:20093709-20111329 GCF_003259725.1 Athene cunicularia | reverse complement strand
GGGGGGGGGGGTGCATTTTTTTGTTTGTTTAGCTGAATTTGTGCTCTTTGCCACTGTTTCTTTCCTGTGCTGGTTGGACTGCATTTTTGTAAGAGACAAGCAGAACTGTTTCATATGGGGAAATATTTCCAGATCAATTGGAAACATACCTTTATTCCCTTTCCTCCCTACAGTATACATTTCATGAGATCATTTTTTCCCAATTGTATTATGTCAAAATTTGATCCAAAAAGCCCTCAGGAGTGGAAACAATCTTTCTTATATTGTTCTAAGGCAAATGTGGGTACACAGGCTTTAGGAGTAGTGAGACTGGAAGGAGTGCAGCCCTCCAAAGTACCATGCCTGCTGCCATGGGTCAGTCGGTGTAGTCTGTCCCCTGCAGCTTTCCTGTTAACTTGACAGCTGGTGGCAATGACAGTATCTTGTGTTGCTTCTCTGTTGGTAGATGTGGCCAACCAAAAGCAGTTCTAGTCTGAATGCTGTAAGTTTAAGTCAAACTGCACCTATTTGCCTTGTAGAGTGTAATTCTCACTTGGGTATGCATATCACTTGAGCTGTTAATTCTATACCAGTAACTTTGTCAGAAAGATAGGAAGGAGACTGTGGAAGAGTATTAACAGTGGTGCTAAGAAGATACTTAAACTTCCAAAAGGCTGTATTTTCTTCAGAGTACTACATGACTGAATAGGATTGATAGGAAACAAGGACAGAGAATAATACAGGTGCTTTCCATAACATAATGCCTGAAGTGTGAAGGAGCCGTTAGATGTGCTGCCATTGGTCTCTGTAGCATAAAACCCAACAATGGCACCTCTCAGTAGCTTCGTGATGGGAAGCAAGTTTCTTCTGCCACTAAGACCTGCAGTTTCTTGTCAGCCATCTTGCAGGGTTTCATCTTGCAGCTCTGGACACAACTCCCTTTTCCAGTACATGACTGAAGGCAGTTCTGGTGTTTACTGTCAAGTCAGCAGGCCAATGCAGAGAAAGCTTGGACAGTAGTGTTGTCACACACAAAAAAGACAAGTAAGTATAAACATCCTTTATTGCATGGAGTGCTTTTTGGAAGATGCTGAGGAAGGAGAAGGAAGGATTCAGTACAGTGGCTAAAGTCTAGAATAAGTTATTAGAATTGACATGACATGGCTCTCTTGTTTTCAGTAAATCAGCCCAAATTCATCGTGTCAAACAGCATTTCTCATTTCTTGGAAGGTGATACTTACTGCTTCTTACCATGTTTAGCAATTTTGGACATTCAAATGTGCACACACCCCCTCCCCCAGTTGTTTGCTGCTTTCATGCTTGAAGCTACTCTGCAATGAGGTGTCAAGTGGCATTATATGTATTGGCTTGTGATGTTGTATATGTAGAAAAGAATTGACATGTGCCTCAAAATCAGTCTTATATTCTTCAGCAGGAATAAGTTTTTCAGGAGAGGCTCATCCTGGGATGATCCTTTGAGCTCTTCCCATCCCAGAGTACCTGCCTGATCTGATAGTGGTGAATAGCTGTGTCTGTCTCTGTCACTCCTAGTGATTTTACTGGAACTACTTCTATCTGTAGGGGTTGCAAACTCAGATCCATAGAATTTGTTGTGGTTTCAACCACAAGTCCTGGAATACATCCATTTCTTGTTGACGTATTCTGAAGGATCTTGTTAGTCTTGTTTAGGGGAAGGAAAATCCTTTCCATGAATCAGCCTAACTGGATAGATACAGTGTTGTGGGAACTTCATAAGAGAATACTCTTCCCAGAAAGTCAAACTGCTGTGTGCCAAGCAATCTTATTTTTCCCTCTGGATCTAGGGGTTTAAAGGGTTGATGAAATCACATAATCATTTAGGTTGGAAAAAAACTTTAATATCCAGTCCAGCCATTAACCTTGCACTGCCAAGTCCACCACTAAACCATGGCCCCGACCACCACAGCTACATGTTTTAAATACCTCTAGGGATGGTGACTCAACCATTTCCCTGGGCAGCCTGTTCAATGCCTGACAACCCTTTCAGTGAAGAAGTTTTTCCTAATGTCCAATCTAAAACTGCCCTGGTGCAACTTGAGGCCATTTCCTCTTGTCCTATCACTTCGTATTTGGGAGAAGAGACTGACACCCACCTCACTACAGCCTCCTTTCAGAGAGTTAGAGAGAGCAATAATGTCTCCCCTCAGTGTCCTCTTCTCCAGGCTAAGCAACCCCAGTTCCATCAGCTGTTCCTCATAAGACATGCTCTAGACCCTTCACTAGCTTTGTAGCCCTTCTTTGGACACACTCCAGCATCCCAATGTTTTTCTTGTAGTGAGAGGCCCAAAACTGAACACAGGATTCAAGGTGCAGCCTCACCAGTGCTGAGTACTGAGTGACAATCGCTTCCCTAGTCCTGCTGCTCACACCATTTCTGATACAAGCCAGGATGCCGTTGGCCTTCTTGGCCACCTGGACACACTGCTGGCTCATATTCAGCTGGATGTTGACCAACTCCCCCAGGTCCTTTTCTGCTGAGCAGCTTTCCAGTCACTCTTCCCCAAGACTGTAGCACTGCATGGGGTTCTTCTGACCCAAGTGCAGGACTTGGCACTTACCCTTGTTGAATCCCATACAAGTGGCCTCAGCCCATTGCTCCAGCCTGTCCAGATCTCTTGGCAGATGACACCAAGCTGGGCATGAGTGTTGATATGCAGACTTATTGAGGGTGCACTTGATCTGCTTCTCCAGATCATTGATAATGATATTAAGTAGAACTGGGCCCATTACTGAGCCCTGGGCAACACTACTTGTGACTGACAGGCAACTGGATTTAACTCTGTTCACCACAACTCTTTGGGCCTGGCCATATAGCCAATTTTTTACCCAGCAAAGAGTATGCCCATCCAAGCCATGAATACCCACTTTTTCCAGGAGAATGGTGTGAGAAATGGTGTCAGGGATTTACTGAGATCCAAGTAGACAACATCCACAGCCTTTCCCTCATTTACTAAGCATGTCACCTTGTCATAGAAGGAGATCAGGTTAGTCAAGCAGGACCTGCCTTTCATAAAGCCATGCTGACTCAGCCTGATTGCCTGGTTGTCCTGTACATGTGCTGCATGATAGCACTCAAGACGATCTGCTCTGTATTTCCCAGCAGACGACCCCGGTGTTGAGATCAGACTGATAGGACTGTAGTCCCCCAAATCCTCCTTCTAGCCCTTCTTGTAGATTGGTGTCACATTTGCTAACTGAGTCCTCCCTGGTTAGTCAGGACTGCTAAATGATTGAAAGTGTCTTAGTGAGCACTTCCACCAGCTGCCTCAGTACCCTTAGGTGGATCCCATCTGGCCCCATAGACTTGTGTGTGTCTTAAGTCGTGTAGCAGGTTGCTAACCACTTCTTGGATTGTGGAGGCTTCTTTCTGCTCCCTGTCCCTGTCTTCCAGTTCAGGGAGTTGGGTAGCTGGAGAACAACTGGTATTACCATTAAAGACTGAGCAAAGAAGGCATTAAGTACCTCAGCCTTTTCTTCATCCTTTGTCACTGTTTCCCCTGGCATCCAGTAAAGAATGGAGATTCTTCTTAGCCTTCCTTTTGTTGCTAATGTACTTACAGAAACATTTTTATTATTGTCTTTTTACAGCAGTAGCCAGATTCAGTTCTAGCTGGGCTTTGGTCCTTCTAATTTTCTCCCTGCATAACCTCATGACATCCTTGTAGTTCTCCTGAGTGGCCTTCTCCTTTTCCCAAGGATCATAAACTCTCCTTTTTGTTCTGAGTTCCAGCCAAAGCTCTCTGTTCAGCCAGGACAGTTTTCTTTCCTGCCAGCTCATCTTCCAGCACATGGGGACAGTTTTTTCCTGCACCTTTCAGATTTCCTTCTTGAAGAATGTCCAGCCTTCCTGGACTGCTTTGACTTTCAGGACTGCCTCCCAAGGGACTCTGTAAACCAGTCCCCTAAACAGGCTGAAGTCAGCTCTCTGGAAGTCCAAGATAGCAGTTCTGCTCACCCCCTCCTTACTTCTCTAAAAAACTCTGTAATTTAGTGATCGCTATGCTCAAGATACCCTCAAACGATCACATCACCCACAAGTGCCTTCTCTGGTCATGAACAAGAGGTCCAGCAGGGCACCTTCCCTAGTTGGATTGTTCACCAGCTGTGTCAGGAAGTTATCTTCCACACACTTCAGGAACTTCTTAAGAGTGTTTCCTCTCTGATGTATTGTATTTCCAGCAGACATCTGGTAAGTTGAGGACCCCCATGAGAGCAAGGGCTAGCAATTGTAAGACTTTCTCCAGCTGCTTATAGAAAATTTTGTCTGCCTCTTCATCCTGGTTGGGTGGTCTATAACAGAATCCCACTACAATATCTTTCTTGTTGGCCTTCCCCCTGATTCTCACCCATAAACACTCAACCCTGTCGTCACCATCATTAAGCCCCAGACAATCAAAACACTCCATAACATACAGGGCTACCCCACCGCCCTCTCCTTCCTTGGCTGTCCCTCCTGAAGAGTTTGCAGCCAACTGTTGCAGCACTCCAATTGTGCAAGTCATCTCACCATGTTTCCACGATGGCAGATGTATTATAGCTTTCCTGCTGCACAGTGGCTTCCAGCTCCTCCTGTTTGTTGCCCATGCTGTGTGCATCGCTGTAGATGCACTGCAGTAGGAGTATTGATCCCGCCTCCTTTTTGGGGGGGAGAAGCCCTAATTCCTGTGTGACCATTCTCAGGTGCTTCCATGGTTTCTAACACATCAATATTCCTTGTGTCCTTGCTGCCACATGGATCTCCATCCCTTACCTCCACTGAGATGGCAGACTGAAGGACCTCACTAGCACACCATCCCTCAAATATTTGCGTTCCACTCCGAGGCTTATCTCTAGCAAGCCTGGTTTTATTCCATTCCCCATTCAAATCTATTTGAAAAATCTTCTAATGAGCGCTACTAACTCCTGTGCAAAGATTCTTTCATACCTTTTGAGGTACAGGTGTAGCCTTCCTGTGGCCAACAGTGTTCTTGTCTATGATGCTGGTGAAGTGCTGATGTATTTATCATTAAAGGTTTTAGTTCCTTTTCTCCCACACTTTCTGAGTAAAAGTATATGGCTTTTGTTCCAAGTCTTTCAAGCCTCATCTAATATACATGGTAGTTGAGAGATAAACACTGTACAGGGTGAAGATAGAGGGAAGAATGGGGTTTGTTAGCCACAGGGGTGTGAATATTTGGAGAAATATTTTTGTGCTCTATTTATACTATAACACCAAGGAAATGCTGCATTAGTCTGGTTAGTGACATAACAGGAGCTTCTTGTATGTGATATGTCCATACCACCCACAGGGGTTGTTAATATTGGGACCCCTTACGCTGTGGATGCATAATGTCAGATTTCTGAGAGCAGAAATGGACTGGAGACCTGTGTAGGAAAGATTTCCTAAATATAGTGTGTGAACATTAACAACTCTAGGTATGTTGTAGCATCAGCTGCTCTCATTAGTTGCATCAGAACTTCTTCCAAGGTCGGGTCTTTTGTAAATGATTAAACTGTGGGGGCTTGTTGCTAAACTGACAAATTTGTATTGAAAAGAGAAAATAAATTCAAGTTAATCTTTTGAATGCTCATTAAGGGGGATCCTGGGCTTTCCGTAAAGTAGGCTGTAAGCAGATATGTTCAAGTTTATTAGCTTGAATGTATCTGCAATTACTTTTTACACCAGAATCACTTAAGATACTGCTTTAAGACAGACTAAAGAGGGGTTGTGTGAGAGAAAGAAATGTCAAGAGGGACGAAGAGAAACAAGAGCTGTGGAGGACATAGCCTGAGTTAAATTATGCTCATTAATTCAATTTGAGGCAGGAATGTGTGTAAATAAACCCTGGCAGCTGCAGCAGCTCTCATTTCTGCAGGGCTTTGGCAGGAATGCAGGGGCCAATGGACATGAAATCCTGGCGCTCTTTTGAGAAATTGCAGGCAGACAGCTCTGCAGCCAGGAGAAAGCACAATCCAAGATTTACTGAAAAGGCATAATCACTTTTAAGCAGACTTGAAGAGTGTGAGTTTCAAACGTGCACATGAAAACTGTCATTGAAAAAACATGGGGCTTACCTAGTTCTTCTGGGTTAATGGCATTATTCATGTTGCAAATGTCCAGCTTCAAAATGGAGTGCGAGAACTGTAGCTGCACCATTCAGTGTCTTCAGAGTAACCCAAGTCTTGGTTTTGACAAGCAGTTTTCTACAGGTAGTGTAACAGTGTTCATGCTGTGTACAGAAAGTCAAACGTACTGGCCACATGAAGTAAACTGGCTTGTGTCCTGAGGAGTTCAGTCTTTAGTCCTCTTCCTGATACTGGATCCCCATGAATGCTTGTAGGACCATCCCATCACTTCACATGGTCCTAGAATTTGCCTCCCCTCCTGCCCTCACAAATATTCAGAGGACAGATATTTCAATGAGTGCTGCAGAGCTGAGGATGGGAGAGGGGTAGTTCTGCAGCAGTGAACAAGTGATGGATGGTTTCTCAGATCAGTGGATTTTTTTAGTAGTAGTGGTTGCTATTTGTCTGAAACTGATTTGAATATGAGCTTGATATGTCAATAGTATATAAAGAAAACAAAAGTGAACAGTCCCTGAGACCAAAGAATCCTTGGTTTTGCTGGCTTCAATCTAGAATTTTAAATAACAATGTCACATAGAGCTAAAGCAGTTGGAATTTTAAAGGCAGCCAGATTAACACTTAATAACAGTATTTGAGGTAACTATGAATTGCTTATATTATACCAAACACTTGAAATTGGATACTTTACTGGTATATGAAAATGCAAGGATTTGTTCATCAGATGAAAATCAGCTTCAGCTAGTTCCTGTTTTTATCTCAATTCCATTGTCTTCAAATATTTGCATATCTGAAAATTCCCTATAAGTGTGCTGTCAAGAGAGCCTGTGTGAAAACAAGGTCTAGTAAGGTCAAAAGCTATAAATGGAAGAACTTGACTTCAGCAGTAATACTAATGCTTGGTATTTGTACATTCATTGGGTTTTGGAGTAGCTTCTTTGCTTTTGGTATTAAATTAGTGCTACAAAGATGCATATCTAGTTAATTGTAACTGTTAAAATGTAACAAAGTTTGTTGGTAGCACTTCCAAATTTCAAAGTAAGTTTCCTAAATAGCACTTGGAAATGTGTATTGTACTCTGACTTTAGCAGTTTTTTTCTGTTGAATGTACTACATGCAGCTATGTATGAGCTGATGATAAACCAGGAGGCGCTCAGAGTTTCACAAACAAGCAGATTGATTGTTCAAATTCTGAACTGGCTGCTATTTTGTTAAACAGCTGTGTCTCAGAAGTAGTAGAGCTGCATTAAATACATTGACAACACATAGTAAGTTTTTCTTACTGCTCTGCAAGGGAATACATGAACAGGCCAGAGATTTTGTGCTGTTGAATTTGAAGCACTGATGGGTGTTTGGAAATGCAGGTTATAAAAACAGGGAACTGGGAAAAGGCAGCCCAGCAGTCAAGCAAGGATAGACCCGGTCATGCATAACACTAGCATTAATTTTGTTGAAAGTGGCATAAAAACAACATGCAGAAGTTTACTGGTCCTTCAGACAGTTTAATTACAAGCTTTTAATAAATCTATTTCTTTTAGTATGGAAAGTTCCTGGGCAGTGGTGGTCAAAACTCAGGGCAAACTGCTGGGACTTCTAGTATGTTGTATTATGCTTCCCTTTTTTTAAGCTATTGTTTACATCCAGTGTTATTTTTGCCCCTTTCAGCCCAGCTCACCCTCGACACTACTAGCTTAAAACATCATCTAATGTGAGATTTATCAATAGAAGAGCAGCAAGATCTGCTTGCACCTGCTGTCTTTCAATAGCTGCCTCTGGGTCAGTAGCCTCTGGCTGGCTTTGCCGTTCTTGGGAGACTTGAATTTTAATCATTTGCTCCTGTCAAGAGGAGCATAAGGAACGCTCTTTCCTCAGTCTCAGTACAGTGAGTCTGAACACATGTGTGCAAGTCCCATGGAAGTCTGTTTGCTGCTAGCTTTCACTGGAATAAACCCAGTTGTGATTTGTATTCTGCCTCTTGTGGGATTCCCTGTTAATAGAAAGGCATCCAGTGTTTAAAACCTGCACACAGCGCCCCCTCACTGGCTTGGTTGCTTCCCTCCAACTTGTCCACCCGTTGCTGCCCAGCTATGTAGAGCCAGCACCCTGGCATATATCCACATGTAGGTGCACTTGGGTGCAGCCAGTTTCACTCCAGTTCACAGTGGGTGCTGTCTGCACCACATGCTTTTTGTGTATGTTTGGAGGCTTACAGTGCATCAGAAATTGATTTCTATTAATGCACCTGTGTCTTTTCGTAGTTAAGATTTTTCTGTTTATTTTTCGTATGTCTTGGACTTACACCATCTCCTCTCTGGCTGCTCAGAGACAGCTGAGGAGCAACTTTTGCAGATTGGAGTTTGACTCCTTTTCTCTTCAGCTGGGTCCTTGCAGGGCCCCTGAGCTGCACAAGGCTGGCAGCTAGTCCTGCTTCCCACCCGTTCCCTGAGCCCCCCGCACCTCTTCAGTTAAACACCGCAAGGAAGGTCCCATCCAGTGAAAGCTGCTCACTTGCCCCAGACTCTGCAGTGCATATTCCAGTAGGACTTAAAAGAACAGAAAGAACCTGAGGGAGAAATTTTGTGAGCAGTCCAGCAGTCACAGCAGGAGATTGAAGAGCATTTTCTAAAGTGCCCTATTAATTAGTGTTGCTGTGGCTAGAGTCACTGGAGCCCAGGTACAGCTTTGAGTGCCAACACCTCAGGGAAGGCCCTTAAGAGTCATTTCAGCGAGTTCTTTGCTTTATATTTGATTCCTTCCATTTTCTTTTTGCTTCCGAAGGGACTCAAGTAGGACAGCAGTCACAGTCTCACTGAAAGGGAATTTATCACAGTAGAATACATTACTGAGTTAGAGCACTTTCTCCCTGCTTAGCTACTGCTGGCTATTTGTGGATCTGTTAAACAGCTTGGAAAGTTTTAAACAGCTGTGCCAGAACTCAGCTACGAAGCATAAAAAGTAGCTACTGCTGTTTTAAGCTGAAAAATCAATTTGATAGCTTAAAATGTGGCAGCATTGCTGTGATGTGGCCATCATAGTGACTTGCAGAGCCTTTCTTTGCCACACCTGCACTCTGCAGTTAGGATTTAGCATTCCAAAGACCAGTCAGCCTCTTAGGTCTGCCTGTTCTGGGGACTTCTATTTATTAAATCAGACATCCAAATAGGTTTTCTCTGTGCCATTTTTGTTCCACATGTGGAACTTCCTCCTTCCAATCCATACTGACCAGCATCTGAAATTAAAGGTTGGGGGTTTTTTTTAGCCTCGAGACAGCGATGGGTTTGAAATCTGTCTTAAGATCATAAAGCAAGAAGCTGAACTTTATAACAATTGAGAAAGAAGGGATTCCCAGATTCTGATCTTACATGAGCCAATATATGCTTTCTACCACATTGTGTTATCAGATACACTGTTTAAAACACTTGATAGGGATGTTTTTAATCAAATTCAGTTAAGAATAGTTTTCATACCTGCCAGGGAAGGTGAATGCTTTTGTTGTTGGAGGCTGAGGCTAGAAGGCTGAGAGGATGTCTATGTTAGTATGTTAAAGTAATTATTGCTGTGATTTTATAGACTAATAGGTTGTGACCTTCCTCTGCCTCTCACTGGAAAGCTGGGGATTTCCCCCTCTGTGGTAATCTAAATCTCCTATTGTTGAATTCTTACAGTGAAAAGATCCCAGGTGGCCATTTGCTTCCCCATAGAATCTTCCTATGGGCTTGAGCAGTGGTGGATAAAGCCTGGATGGGTTTTAATGTGATTTTAATTCTGCCATCATATGTGTGCTTTACAGTATGACTGCTACTATAATTGCATATTTGCCTTCAAACAATAGCTTGCAGTGCTGTGTAATTCCTTTCATGATGGGTGCATGTCTCATGTTTGATAGTGCTACTTGCTGTGGTGTGTGCAAGATGATACATTCCTTGAAATCTTTTATGGGGGGAAAAATGCAGCAACTATTCATATGCACCAAATATGCCAAACTGAGTACTAAAACATAGGATAATCGTGGAAATTCCGTTTTAAGCCCTTCTAAATTAGCTTTCTAGCCCACTGCATCAGCCCCTGAAGTAAAAGAAATGATGCAGTACAGAGCTGCCATCTAAAATATTAAAATGTGTTCCTTGGAGAAGAGAGATGTTCATATGTAAGTCTAGCTCAGTAAGGATTTATTGGATTTTCTGATAGTGGGAACTGAGTAAATAGACAAGAAAGGGAAGAGAAATTACAAGGGGCTGTATACCAAAGATCAAGTGGTTAAAAAGAAACTCTTGTGATGAATAACATTTCTAGTTAAGAAATATGTATGAAACATTTTAATGAAAGTATTGAAATACAGTGCTTCGGCTGTATAATAATACTCTTGCTGTAGAGGAACTTCACCAGTGCTGATTCAAGGTAATTTTTTTCCCTGACTGTGCCATTTCCCAGCCTTGAACTACTTGAACTACTGCTTCAATTCCCAGTTATTTTTCCATCCATCTGTTACATACCCATTTATCAGTGTTGATTTCCACATATTCCCTTCCACTTTATGCAAGATCTTTTAAGGGAAAAGAGAAATCAAGATCTGGTGTTGCCACTGTATCTTCTTTCAGCCATTGGCAGCATTGAGGATTATTTCTCTTCTGCTGTTTCTAGCAGTCCTATCTCCCAGAAAACCAATTTGCTGTGGCTCAAACTCTTTTGCATCCATTCATCTTTTTAATTCAGTAGGTTATTGGTTTCCTCTCGCATCTAACAAGTCCCACTGCTTTTCCTACCTGCCTCACAAAATACTCCTCCACATAGTTTTTTTTTTCCTGTGGTTTCTTTAGTCACTGTAATGTTGGTAACCCTTTGTGCACTTTCTACTTCAATTAGGACTGTCTTCAGTCCAGTTCTGCTGTTTCCTTATCACAGACTGTCACCTTCTTGTCTAATTCTCAAGACTCTGGGTTTTTTTTGTCTGTGTTTTGACAATGGTGGTACCATCCTCCTTATAGAAGCCACTTTTTTGTCCTGGCTGTCATGTTAGTGTCTTGCCATTTCAATTCATATGGGAAAGAAAACTTACAAGCAAGTTCCTTACAGGCAAGTTGTAGTTATCTTGTAATTATACAAGACATTGCTGAGAGAAAGAAAAGTAGCTTGTGATTAGTGTCTCAGCAGAATAGTGACAGTATAATGGACAGAGCAGAAGTTTTCTAACAACAATAGACTTTGAGGCTTTTTAAGCACTAGTGGTGTTTTTTTTGGTGGCAAGCACATGACAGATACTACTGCGATAGAAGAAACTGGTTATATTAGTAATCCATGGTCACAGGTGCTATCATCATGCTAACGTTTTCCAGTTACAAAGTCAGATTCAGGAAAAGCAGTGCAATGGATTTTAAAATATTATTTCTCTGCACTTAATTTCATAAGATACATGCTAGACAGTTGTTCATGCAAATGCATGGTTGACTTAGGAGTAGTGTTCAGAATAGATGTGCAACTGTCACAACGTCCAAATAATATTCACCCATATTTTAGCGTAAAGATGTGTGTGTAAAATGTTGTCAAGGGGAGAAGTATATCAAAAGGGTTAAGAATCCATGAAGAGCTTAAGGATCAAATGGCTCCACAGAGGAAGAGGGAACTCAAGACTGAATAATGCTATGAGCTTTCTTGGAACAGAGTACTGCCAGCTGCTGTTATAATCCCATCACTCTCAACAGGCACACAGCAAGTCTGGGACAATTGTGTGTCTGAGTTCAGTATTAAATGAGCTACTTCTGAAGCTAGCATGCAGGGTTATGTCATCCTCTTGATGAAGTGGCCTGTAGTGTGCATCCTTACACATCTGTAACCACTTAGGAATGCCCCTAAAGTTTCCCAAGCTGTTACAAACCACAGGATGAACAAGAGGAGAGAAAGGATAGGGATGGGGAAGACTGAATTATATAACGAATTATGCTTCCAGTCCAGAAGACAGTATATAAATTTGGAGGAGAGACTTCTCTGACTAAGCATGGTGGGGTTTTGGGGGGGGAAGCTAATCTTTTCAATACTGTGTCACTGGATCTCCCTTTGCATGGCTTGTACTGAGCAGAGATCTGGACTTTACACCTCTTAGAGACAGCACAATAGCTGTACATGCAGAATGTTTGTACAGTTGTTGGTCTTCTCACAGTTACATTGGGCTAAGCTGGGAGATGTAGGTAGTGACGGAAGGAAGTGAGTGTGAACACCTGAAGGGTTTAGACTGCCTTCTTGAAAATCACTTCTCCCTCACGTGATCCTCCCCTTCTCCACCCCTCATCTTCTCTATGTCCATCCCAGTGACTATCTGCAATTTTTTTTTTTTTTTGGTGCCTGCAATCCTTCGCTCAGAAGAGATCAGGAAACAAGTTGCCATTTCCGTCACACTTGAACTGTGGTAACTGGTCAAAGAAATTTAAAACAGAGGTTGGCCCATTATTTAGGCTTGCAGGCCTCACTGGAACTTTCATGGGGATCATGGTCCACCTTTTAGTGTAGCAAAGTGTAATGTAGAAAGCACTAGTGCAGAGTAAAGAATTTAAGACTGAGTTCATAACTTCCAGGCAGGCCCTAATAGTTCTACTGCAACTTCCCCAGTGTATATTATAGATCAGGCTGTAACACTGACTAGATCAATATCGCTTTTCCAAGAAGAGTCAATAACAGATTGTTTTCTTGATGCTGAATTCTTTAATTCCAGTGCGGCACTAAAGGTCTATGTCAGGAGCTGCTAACAAGTTGAGGGGCCTTCAACAGAGCAGTGGAAGGCAATCTGGTACTCACACTATCCTCCTCTCCTGTAAAACCATAATACCTGCCTCTGAGGTGGCAGCCTTCTGAAGTGTTTCTTGCTTCGAGGAAGAGTCCCCTTCCTTTTCCAGTACAAGAACAAAAGCAACTTGACGGTCTGACTGGGTCCATCCTGGGTCTCTACATGTGTAGGCTGAACTCTGCCAACATCCTGTATGCCAAAATTTCTCTCATTCTGACTTGCAATCAGTCAAGAGCAAGGATGTGGTCTAGCACCCAGCTGCCCCTCTTCGCTCTAAATAACTTCCCACACCTACTCTTTTTAAAAGAGTAGAATGGGAAGCATTAATTTTAAAAAGGGATTTAGGGCATTATTCCCTGAGGAAAAATAGGGTTTTAACTCAGACTTGCAAATGCGTCTTAGAGATAACTAGTGGGTTTGTATGCCCTTGTGTCTGTTGAAAAAAAATGTGCTTTTTCTATGTTAATTATCTCCTTCCTTGATTATGCCAAACTCCTCTGTTTTGATTCTCCTAATTCGAAACTCATACTTTCAAATTTTCCAAGCTTCAGCAGCTAAAATTCTCTTCTTAGCCCATTAATCAGACACTGCATCACTTCAAATTCCTCTTCAAGCTTCTCATGCACTGCTTCTCATGTTGCCAACTCTTGCCAATTTATTACAAGTAACAGGAGCCTGGCCTTTGCTCGGGAGGCCATAGGAACGGGAGAAAATTTGCAGTATACCCCTTCTGCTTTCATGTGCTTTGGAAATTGGGTCAATCTCCACCTGATGTGCTATAGCATGAAGGAAATTGCTCTGTTCTTCATGCAAAGATCCCATATCTTCACAGTTGTTAGTGGTAGACATTGAACATGTGTACTTTTCTCAACCTTTTCTATTATTCGGTGTTACTTTGGGCAGGTAGCCCATTTAACAGATAAAACAATTAAGCTTTTAAGCGTAGTTTCAGGCCATGCTAGCAATAAAACCTGTTTCTTGCAGAAGACTGATAGTTCTTCAATGTGTAAGATGTTTAGTGTTAACCTTCTGGCACTTGGGAGTCATGGATTTGGTTAGGTCTTCTCCTAAGCACTTCTGCAGCAGTGCACAACATATTGCTATGTGTGATAAATTTAGTTATTGTTGTTTGTACTTCTCCCAGAGAGAGTCTGAAATGAGAGCACATAATTTACTCATATTTTATTTGTCTTTGAACTGACTCATGATTTTTATAACCGATCTTTCAGTGTTACTACCCTTTTGTTTCTTGCTGCTCACCACCAAAGTCATAAGTATTTTATATTTACTTTTATAGCTTATGAAGCTGAATAGTGAGTCCATCCTAGTCCTCCCTAACCTTTCTGGGTCTTAATTTTGTGGTGTAAATAATTTTGTGAGAAGGAAGAGAATATATTATGCAGAATGTATGTCATAGACAGAATCTACCATTCTTTTCTTTCAATATGGCTGTAATACAGTTGAACATCTGGTGGCCCCTGCCTGGCTGAAGAAACTGTGGTGGTTGTGCATGCCCATCTATATAAGATGACTTCCTGAGTTGTTCTGTGGAAGCTTGTTTTTGCCAAATGCTGCACTGAAAATTTGTTGAAAAGGAAAGCATCAAGGCAGACTTGTGATACTCCATAACTGCTGGGGAAAATGAGACTTTGCAAGCAGTCCAGCAATGTCTAATCACACTACTGATACCTTTCTTTAATATCACCCTAGATCTTTGCAACTTTCCAATTGAAACACATTTTAATAAAAAACAGCTATGAATGTGGATTTTTACTTTTATCTGCGCTCCTAAGTTATGTTGCAGTTTCAGTGTATGTAGGCATCAGGTAAGCCTCTCTTTTGCTCAGTCATTATAGTTTTGTCTTGACCCAAATACTATTGCATGTTCTTCAGTCTTTGACCTCTTCTGAGTGATTAGTTTCAGGTTTTTTTCCTTGGTCTCTTTTCATGATCAGATGCTCAGTGTAAATTTTTACAAGGCACTTGAAAGTCTGACTGTAATTTAAATGACATTGAATCACAGACAATTTTAGTTCAGAAAGAAGCACTTTTGTCAATAAGCAACAGTTATCTCCTGTGCAATGAAACTAAAGTGAAGTACGACTTCTTACTTGCAGGAAGAAAAGTGTTCTCACAATGACGCCAATTCTTAAATGTTTTTAAGACAAATAATCTGGACTACAAAGACTTTATTTTCAAATTATTATTTTGGGAGTCAGAGGAAACTCTGGTTTGTGCTACAGTAGCACACAATACACATTAGGTGTTTTGAAGTAGTCACGTCCTGAAGCAATTTATTTGTGGAATGGGACTCCTCTTCCCGTTTTTTAAACACAATTTTGAAACATTTTTCTTTAATTTACCATGGAGATCATTATACCTCATCTTGAGTGAGCAGCTAATGGAGCTGAGAGATTGCGAGAAGCCTTTTTCTAAGCCCAAATCATCATTTTTCAAAGACCAGCCTAAGTTCCCAGCAGCCCTGGTTTTATGAAGGCACCAAGGCAGAATAGGAGTGGAGAACACCCATGCCAGCAGTTGGCCAAAGGTAGAAAGGCAGTGGACTGTTCATACACAGAGGTTATTGAAGCTATTACTTTGAACAGGAGCTTTAGCAGAGACAAAATAATAGCCAGCCATCTGCTGTGATATAATTTCCACTATAGTCAACCCCCTAGTTTCTACCTGGGTGACTCTCCTGTAGGTTGTCCAACACATTTATCTACTCTACAGCTTTTTCCTTCTCAGGGGACTTGAGGAGGCACTCAAAACATCTCTATCCAACTTCTTAGTTCAGTGAAATTTGAGTGAACTTAAACTACTACTGAGATGGGCTCTTCTACCAACCTTCTTTTAATTTAGCCAGTATATTCCAAAGTGTCCAGACAGAACAAGGGATGATAACCTAATCCTTATTCTTAAAACAGAGGCTAAAAAGACACTTCTGTTCATCATTTAGCACAAAATTCTGCTCTTAACATTTGGAGCGATGATGATAGTTTGAGTTGCTCTGTTACATCAGGATGGTAAGATCTATGGTGAGGAGTCTGTCTGAAGGGAAGTACTGCATCCCTGAAAATGAATCATCTCTCCTCTCCTGCTAGGATATGCTGCTGACCTCTGCATGCCTTATTACTGTTTTCATCATCTTTTTTAGAATGGGGTTTGTAAAGGAAATAAACACCTGACTTTTGCACATCCCAGATGTTTTTACTGATACTTTTGATGGGTTCAGAAGCACAATTGCTTTGAGTATATGTGCCTTGAAGGGTTCTTGGCCTATTGTGTCCTGGTCCTTCTGTCAATGTTGTTTACATATAAATATGTTGGTAAGAAGTTAAGCCAAGCTAACAGCCCTCCAAAGAGGAACAGTCACTGTCTGAGCATGAGCTCATACTATTGCATTGACTCTGAATCAGACTGAATGTATTGTAGCCCAGACTGCTGCAAGGTGTGTAAAATCTGTGAGTTCCAGCATGATGCAGAGGAGAAGCTTAAACAGGTCAGTAGCCTGTGATACAGGGGGAGAGCAAGCAGGTCATCAAATCTAATAAATTTACACAAACTGCTGAGCCTATTCTTCCTGTGTAGGTTAGACACAGCTGTTATCTCTAAATAGGTGCTCCTGAAGGTCACAGGATGTCTTTAAAGAGTGATACTGTATTTCCACAACTTGATGGAGTAATTCTACCTGTTCCCTTCCATGTGTTTCATTCAGTTCAGCTGCTCCTCAAGTAGAGGTGTTCATTCTTCTATATTGCAGAGTAAGAGTGATGTAGCTGAACTTAGTTACTGAATCTGCTACCAGTACCCCAGGTTGGGGAAACACTTCTTTCTCAACAGTTGTAACAGCAGTACAGTACCAAGAGGAGCATGTAATACTTGCAGTCAGGTCTCTGGAGCACTTCTACAGTCACAGTAAGTAGGATCTTACTCCAGTAGCAACAGCACCAATTTGTTGGAGGAAAATGCCTTTTATACCACTCTGTACAGAGCGGCATGTCGTCTTGTTAATTACTGGCATTTATCTTAATCTTGAATCCTATCTTGTAATTTGATTTTTCATGTAAGATTTTCATTGACAATTGTTAGATGTAGTGATTAAATGGTACTTATTCTTCAGGGGGCTTTGCTCTAGCTGCAGTTGTCTTTTTTGAGCTATATTTAACTATAATATAGTCTGTTTACATTAATTTTTAAGATATTTTTTTGGGAAAAGCATTTTATGCTTAGTTTTATCATTCTTGCTAAACCTGGGAATAGTTGCAAATGTGTTTTAAAAGTGATAGTGTTTCTGCTTCAAAAATTAGAACTCTCAGGGCCTTATTTCTGCCTGATGCTCTGCAGGCAAGATATAATTAAAGTCATCTAAAGATTCTTGTTAAAAAAAAATCCTCTGTACAAATGCAAAGAACTGAGAATGATAGGATTTAACTGGCTTATAGTGAAAGGGTAGAGACCTATTGAGTGCAAAGTCAGTAACCCTTTCAGCTCTGTACTCTGTGCTTTATGTAACTTCCTAGAAACTCCTTATCATCTAGCTTACATCATGCCCTGGAAGTAGAACAAGATCAGAGGTGGGGTGAGGAAAACAGGCAAATAGCCAAGTGTCTCTGCCATCACAAGCAGGCTTCTGCACAGAAAGTTTCCTGAACCCTCCACCAGAGGTGGCTTTAAATAAAAGATGTGCAGGGTTGGGTTGGGTTGGGTTTTTTTTTTTGTTTTCTTTCTTTTCTTTTTTTTTTTTTTTTTTTTTTTTTTTTT
>NW_020799091.1:19995376-20093659 GCF_003259725.1 Athene cunicularia | reverse complement strand
TTTTTTTTTTTTTTTTTTTTTTTTTTTTTTTTTTTTTTTTTTTTTTTTTTTTTTTTTTTGGAGGGGGGGGGACGGGACGGACAGTGACGGGAGGGGACGGGACGGGACAGGGGTGTGTCTGGTTTTCTTTTGGGGCTTTTTTTCCCCCCCTGGGAAATTAACTATGAAGTTTAATACAGTTGGCTTACAGTGAACTTTGATACAGAGAATCCTTTTCCAAATAGTTTGCACACAGTGTGGAGTTGACTGTGGTTTGTAACAAGCCTTCAGTTATTCACAAGGGCCTTCAATTGATCTCCTCTCTAATTGCAGGCCACCCCATCAGCATAAGGCCCTGGATGTGGACCATAGAGTTTTTCTGTTTCTTTTCTGGTTTCTATTGTATTTAGAGTCAGAGCTGAAAAAGACAGCATAGTTCCAGTGCCTGATGGACTTGATCCTACAAGCTGCCTACAATTGAGGAATTTCAGCCCTATGTGCAGAGCTGTGCGGTTCCTCAGTGGTAGATGAGTGCACACATCATCTGGGGGTGGTTGTGCTACTGTGGTCCCAGGATTTGTGTGGTTAGACTTGATGCTGCCTCACCTCAGTTTGTTGACGTTGTTGTTTAACTTGATTTTCTGCTCAAGAGGCATGGGGACAGTGGTGACATCCAGCTAGTTGACACATTGACATTGAATACAGTTGTGTAGGTCTTCTCCAGCAGGGCTAACTGCATCCATAAATGCACTTACACTAAGTGGAAGAAATATCTCTATTGTAAGAAAAGTCATCCAAACTTTTGACAGATTTAAGTGCTATAGTGTTTTAAGTTTGCAAATCTATTTATGTTGTGCTTTTTATAGCAACGAGGAAAATATCTCCTACCTATTTCACTGTATACTTGTTCTTGGAGCATTTGTCATTGTCTCTGGCTAGAGTTAACAGGTAGAACCTCAGGAAAAATAGGAAAGAGTTAACAGTTAAACCTCAGAAACAACTACTTCAACATTTCCAGAGGTAAAAGAAATAATTATTTGGATGCCAAAGAAAATAACTTCTCATTCCTGTGAAAAATAAGGGTTTCTAATAGAAATAATTGAGTCCCATGGCAAATCTGAATTATTCAATCAGGCTTGCTTAATTTGATCTTTAAAACCATTTCCTTTCCTATTTGCCAAGTGTCAGATACAGAAATGCTGATGATTTTAAAGGAAAAATTAATCAGACCCTAACATAGGACAAATGGAGCAAAAAGGGATGAAGAACTAAATTTAACACTGTAGTGTTTGTGCATTTGAAATTTCCTTGAATAGTTTATTTCTATTTTTGCTATTGTTTTTCAGAAGAAAAACTGGTGCGAACAGACAATCAGAAATATTGAGAAATAGGCATGTATTCTGTGCTCCAAATTGTGGCTTTCCAAATGCATCATGATTGTGTTCTACTTTTCCATATAAAATAATACTGTGAAAACTGAAACTGTGTGAATTAATGACACTTTAACAAATTATAAGATTTCATAAAGGAGCTTGCTGGTTAAACCACAGAATCATGATCTGAGGAGCAAAAATAGCCTGTTGGCTTGAAAAATGTCTCAAAAACAGGTTACAGACAGTGTCTGCAAATTACAATTTCTCTAGCTGGGAATAGGTTACTAGTAGCGTACTACAGGGGACTGATCTTTTAATAATACAGAAATAATTTGAATGAGAATATCAGATGTAGGATCACAGTAACTGTTAGCTGATGATACTGAAGTTAGAGGAAGGGAATAGCAAACACTTCAGAATTCATGCAACCCTATTTAGAGGAATTTGGGATCTTTTTAAATGTCTCAGTCATTCAATGGAAAATGCACTTTAATGCAAACATGTGTAAAACAATTAGTCTAACAGCAGGAACCACTGAAAACCAGAGTATATATTAAACAGAACAATCATGAAGTTCACTGTCCAGACACAAAATTGAGTTTACCTTACAACTGTGTAACTGGAAGTATAAGCCCAGTATAACTGTGCAGGAGAAAGTAAGAGGAGGGATTAATACTGAGAGAAAGAAGGAAATGCAGTACAGATCCCCAAAGGAGTATTATAATTGTACAGTATACTGCTGAATCACAGAAAAGGATGAGACTGGCTGTGGGGTTCCATGGGACAGACTTCAGTCAGATGACACCAACAAAACCAAAAGAAACCTTCAGTTAGCACAGTGAGCTCACAGGATTTGTCTCCAGGGCCTTGTTTCAGTAGGGATTTCAGTGTGGTAGGTTTGAAGGAATAGCTGGAGGCAGTGTCATCCATTTTTGTTAACAAGCACTAGAGCTCTAGGCAGTTGGGTTTGGGACTTTTTTGTGGTGGTGTGGTTTTGGGCTTTTTTGTCTGACCTGTTTTGAATCTTTGACTTAACAATTCCAAACCATGAAAACAACTCCAGGAGACCTCTATAAATGAGAGACCAAAGTGTCTGTATACCAGTGGATGTTTCCTCAAGGAGACAGGGTAACTGAAATACAGTGAATCTAGAAGAATGCTTAGAACATCAATGGAAGCAGCAGACATACCTAAGGCAATCAAAGGTAGGGACTGAAGGAGATGATTCACAGAAGTGTATTGTGGAACACGGGAAGAATCAGAGAGTTACTCTTCACAATTACTGTTTTTAGCACAATTTCAAGCTACACTTTGCCCAAAAGAACTGGAAGTTCACATATCATCAGGAGCATCAAGGAAGAAGAGCTGGTAGTGTGAAGCAAATATACAGTTGGACAAATCTGTAAGAAGGAACCCAGTCCAAGATAGTTTTAATACGGTGAGTGTAAGATGAAAGACTAGGTTTTGGGCATGTAAAATGAGTTTGTTAATACTGAATGAGTATTTAATATACTACTTCAGTGGTCTGTGACAGGGAAGGAAGACAGAGTTGGCTTGGCCATCTTGGAAACAGAGCCAACTGTTTCCAGATGTGCCCAAAGTAGACAGTGCCTGTTTGGATGGTAGATAACCAATATGTACTGCAGTAGTTGATGAAAAAGGGCTTTTGAGATTCATTCCCACTTTGGTCTGAGATGACCTGTCTGCCTCAGAAATGAGGCTAGTGTAATTGGTTCCTGAGAGGACTCTCCAAGAGGGAGAGGGATTTCTCTGTTGAGACTGTCTCTCTTGCTACAGGTAAATCATCTCAAGGTGGAGAGTAAAGCCAAGCTCTGGAGTGGGACTCAGTACTCTCTGTGGTTTGCGCATATCTGCATCTTGATACATCCAAATTAGGATTGCTTTATTGTCAGCCCTGTTGCAGCAAATGCTACTATTATGGTCTGCCTGGCCACGTTGTACTCCGTAATAGTTCATTAGTCTGCTCTTCCCCTGCTGCTTCTTTCTTCCTCACTACCTTAGATATTGCTCTGGGTCTTCAATTTCATACTCCACCTGAAAGAGTAGGTTATTCATGAGCTTGGGAAAGTAGGCCTGCTAACCCATAGTGTCCCACTAGAGAGCACATCTCGGGACATAAAACCCAGGCCAGAGCATCAGTAGAGGGTGGAACTGTATGCTGCTGAGAATCATAGCTCATAGGAAGAGCAGTGGAAAGAAATTTTCCCAAAGGTAGATGTGAGAGAGAGGGAATGGGATTTCATCCACACAGACAAATAACAACTTGTGGCTTGGTGAAAAACAGCATCTACAAGCCAGTATTGAGCTTTGGCTGAAGTTGGGCTGCTGATCTGTTGCAATTATAACAATGTTTACGTAGGCATAAAAGTGTTTAGAGGCAAGTGTTTCCCATCTGGTTACAGGCTTGTTTAATCTTTGCAATATGGAGTTTAGAGAGAGGATTTGATGTATGGAAGAAACTTTAGTTAGAAATAGTATCTGCCTTTGGTTGGAAGGAAAAGGTTGGTTGCAGAGCCTGGCAGGTCTCTGGGTCACCTGAGCAAGCACAAGAGAGAGTAGAGGCTGTAGAGGGGGATGTCCATGTCAAAATGTACTTTCTGATGACAGTGGGCTTTGCCCAGCACTATGCATCTGTAAAAATGAAGCTGTCTTCTCTTTTTTTCAAAATAGAAATAATTCTTACGATTTTCCCACCAGAACTGGAACTCATCACAATTGTATGGTGGGTAGATACTAGTCTGATTTATGAATGCAGTTCAATCACAGGTACAAACTTTGCAGATGCACAATGCATTTGTGAATGAGTCTTTCCTCTGATCGTTTTCTCTTTGTATTCCACATTTGGTCTTGATTGTGTATACAGTGAAATCAGTGGGAAATCTGCCATTGACTCTGAGAGCTCAGACCCTTGGGTCTTTATGCTTCTGGTTATTTCCACTCTTTTATTTAGCTAATAAGAATGACACAAATGCTTCTCGTATAAAAATATTCTTTCTGGCAGTAATAAGATATATTTCCCCTGAGAGCTATTTTTTCAATATGGCTATTGCTTTCTGATCCTTAACGGCTGAATCCTAGTTGAGCCCCTCATGAAACTAGTCTACAGGCTTATAGGCTATATAGTCAATCAGAGAGTAAGGGATGTACTGCACGGCCTGAAGACTGTCTTATTGCTTTTACTAAAGTGGGGATTGGGGGGAGTGTAAATTTCTAAAATGCATGTTTTTAAAATTGGAATACAGATGCATTACACTAAATACATACATTTTATAGATAATTTAATCCTGTGCACAGTTAATGATATGAAGAGGAACAGAAGCAATACAGATTTCTGCTGAGTATTCTGGAGCCCTATATTGTGTAGCTTTACACGTAGAGATGGGAACAGGGTAGTAGCAAAAGCTGTTCGTATCAGGTTGTAGATAAGGGTGTCACTGGAGCCTTTTGCCCCTTTAGGTGTCTTGTAACAGCCTTTCACGACAGCTGTTCCATTTTAAGGATGAGTGCACACAACAAATTCCAGACAGCCCATGGCTGGTGCAGTTGCTGAATGGTGAGTTTAGGCTTCATTTGGTACAGGCCTCAAGAGGGCAAAGACAGAGCTGTCAGGGCTTATTGTTCAGCCTGCAAGAGCTAAATAAAGAAAAACATTTCAGATACCAGTTGACACTGTTGTTTCACCAAAGAGAAATAAACATAGAGAGCATAGATTTTAAACTAGTCATATCCCTGTTGCATGTTTTATGTTTTAACTATGTGCTTAATAATATGAAGATCTTGTTTTAATATCTTTAGAACCTCTGACAGTTAAATAAAGGAATTAGAAAAGCAGATTTATTCAGTGACCAGAATTAAATGAATATTCATTGTTGAGGATAAATTGACCTGTATGCTTTTCGTCCTAAATTTTCTTCATTCTCTCAATTCTATTCAGGAGCTCTAAGCATAACTAATGCTGCTTTTCTGAAGTATGCTTTTAGTAAGTCAGCTTTTGCTCATATTAGTAGTTTAGATGTTTATTACTACAAATAACTCTAGTGGAATGTTGGCTTTTCATCATTATTTAAAATAACTTTTTTGGGAAAAAAAAAGAAACTACTACACAGTTTAAATAAAATAATAAAAATCCAAAGTCAAAGGACAGCTTCAGCTTTAAGATTTATTAGAAAATTGGACTTGCACCTACTAGTGCTTTTTCCTGTAACTTCTTACTCTTTGTTAAGCAGCTGTATTTATTCTTTCAGAAGCTCTTGTATAGGTGATTTCTCCACACTTGTGGGGTCTTTTTTAAAATAGGAATATATTTTTTTTTTTTATGACTAATACAAAAGCCTTCTGACTGTTCCCCAAGAAAACAAAAAGCTGCAAAAGGAATGTCTGGAATGACTGTCACACATGCTGGTGGAGAAGCAGAGGTAAACACTACCAGTGGTACCACATATTGCAGCAAAGCAACATGTTCATTTGTGACATGAAGATTCATTTTAAGAAAAAAATGTAATTGGATTAATTTCTCCATCTCCTTGCACAGCAGAACTGGTCGGAAAACTGCATCTGTGACTTCGTCCATGATGGTTTTTCTATGGATATATTTCACTGTTTTGCAGGGAGTTGCACCCCTGCCTCAGTCTCTCTCCAACCATAAATCTTCATGATGCATGCAGCTACTTTAGAAGTGAGTCCAAAATGTGTTGCTGTCTGACCAAATGGTAGTGTAGCTTTCCCAAGAGAAAGAACACATTGTGTTTGCAGTTTTAAATAGACCTGAAAGTGTAGTTGTAGTTCGCTTGCCTATTGAATTACTTTCTCAAGTGTATTAGGAAATACACTTGATGGTAGGGAATACAGATGGAGTGTGTACTCACTGGAGCTAGACGGAGCTATTTCCAAATGTCAGTACCATAGTGTACTTTAATGCAGAGTTGTAATAATTTTATATAGGAATTATTCTCTATACAGTACTAAGGGAAACTGGACATGGTTTATTAGTACAAGAAGATACTTGTGTGCATGCATAAGACTGCAAAAGTACAAAGAAATAGTGTATGTTAACTGCACATACATATAATGGTGTCAACTATTATATCTGAAGCTCTCCCAAGAGATAATAAGCAAACATGCTGTAGACAAATGGTCTAATTTTTTTCCCCTGCTCCCCTATGAGGCAGTCTAGGGTTATAAATGTTTTGATGATTTATTTCCATTTCCTTCTTTCTTATCCTGCTGTTCCTTATGTTCTCTTATCCTTCCCACACTGCCTTTCTCACCCCCTTCTTCCCCATACTGAGTTAAGAAGAATGAATTTGAGTCTAAAGTAATGTTCATTTTATACTGAAAACCAAATCTTCATATATTTCCAAGCTCTCTATTCCACACCCATTTCAGCTTTTTTTTTTTCATGGTAGGAAAGACTCTTCCTCTACCCAATTAAGCTTTGTTTTGTGGTGCTAAAGTTCATTTCATTGTTCCAGATATATTTTATGAACAACTTAAGGCAAGTAGCGTGCTCTGATCATCAGGTATCAATAGTTCTAGATGGAATGTGGATAAAAATCATCACTTAGATCATAGTTGTTCCTTGACCTAATTAAGTTGGGTGTACTCATAGAATATAGAACAGGTTTTCCTTATTGCTTCCTTGGGAGGTAGTGGACTTGTGCAGTTTTTCAGATAAGATTGGAGTTCCCTTTTGAATGTTACGGTCTTTCCCCCTGTACTGCAGCAAGCCCTGCAAACTGCAGATGGTGACTGGTCTTTCTTTCAGAATTTCTAACCTGTCCTGTCACATTCTTTGGAATCCCTCTTGGAGGGAGGGAGGAAAATACATTCCTCTGTGGCATCACTATTTCTGTACAGAAATCCTGTTCCCAAGCTAGGATGTTGCTTCCCGTCACCTGTCTTAGGCAGAACTGGAGAAGTTTTTGGGCCATAGCTCTATTGATCTGTGATACAGAAATTCTCTGACGCTTAATGATGCTGAGGAGGATATTTCTGCATGTATTACTTTTTTTTTTTTTTTTTTTTCCCCCCCCTGCCTTGTAATGCTTTATGGCTGAGGAATGGGAAAGGGAAAAGTTAGTGTACTTAAGTATTGTCAGGTCAGTCATAGTAGTCAGCAGTGTGACCGCAGCATGTTGATGATCTTGAGAACTGGGAGCAATTTATGTTTGCAATTGTGCAGTTCAACTGTGTCAGCTTTCTGGGAATGAACAGTGCTGGCTGAGTGCTTGCTTTGTTTGTTTCTGTTCTATAGTCACCATCAAGGAAGTCGTAAATTGGTGTCTTTCCCTACATGGATCTTGTTTGTGATGTGCTAAGCAAGAGGTAAAAGGAATTGCACACTTGTTTCATGGTTCACCAGTCCACAGATCACAAAATGAGAAACAGTGATCTAGCAAATGACCTGCAATGTAGGGCTTCAAACCAACTTTGGCCTTTCATTTCCAAATAAGGTGGACATGCCAAGTAGATTCTACTTTTTTTAGTTTGTGTGGAATTGAGGTTGTCATTCCAGCTCAGCACTCTGCCTTGTGAAAGATGTGCATGCATAAGTTGCATCTAGAGATACAAAGTATGCTGGCACCATCTCTAGAGTATTTAATTAACAGCATCAGCTTGTCAAGCATCAGCTTGTCAATGATGAGCACAGATCTAGTATTGACCCTCATGAATCTGAGTAAAAGTTGAGTAGCTGGGCTGAGCATGCTACAATGCCTAATGATTTTTTTTTTTTTTCCTGGGGCCAAGTTGGCCTCCCTGGTGTTTTATTCTCTCATTAGTAGAAGGTTGAAGAGGACTGGTATTTGGGAGGCAGTATCTGAATGCAGTATAGTGAAATGTTAAAAATCCAGGGAACAATATAATTGCTTAACCTCTGTGATGACTTACCAGCTGCATTCTCTCCCAGACCTTGTATAAAGATAATTTTTTTTTCCAATACTGAAAAAAAAATCATCTGGCATTAACTTCTGTCTTCTCTCCTATTGGTTTTTTCCTCCAGTGGTGGTGTAGGGTTATCCCAATCCAAAGCAGGGTAGCTTTTAAAAAAAAAAAAAAAATCTTCTATTCTACATGGAGGAGAGTAACTTGCCCGTGATATACATTAGGTTATTGTCAAGCCAAAGTGCGTGTTTTCCTTACTCTTTACCTTGTGCTCTGCAGCCTCTGTAACTTCAGTTTTGTTTTCCAGACTGAAAGAGTAGGAACTTTTTTTGTTTTACTTTTTTTTTTTTTTTTCCCCTGATTTGCTTCTCTGTCAATAGTGATGGTGCTAGGCCTTGGGGAACAGAAGAGGGTGGATATAATAAGGTACACAGTGTTATTTGTGTGTTAAAGGTTCAGCCTGTAGCTGTGTTTTGGAGCTCTGTTACTGGGATGCATCCTGGGAAACAAAGTGCCAGTGGTACTCCTGCAGAATTTGATGTGTCTTGAGCGTGGGATTATTTACACAGGTTTGTAGGACTAGGGCTCCTTCTGTTGTTAAAGCTGATGTCAGTACCCCCTATTACCTTTGAAAAGTGGATGTTCATATTTCTCTTGTAAAGGCAGCATTAAAAGGATAGTCTTAAAACACTGATATCCCCAAATATTATACATTAGTATTAAATGAGCTTATAATAATAACGGGAAAACCTTTACGAATCACAACCTTTAGAATCATTTGAACCGTCTGCTTTCTGTCAATTTTTGCCTTTTAGAAAGTGCTAATTCTTGTTAAGTCCGCATGAGAGACTTGTTTAATGAGCAGATTAAATGGGTGATTATATGTCTTTTAAAAATGTTTTTTGTGGACGGGCTTCATGATGCCACTATCCCATTTGGCACAGCAACATAGAGCAGTCTTTTTAATTACCCCTGCAGGGTCACTGGGACCCAAGCTGTTTGCTTTATTAAACCCTGATGGCGCCTTTGGAGCAGCTCCTTCTAAACTCTGCTGTCACAATTGTATCTAAATTAGCATCTGAGTGACCCTCTTTTCAGGCTTTCCAAACCCCAGCTGACAGGGATTGCCAAAAGATGCTAATTGCTTGGGCTGGGCTAGGAACAAGAGCTTGCCAAGATAACAAAAGGACTAATGTTTCTTTCAATATGCATCCAGCTTCACATAAGTACTTCTTTTAATTACCAAGAATTATTGTAATGCCCAGTCAATGGAATAATTGACCCTCAACAGTGAGAGCTTATTATGTAATAAATAATGGCGTCAGCCTTGTCAGAGTAGCAGGTACCGAGGTGATTTGCTGGTCTGAAAAGAGCTTTTCTCAGCAAGGGCTCTGGGATAGACTAAGACATCCCAGTAGGAGTCTAGCAGAGGGGACTAATTTGAGTTTAACTGAGAGGAAATGCAGTGAAAGCCTTTAGACTTATCCCTATGATGACAAAGAAAGAAATAAAAAGGATTGGGTTGGTAGTTTGGCAGCTTACATGGAGGGAACCTCTCATTGATGAGCATCAAGTGTTGTGCACCTACTTCTAGTCTGTGGTGTTTTAAAGATCATATTTTCATCAGTGATACTGGGAGATAATAAGAGAGGGATTTTAGTGTCGTATCCTAATTTATATCTCTGTCTCATGACTGCGTGTATTCACTGTTCTTGCACAAGAATAAAATGACATTATTAGAAACAAGCAATTGATAGATGTAAAATATCTAATTTTTATGTGTAGAAACAAATCCAGTGTGGTTTTTCCTGCTCTCCTATCCTTATACTCGCTTTCCATTTCAACTTCTAAATCCCAGGAGATTCTGCAGACTGCTGGGGTTAGATCTGCTCTCAATGACACTGAAGTAAAACCAGGGTTCATTTATTTTGTTGGTGTGCCCAGAATAACTCAGAAATCAAGATCCGACCTTCTATTCTGAAGTCTGCATGTCCATAAAGAAAATACAGAAAGTCTACAGTAAAGCAGTTATGCCAGTGTTGAAAGTAGGCTCTGGGGATAATCTAGCAACTGTTGGCAAATATATATGGAAAACACATACAGACATGGAAAATCCCTTCCCCTCCCCCTTGCAAACATGGAAAGAGGCTGTGCACATAGCATGCTCCTGGGGGAAATGTTTGTAGTCTCATTTATGACAGGGCTCTTGTCCTTTTAGGTCAGACGATTGCAAGTTTGGCTTGAGATATGTTGGCAAAGGTACTTGGGGAAATCTGAATAGTCCCTGCCAAAACAAGTTTTGGACCAAATAATGTTTTTTAGTGCCTTGCTTTTATGATTAAGGTCACTCCTGTAAAGCACGCATAAAGCAAGAAAATAAATATTGACTTGGCTAGGTGATGTATGAATAGCACTTTTTTGTTGTGTTTATAAGGTCACCAGAAAGATCTGATGGTATTGCCTCCTTGTGCTGAATTTCATTTCTGTTTATTCACTCTTGTCCTTTGGGAATATATTTTGTGATGTATGGTACATCAGTATTCTGAAAAAAATACATTCAAGTTTAAAGATGTTTCCAGTGTGATGCTCCTTTAAATAGACACTTCTTGCTTTGCATGCTTCTTAACTAACAGCATGGATGTCCAACAGAGGTTTAGCATAATGTAAGAAATATTTCAGCCAAAGGCTGATAAACTGAGTATGAATGGAAAATAAACATTGTAGATTAATTACACACAAGTCATAATAACCTCTCTCCATTCAAATGTGCTCTTCACTGTTTGTTCTAATCTGTCTGTATGTGTCACTCAGCCTCAACTTTTTCACATTGCCAGAGCAGGAGAGAATAGCAGGCCTGAGGATAAATTTTTGTCCAGTAAACCAACCATACCCTTCTGAAGATCTCTGTCTCCTCTGAAGAGGCATTCAGATCAAGATGGGATGGCAGCACAGCAGCTGTAGTGGTATTGGGAGCTAGTTGTACTTCATCGCGTGATCAGCAGACAAATATTTTCTGAACTGTGAGCCAAATTAAAGATGTACTTTTTAGGATGTATTAAACTCCTACTGAGGCTACATGTTCTCTCAGTAGAGAGTTTGAGTTGATACAGTACACCTGAGAAATCTTAAGAGCATCTTTGCTCTTTCACCCTTTTTTTTCTCCATGAACTGTACACTTACTCGTACTGCTGAAATTCCTGAGAGCCTTCATGGTGCTGCTGTTGGTCTTGTTAAGGAGAAGTATCTGTCTCTACAGTGTGCTCTGCATATTCAGCACAAGAAAAAGGGCAGCATCAAAGAAAACATGTAATGTTGCATAGCCTGAGAGTTGTGTATGCATTACTGAGGTGAGTACATAGATCTGTCAGGAAAGGGGGATTTTGAGGTGGGATAGTGAAGGGAGAGAGAGAGATAGCTTTGATAGTGTTTTCCAAGGAGCAGCTTCAAAGAAGTTGAGGACATTTGTCTGAAAGTGGCAAATCTATGATGGGCAACAGATTCAGATACTGTTGAAATCTTTGTAGATAAGCCTTAATTTTTGACCCTTTTCTACCATGATTTCTTTGCTGCTTTGATTTGTGTGTTTGTGTCCTGCACCCCTCTCAAGCTCCTTATTTTTTTCCTTTCAGTGGGGCTTGAAGCAGTGAAAGAGATTGGATTGTGTCCACTGATGTTTGAATGAGGTGGCACCATGATGAGTTAAGGAGTTCACTAGTGTAAAGCTTTATCTTCCTTCCTATGTGTTCTGTAGGCAGAAATACCATCTGATGGTTGTCCTCCTTTTATCTATTACTGTAGGGCTAGTTGCTCTAAAGCACCGAGACTTGAGTGATAGCTAAAGTAGATGATGAGGTAGCAGGGAAATGATGAATTATTTTACATCTATTTTCATTGTAGAATATGAAGGGGAAATTATTATTCCAAGGGCTTTTTTAATGGAAATGAGCATGTGACCTTCGCAAATCTTAATGTTTTAGGAGAAAGTTAGATCTATTGAAAATTCAAGTGTAGTAAGTCACTCAAATATTGTAGTGGAGATAATAACAAGATAGAACAATACATCTGTACCCCATAAATTCCTTGATAAAATAGTTATTGTATTAATGGAATACAGTAAGCATTTCCAAAATCCATTCCTGTTCTTTGTTAACAAGTGCTCCTGAAAACCTTAAAGGTATGCAAATGAAGTCTCTTCAAGGGAGAGCATAAGAATTAGATATTACTAAATTTTACTTCAGCTCTTGGAAATTAAATTGAGGAATGAATTTTCCTATTAGAACAGCAATAGCCATGGATAACTACATCAATTATCTTTTAAATTTTTCCTGATATAGTTTTATGTAAGTGAATATGAAGTTCGACCCACAGAGATTTCATATGTGAAGAACATAAGGGAAAAATTAGGTTAATGTAACTTAAGTCAAAATGACATGGCTTTGGTGAGGAAATTGTAGTTCTTCAAATTATCAGCATTATTGAAGAAGTTGATGGAAGATAAAGGCAATGTGGATGAGACAATTACTGGGGTTTTTTAAAAGCATTCCGAAATGGCTCTCCAAAGATTCTATTGAGGAAAATAAATAGCTCTGTCATACAGGGCAAAGTGCTATCGTGGATTAAAAACTGTTCAGGGAGGTGTGTACATAGGAAGCAGGATTGAGACAAGGTCAGTGAAGTGACCTAAACATAGTGGTCCTTTAAAGCAAAGATGATGGTGTAGAATAAGAGGGGAGGAAGCTTTTGTCAAGTTCTCCAGAGAGGGGAGACTGAGGAAGGAGATCCTAGATTAGAAATCACCTGTTCTGGAGACTGGTTCAGAGATTAGAATGCTAATAACAGATCCCTTTTCTGTGGTGAACTACCCCAATTCATGTGCTGCACTGAGAGGAGTTATAAATAAAATTAACCAGCATTTAGTAATAGTGCATTTAAGCAGTACTGCAATGTAAACTGTGAAAATGCATGTAGTTCATGCCTGCTTAGAGTAACATTTATGTTCCCTTCAGACTTCTACAAGAGTTACCAGTGTCTCTCCTCTTACAACTCTTGTACGGTGCCAATGGCCACTCCACTGCATCTGGGTCACCGGACTTTTGTCACAGTGAGGCCTAATGGTGGCCATCACTGAGAGCCATCTGCTGGGCTGGGTGGCCCGAGTGTAGCATCGCTTCATCAAATGTTGAAAACAGTAATTGCTGAACACACAGTTCTTGCTACCCTTTACATGTCTAATTAGCATGGGTGCTAGGCCATAGCTCTACAGTTACCACCACTTAGCTGCTGAGGAAACATTATTTTTTTCACTGAGGTTTTTTTGAGACTGATTTGTTAGAGTTTATCCTGGGTTTGAGTGAGTGGCAGGGGGTTTTGGTAGCAGGGGAGGGGACTACAGCAGTGGCCCCTTGAGAGCTCAAACCATGACAACTTTAATCCTACTGCAATGACATTTCTAGTGAATTGGTATTAAATTAATAAAATGACATATTTACTAACCCTGGCTGAGAAAGCATGGTTGGTCTGTAAATTCTTGCAAGGATGAATATTTGTCTGTAAAAAAACTTTCAAGAATGTCTTTTATAATCTAGTGAAGATCAGTTTCTTCTGTTGCTTCCTTTGTAAACAAAGCTAGTGAAGCTGTAGCTATAGTATGGCAATTACGGGAACCCATACTATGTTCAAGTTTACAGGAATCCTGGGCTACCGCTGGCCTTAATTATACTAGCCTTATACTAAGCAGAGGAATTCTCCAACCATCAGTCATTTCACAGTCTTTGACTAGTTTCCGAACAGCAGTTACCTCAGTCTTTCTTTTTCCTTCCATACAAGCTGCACAAATACTCTAGTACTTATTTTAGACAATATCCTGAACAGACTTCAACCTTCAGCAATTTTTGTGGTAGCTGTCTTCAGAAAAGTATGAATTAGAATTTTTTTTTAAACATGGGGCAAGTAGTTCTTATTCAATCACAACTTTGCAAATTGTGGGAGATGTTGCTTCAGCTTTCTAAGAGTAGTTCATTTTCTAGTGAATTCATTTTTTGCTTTAAATTTAATATTGTATGAAGATGAAAATGCCAGAAAAGTACTTGGAATTAATTGTTCCTTACTATGTCTCAGTGTAGATATGATTGGGTTGACATTCCTTGGTTTGAGAGTTTTTTCCATTTTGTGTCTTTAGAATGTACAGTTCAAGTTTTCTGCCATGTAAAAAGGTTTGAAGGTTTTACTTTTCTTTTTTTTTTTTTCTCTTCAAATGCTTATTTCATTACTTGGCTACCTGGGTAGGCATGTTGACTTCTGAAGCCTTGGCAATACGGGAGAGCTGTGAAAATAGGAATGGATAGGGGTTTCTTTAATTATACTGGTTCTAACTACTTTAATTAGCCTTTATTATCACCTGTTTTATTATGTTGCCTGACTAAACCTTTTGGAGAAGGGGTGCCTTTGTTTGATTCACTGAATCCTCAATGTTCTGGCAGTAACCAGTTAATTTCTAAAATTAGGGAAACATGAATGTGGTACACCTAGTATTTCTCAGGTTTAAAAAAAAAAGGTAAAATTCAAAACACATACCCCACAAATTGATTAAAATTTAACTAAATACTTTGAAGAAAGAATATCTTTGGTAAAAATTCACTAACAAAATATCTTCGAGATAATCATTTATCAAAAGTAAAGCAGGCTGTACATAGCAATAATTGGATTCTTAGGATGACAGGCATTATTTAATGGGATAAAACAAGATCTTTAAAATACCACATGATGAAAAGAAGAGGCCAGTTGCTTTGTGAGTCACCTCTTGTACTAATATTCCATCTCACTAGTTCTGTACATCAGAAGTTCGGCTGATACTGAGAAAGCAGATGAGTAAGGAAGTTGCTGTTCTCATCACAGATATTTGTTTAGCACTGCTTGTAACTCTGGTAAGCTGTTGGTACTAGTTGGGGGGGGTGTGGTGTTAAATGAAATAAATTCTATGTACAAGAGAAGCTCAAACTGAAAGAAAAATGTCTGCAAAATGTTTTTCAACTTGTTTACTTGCATGCTGAGCTGTACCATGAAAGGCTTAGTTGCAAAAGCTGGCTTACACCGTTCTGGATTAAGTGATGTATCACTGAGCATTAGAAATATGTGCTATATTTACAGTGTGGAAAATATTTATTTCATAGCTTATTTGGGCAGATGTGAACAAGTGTGGGAAGTATGTTAATATATGGAAACGCATAACTCTTTAAGTCAAATGTTTCCACAGTTGGTAATATCCCCAGCCCAGATTAAATTTCCACCTAAAGCACAGCCATGTTCTTCACTGCCCTTCTCAACTTTGCCAAGTGGAGGCATGTCTTTTAAGCAGACGGGGATTTGGTTTACTCAGAGGTGGTTTGCTCTGGTCACTTCCATAACAGGCCAAGCGGGCTGAGGGTCACTGACTGTCCGGCTTTAAGCAAGAGGATAGTGTTTAAGCAGGATTTATGGCAAGCCAAGCTATACAAATTGTTGCTGTATCAGGTCACTAATCCACTTAGTCCTGTATCTTCTCTCAGGTTACACATAGTAGTAGGTGGTTTGGTTTTTTTTTTTAAAAAAAAAAAAAAAAAGGAATTGGACCATCAAGGATTGACTTGAAACGTGGAAGGCTGCTGATTACAGTAATCTGGATGACAGTGGGGAGCACTTTATTCCCTGATCCATAAGGATTTATACCCTAAAAACTGTAATCCCTGACTTGACCTTCTTTGTCATGTTTTGAGTGCTCGTGACTGGTTGGTAGAACATATGTTACTGATCCATATGCAGGTCAACTTGATCACGCGGTGTTGGCTCTCTTTGAATCCAGCTACTAAGCTACAATAAAAGAAAGCTAAAAATATATCAAATATTTTCCAAATTCTACACTGCCATGAAAGCAACTGGGTAGTTGCAGAAAGTCATCACAGGTTTGCAAACGGGAGGAGCTGCCCCCTTTAAGCAGTCCCTCTAATTACACAGTGCATGCCAGTAGGAAATCTGAGGGTTCACTCTTGCTACACAGTCTCATACCAGAAGAGCCAGTGGGGGGAGGAGGGTTCCTCCATGGTTTGGCAGGTTGTTGGCTTCAAAGAGATTTTGTTGTAATGCATCCTTCAGGCTCTGCAGCAGGGACTTCCACTTTTAAACCTGCTCCCCCCTTGACTTGGAACATCCCCTTGTCCTCTCTTTCCTTCTGTCAAGGGTGATTATCAGTGGGAAACATGAGTCAGGCTGGTGATCTTACTGGCTGGTGATGAACTTGGTGTGGTTTTGGACACCCTGAAAGTGTTTGCAAAGTAGAAGGATCCTGCTTGTTCTCAGACCTTCTCATGATGCTGAATGCACATCCAGGCCCATTACTTGAGCCTCATCTCCATCTTTGTGATGCAGTTGATAGTTATATGGCTGTTGAGGCAGAGAGTTCCAGGATTTTTGTCAATCAGGAATATTTCAGTTAGTAGCCAAAAGGACTCTACTGGGTACATATATGCAGCTGAGTGGGCTGGATTTTCACTGTGTCTTTTATTTAACGCTTTTCACTGGAGTTAGGGATTTTGTTTCTCAGTAGAGCCAGGTGTACAGCTAGTGTTTTTTTCTGCATTGCATCCACAAAGAGGAAGGTCTCAGTTTTCTGCCAGCCTGATGTTTACTGAGCCCCTAAATGTTTCCTCTCTGCGTCTTCTCTGTGCAATCTTAACCCAGTGTTAATATCCCTGATGGGCCCATCTTCTGAAGGTCACTGCTTGCTTTCTCCTTAACCTTTCTGTGGAAATGCTGCTTTTGGTGGTTTTCAGTCAAGGTGATGGGGGGAATAATAGGGAGTAAAGCTGCTTCTGAAACTGTAGATTTCCACAGGAGGATATGATCACTTTTGGTACAGATTTATTCCTTTCTGATAAATCAAAATGTCCAATAAGCCTCTTGCCTATGAATGAAAATGTCACATCCAATGCTGTTGTCATGCCAGTTACCTCTAAGTTTGAAAAATCATCTCAAAAAGTTTTCCAGAAGAAAGTATCGAATTTTTCAGCGATACTGTTTATGGTTCTGGGTAGTCTCATGAAAGAAAAGTTAATTCAACTGCTGCAAAGGGTTACTACTCAAATGCTTAGGGAAGGCAGAAGAGATTAAGAATTTGCCTGTACATTGCAAGAGAGGAAACATGGAGGGAAAATACTACTTAGAATATAGTTCTACTATTATTAGTTCTACTTTAAAAATATATATCTGGAGATGAGGCACTGAATAAGGAAGCATGTTCGTAATGCTAAAAGATGATGTTGATGCAGAGGGATATAAACAAGTCCTGTCAGCTGATGAGTACTTGTGAAGCTGCTTTCTAGGGTGAGGAAGTTCCAGGACAGCTTTGCAGTAATAGTAGTGGTAGTAGAGCAAGAGAGGAAAAAAAATATTTAGAAGGAGGAGATTAATGTTTTCATGAGGTGACAAACTGACAGTAATTTCATATTGAAAAAAAGGAATATGTCTGCATTTGAAGTGGTGCACCAGGAGCCCCAGGAATCAGAGCAGAGCAGCAGCTTTTAGAGACAACTAAGTATGTGCTTGAAATGACACTTTGCTGCCAGTGTGAGTTCCATGACTAGCAAGATAGCTTCCAGTTAGAAATTCCCATTAGTCTGTCATAAATTTTCAGTTATAGATAAGCCAGTTTGTCATTATAATATCTTTGGTATTAATTTTTAATGTTTTAACACTTTAGAAGAGTTGGTTTAGGGTTTTACACTCCTGTGCGTTATATGCCCAAGTAGTGTGATAAGAGTGAGGTCTCTTGGATTTAGTAGACCCAAGACATGTCTCTTCTTTATAATGAATCCCACATGTCAAGGATGTATTTTTCCTTGGCAATTCCCTTTTTGCATCAACCCAGATACTTGGGGATGGAATAATCAATGAAATACATATGTATGTTATATCATATTGTTCAACGTCTGCTTCAAAACTCACGGTCAGCAAGATTCCCGGGAGGTGGTCATCATAGTTATCAGCCAGTCAGGTAATGTTTTTCTGTCTTTCCAAAGGAAGCTATCTGGAACTGTAACTGGTCTTAGGACTTTATTTGTTGTTAGAGCAGAATCTGATTATTCTATTTTGAGCAAAGTCTAAAATGCTTTCTGGTAACTGTGTCAATATATAGCAAATCAGAAGAGCAATTTTTAGCAATCCTTTTGCTTTAACCACTACTGTAGTGCATAGCCAAGAAAAATGTAGGCTTTTTTTAATCCTACAAATCTTTTCAAAATAGTAAGAGGCAAACTAATTTCATATAGCTGATTGAGGTTAGGAGCAGTACATATTTGATTAGTTCAGACCACAGAAGCTCTAGTCTCTTGGAGCTGTTTAATTACACATTCTTTCAGCCTTGTACTTAAAATTATAGTAGAACTGAAAACCTTACAGCTTAATGTGTTACTAAAATTTGTCCACATTTTTCATAATACAAGTCAGAGAAGGTGCTTAATGTGAGTATCAGATTATGTGAATAGAGCACAAGCTTATGTTCTGTTTCATTAGTCATTCTGTTACATTGGAACTGGGGTTTTGATAGGGGGTGGTTCTTGTTTTGGGGTTTTTTTGAACAGAAATTCATTCCAGGTGAATAACAAAAGGGAAGATCAGACACACCTGTGTCATGCCCCTCTTGGTAGTTAAACGATTGTGGAGTTCACTGCTAACATTGGGGGAAGGGAATGATGGGTGCCTAGTATAGTTATGCAAATCTCTTGCTTCTATACACCATCTTCAAGAACAAAGTTTTTTGGAAAAGGTTACTTTGTAAGCGTTGAGAAGCCTTTGGCAGTTGTCACTACTGTGGTTTGTCAACGTCTTCACTTACCATATGCATGTACGGTTGGGTACAGCAGCTGTGGGTCCCACAGCTAAACAAATGTAGGGGTAGAAGCTGGCACCAATCTCGAAGTAGACTAGATATGTTAGTACATTTAGTTCCATACAACATGTGCCTTGCTACCAATTTGCATCCATGCTTACGTAGTTCCTGGCTGCCCATGCCTGAGCCTCAGTGGTTTGTTGTATAGGAAGCCTCTTTACTTAAACTATATAGACTGAGGAAGGACGGTTATTGTTTTGCTGGGGAGGATTTTGGGGACTTTTTTAGAGGGGTTTTTTTCCCTCAGACAAAATTAGCCTGTGCAAGACTCACAACAGCCTGTTTATTTTTGTACTGTTAGACTGGCCTCACTTCTAGTTTTGGGAACTTCTGCACTTTCTAGTTACGTCAAATAGAGTGGGTAGAGATTGTGTACTATGTATGCCAGATCTTCTGCTATAAAGCTCTACTGAAAACCTGTGTGGTCTTGGGGCTTTTTGTGTTTGCATTAGTTTTAATTGCCTCTCTGGCCGTTATTCCTCTGATGGCCTTTCAAGCTCTGTGAGCTCTTAGCCTCACTGATATCTCTCCACAGGATCTTTGTACCAGGAAGCATCCAGGCTTGCCTGGAACTCCCCCAGCCCTGCTATCCAGTTATATCCAGCAGTTTCTCTGTTTTTTATACTGTACTTCTGGTTTTGCATTTTTAATACCTGTAACTAACTTCTTTCTGTTCTGTTAATCTGTAGATGAGGAGTTTATTAATTTTAGCTCTCTTTATAATACATCTGATTTGGCATCTGACTGCTTTTTCATTTCTTTCAGAGGCATGGTATTTAGTTGCCCTCTGAGAAAGGGGAGTGATTTATAAGTATTCTTCTAGACCAGTTATTTTATGCAGCACTTCCAGTTATTTGATCACCTATGTTAATTTCTTTTGTTTCCTTTTACTTTTTTCCTCTCTGGGTTACTAAGATTAATTACTTTTTCATACTGTTGTTCTGTGTATCCTAGGCAGTGTATTTAAATTTCAATCTTTATCTTTACAGTCAAAACAGAACATATTTTCTGCCTTAATGGCATCCAAATTAACTTTAGTCCTACATTAGGAAATTTTTCAGTTTCACTGTATCTGTTACGTAAAATCCAAAGTGATGATCCTTGAATTAGAACAAGAGTTACTGCAGCTTGATCAGAATGCAGCTGCATGACTTTTCACTACTCTTTGATTTCATCGCATGTGTCTAAATAGGCTCTTGGGAGCACTCTGCAGGGAATCCTGACTATGCAGGTCAGGACCATACTGAAATAAGCTATGGCTCTGTTCCAGCCCACATACCAGACTTTTATTTCCATGAAAACTAGAATGCAGGAAATGTCACCTGCACATTCGTGTCTCATCCCTGTACAGACTTGGAACATGGCCCTGACATACCCTCAAACTTAATGGTACCCCTGTATCAGCACTCATAGGCATGTTCTGATTCTCACTTGGGTTTTTATTTCACAGAATCACAGAATTGTCTAGGTTGGATAAGACCTTGAAGATCATCCAGTCCAACCATTAACCTAACACTGACAGTTTCCAACTACACCAGATCCCTCAGCGCTATGTCGACCCAACTCTTAAACACCTCCAGGGATGGGGACTCCACCACCTCCCTGGGCAGCCCATTCCAACACCTAACAACCCCTTCTGGAAAGAAATGCTTCCTAATATCCAGTCTAAACCTTCCCTGGCGCAACTTGAGGCCATTCCCTCTTATCCTATCGCTTATTACTTGTTTAAAGAGACTGATCCCCAGCTCTCTGCAGCCTCCTTTCAGGGAGCTGTAGAGGGCGATGAGGTCTCCCCTCAGCCTCCTCTTCTCCAGACTAAACACCCCCAGTTCCCTCAGCCGCTCCCCGTACGACCTGTGCTCCAGACCCTGCACCATCTCCGTTGCCCTTCTCTGGACACGCTCGAGTCATTCAATGTCCTTTTTATAGTGAGGGGCCCAAAACTGAACACAGGAATCGAGGTGCGGCCCCACCAGTGCCGAGTACAGGGGTCAGATCCCTTCCCTGTCCCTGCTGGCCACGCTATTGCTGACACAAGCCAGGATGCCATTGGCCTTCTTGGCCCCCTGGGCACACTGCTGGCTCCTGTTCAGCCGGCTGTCAATCAACACACCCCCAGGTCCCTCTCTGACTGGCAGCTCTCCAGCCACTCCTCCCCAAGCCTGTAGCGCTGCTGGGGGTTGTTGTGGCCCAAGGGCAGCCCCTGGCATTTGGCCTTATTGAAACTCCTCCAGTTGGCCTCAGCCCATGGCTCCAGGTTGTCCAGGTCTCTCTGCAGAGCCTCCCTACCCTCGAGCAGATCAACACTCCCACCCAACGTGGTGTCACCTGCAAACTGACTGAGGGTGCACTCGATCCCCTTGTCTAGATCATCAATAAAGGAGTGGCCCCAAAACCGAGCCCTGGGGGGCACCACTCGTGACCGGCCGCCAACTGGATTTAACTCCTTTCACTACAACTCTTTGGGCCCGGCCATCCAGCCAGTTTTTTACCCAGCAAAGCATGTGCCCATTCAAGCCTTGAGCAGCCAGTTTCACTAGGGGAATGCTGTGGGAAATGGTGTCAAAGGCCTTACTGAAGTCAAAGTAGACAACTTCCACAGCCTTTCCCTCATCCAATAAGCAGGTCGCCTTGTCGTAGAAGGAGGTCAGGTTTGTCAGGCAGGACCTGCCTTTCATAAACCCATGCTGACTGGGCCTGAGCATCTGGTTGTCCATTATATGGTTTTTAATGGCGCTCAAGATGACCTGGTCCATGACCTTCCCTGGCACCAAGATCAGACAGGTCTATCGTTTCTTGGATCGTCCTTTATGCCTCTCTTGTAGATGGGTGTCACATTTGCCACCCTCCAGTCCAATGGGACCTCCCCCGTTAGCCATGACTTCAGCTAAATCATGGACAGCAGCTTGGCGAGCACATCTGCCCACTCCTTCAGCACCCTTGGGTCCCACAGACTTGTGTGCATCCAAGTGATGCAGCAGGTCTCTGACCACCTTCTCTTCAACTGTGCTGACCTCAGTCTGATTCCCCTCCCTATCTCCCAGCTCCCAGACCTCATTTGTAGAGGTCTACCTCTTTTAATACAATCTGATTTCCAGACCTAATTTTCCTATATGTATACCTCCTTTGGACCTGATGTATTTTAAGGATAATCCATTAAAAGCCCTCACCGATACCTGTGTTACCTCTTTCTAAGAGTTGAAGATAGTACTTACTGTTCTGTGAATTCTTTGGTGGCTTGAGGCTGCCAGGGTAAGGTTTCTAAGGATATGAAAAACTACATAGTTTCAGATCTGCCCCTTGTTCCTCTAAAATGTTCTAATGTTGACAGTAATATTGCTGGGCTGTCTTGGTCTGGATTCTCTGTGGGTTTGATGAAAAAGATCTACAAGTTCTTGTGTCTTGAGTCAGAAGGGGATAATGCTCTTAGTTGAATAGAGAGTTTGGTATTTGTTTTTTCCATTTATAACTTTAATTAAAAAAAAAAGGTGGAAATATGTTTGTCTTAATTCCCATGCATATGTGAGGTGGTGATTGTCCTATGAACACTCTAAGAGTTGAGGTGGTCCTGGGGGAATGACAGATGACCTTAGTTAAGAGAGGCACTATGGAGAAAGGCCTGTTAGAGGGGGAACTTACTTCTAGATTGCTGAACGGTGAATATGGCAGAAAAGAAGGTAGACAGTCTGGCTTCCCTAAGCAACAGTTTCTTGGAATTTCTCTTACTTTTGGGTACATCAAACTTGCTAAACACATGAACACATACTTGATCAGCTTCTGCTGGAATATGCTAATTTAGAACTTGTTAGAGCCTTTCCGTGCAACACTGTTAGTTGTGTTGTAGACAGACCTTACCAGGAAGCCTAGTAGGGTCATGCTGACACCTAAACAAGAGGGGAATCTGCCCCAAGTAAAGAAGGGTTAAGAAAATCTCAATTCTGTCAGTGGGACTGACTTCAAGACTGATGTTTTCAACAGCAAAAGCTTTGTCAGTGCTCGAAAGCAGAGATGCTTCTGAAAGAGGTTTAAAGCAGCTGTCTTCTGGACATTTTATATTTAGTTTAGCCTTGGAGAGCTCTAGGTTTGCTTCCCTTTCATTTGTCAGTTCTTTTCAGTATGTGAGCTCTGCTATGTTACACTTTCCTGTTTGTTCTTTTAGGAACATTACTGTTGTAATAGTAATGATATGATGATACTATCCTACCTTTTTCTGACCGGACAGTGAGTCCTCTCATTTGTACTGACTAATGCTGTCAGTCAAGTGAAAGGCAGAGTGCTATTACTAGGTTATTTTCCTTGAGTTGATTGATGCTTTCTAATCATTGTAATGTTTTGTTTCATTTTGACTTATTTTCAGTGCTCTCTGTTGTGGTGACCAGTTATGTTTCATATGATTCTGGGGAGGTGTGTATGTGCATATATATATATATATATATATATATATATATATATATATATATACACACATAGATACACGTTTACTTTGCTGTCTTGAATCCACTTTGCAGAGAATAACTTCTTCTGTTTTTCTTTGGTTCTCCTTAAGAGTATTGAATGTCTAGAACTTGCAGTTTCAGACAGTGTTAGTCTTGGACTATGATACTTAAGCTGGTGGGTTAGTAAATAAGATGCAAGCTTTTTGCTGTTTGTTAAAATAGCTTGGATGTGGTCATTTCAGGCTTACACCTTGTTCCCATGAGCATGCCCTGGAACTTGGTTGCCAGATGGCACACAGGGTCAGGTTATATTGTTTAGTTTGCCAATTTGCATTTGAGTTTGGTTTTCTGTCTTTAAAAACTGTGTCAGGTAAAACACAAGGTTTCTGGGCTGGAAAATTAACAGAATGCATCTAACTCTGGACAATGCATAAGCAATATATGGCATTACAATCATTTGCAGGAACTGTGTTGTCATGCTAATAGCTGTTTTAGACTGTAACCCTGTTAGGGCAGTTGGATGTGGAAATATCTAGAATCTGTCAGAGAGACATAGTAGCTGACAGTGTGTAGAAGTCAATCACTTGATCTCTTTGCTCAAGTGATGTGTGAATTGTGCATTTTAATAAAAGTAGGCTTGAACTCCTGAACTAAGATATGTGACCATATAAAAATTAAAAATACAACAGGCCACCCTTTAAGAAACTACTTCATCAAATGACAGTGGCAATTTTAATCCCCTAACTGTAAGGTTTTCTGTCTCTTTGCCGGAAGAGAATATAGGAGTAGTAAAAATAATTGTTTCTGTAGCATGCTTTATCAATGGATCTGAAATCATTTAGAGGCAAGTGAGTATCTTCATAATCGCTGTATCACAATTTACATTATATGGATAAGGAAACAGAACTAGAGATGGGGGAATGGGCAGGGTGAAGTCTTGTTAGTAGCATGGCTTTTCAGGAAATGTTCTTGAGGAATTGACATACAGCAAGTAACTATGTGTGTTATGGTCTCTTTCAGAGCAGCATCAACCCCTAAAGTTTACTCTGAAAATTTTCCTTGGCTCCATTTTGAAATATTTGGAGAAAGACCACAAAATGCATGCTTATCAAAAGGGTGGGGTGGGTGTGTGTCTGTCTATAAAGGGAATTGCAAACAAACAGAAGTGATTTGGCTTTTGTTTTTCTGCTAGGGCTGCTGTTCTGCTGAGACACAGGAATTGGACCCTGAACCTGACTAAAGTATAAATGAAGGGGGGTAGTGAGCTTCCTGTGCCAGATGAGCATAAAGTAGAAAGGCTAAATATGGGTTAGGAAAATAAAAACAATGTAAATACACACAGGCACACCGCTGTCAGCAACATAGAAGGGATTTTAAAAAAAGAAAAAGCTAGGACTGTTGTGTAAGGAAGCACCACTGTGGTGTTAAACTGGGGAAGAAATTGGCTCGTTACATTTAATGTCACATTTAGAGCCCTAAAAATAGTGTTTATAATAAAACCCTGACACAGCCAATGCTAGCATGATTCAGATGGCCCCTTTCCTTTTTTAATTTGTGAACAAAGCTTCTCCTTTGAAGAGAAGTATTTGTTTACAGTTGTTTATCGGAACAGGAAATGGATCAATTAGATGTAACTCTTTAAGTTAATTGACTGCCACTACTAAAACCACCTGACTTTGTGCTGGTGCCAGCAGTGCCAGATGAGAAATCTCATCATTGCTGCTGTGGGAAAGGCAAGGACATGATGGGAAATGTTATTCTTGGCACTTGAAAGATTAAAAATTTTAAATATTTATAGAGTCTTATCTAAAATACTGATTGGTTATTATTGCTTTGAATTGAGGCAGAGATGTGTGAATCCCTAGAGCTTTACGACTGTATCTCATCTGAATTAACCTGAACCATTAGCAGGGAATTGGCACTCTGAATCTTCCTTTAGCTATATTCTCCTTTCCACACTGCACTGCCTTTTTTTTTTTTTCTCTTGGATTGTTTCATTAATGATCTAGAATGTAGTAACAGCACACACACAAAAAAGTTTTAAATTCTTTCCCTTCTGAAGGATTTGGCTTCAGAGCTATATTTGTATCCTTTTTTTTTTTCCCCTGCAGTGCAGGTTTATAATCCTTTTTGCCTGTGCAAAAGTAGAATGACTTCATTAGTGTGGTGCTACCTTGTTGCTATATTGAGTTTAGCAATCTTTTCTGCTTCAACAATACTTCCCTGCTGATGTAAGGGGTTTTTGGAAGGGGAAGGGGGGGAGGTTTAACATAAATATTCCGAATTATTTTTTCTTGGCAAATTCCTGGCCTGTTTGGAGGCTCGAGAAGCTATTGGATGCATTTGTCAGTGTTGCAAACCCACATTTTTCCTGTCAGTTGCAGAATAGCTCTAGCTTTTGATGATTGTAATGAGGTCTTTGATAATGCTTCCGCTGCCTGTAGCAAATGGGCTTATTGTGGGAGCCAGGAGCCCTTTCAGAAAACCCCAGTTTCAAAGCTGAGAGAAACAGAAGAGCACAACCTCTAGGCAAAAACTTCTATCTCACCTAATATTGAGCCTTACGGGAGGACCCCTTGAGTCTACAAGTGAAGCTGAAACTATTTGGTGGGGCTAATGTTTATCAGCTAGTTAAAAAAATTTAAAAAAAAAATTAAAAAAAAAAAAGTCATATCCTCCGATATGATTTCCGTGTTGCTGTCAAGCCTGTGGTAAAGCAGTCTAAGAATGAACAAATTTGGGACATAATTTAAGGGTGGAGCAGGTAAGAAAACTCTCCAGGTCAGTTATCCTAAAAATAAGTCTCAAATTCCGTAGGCTTGTGAGCCTAAGGCAAGCTTAATTAAACTTAAAGGAAAGCAAAAATAAGCATTTAAAATGCTGTTTTGGTTCTCATAAACCTGAGTAAGCCAAAATCTGGATTATTCAATTATGTATGGTTGTGGAATTTGTTTTGTGAGCATTTTCCTGTGCAGCCCAGATTCTCATCATCCTTCTCTTTCTCTGTGTATGTGTGTGTGTTGCTGTCTCCAAAGAGGGGACTTCAGGTTTTGGCTTGGGGGCACTCAGAATGTGCTCCAAGTTGCCCCTTTTCATATCAGGCTGGCCTCATACGTACTGGAAAGTGTGTTTGTAAGGAGAGGGTGATACAATGACATTTTTCTGAGTACTTACCCCAGACTGTATCTCTGCTGCTGTGTTCCTGTCTGGGCCTTGGAAAATGGAGTAGTTCCCTGGGAGGTATTGTGAAGTCTCACTTTGCAGCGCAACTTTAATAGGAGGGTGCAAGCTGGCTGTAATGTGTGGTTTTGTGGGCTGAAAGTTTGTCACTTTTGAAGGAGATGAACCCTAGAGCCTGGCACTCTGGTGATGGTTTTACTCTGCTAAAATATTCTTTAAGGAGCTCTACATAATGCATGTCTGCATTGACTTGTCTTTCGCCCTTCTGCTTCTTGATGAAAATGCACACTGTTTTATCATCAGTTTAGTTTACTTCACTTGTATGTTTAGCAAGACTTAAAAGCTTTGAAGAAGTGCTGCAATGGATTATAAGTATCACTGATCCGGGTGGCTACCTTGTTGTGCTGTGAGTCCAATCCCAGCTCTCACGTGCATAGGTCCTCAGTTTTTCCCATCTGACAGTGAGGGAGAAAGGAGTAGTGTATAATTATGCCATGTGGTCACTATTTTCAGGCAACAGAGTTATTCACTAGAATGTCAGGTACCCATGCAGAAGACCTTATGCATGCTCAGTGAGTTAGAAGAAACAGATCAGATGCTTTTTACCAGTGTCTGTCTTTGGAAATCGGCATCCCTGATAGGGATGGTGACTGTCCCAGAGAACAGGCAACTCTGTTCATCTTCTCAAGTCAAGCTTTTCAGTAATCTGGGTCTTGCTGAGTGTCACCACCTGAAGGATGAACACAAAATCATGAGACTACAGAATTTATATGAGAACAGTGGAGGAGTGAGTTCTAGAAGGTAGAGCAAGCAGGGGAGATACGGGAGATCATAAGAATAAGATGATGAACAGGGATCAGTGCAGTGTCAAGGGAATTGGGTCCCTCACTGTTATTAGTCTTGCCTCATTGATTTCATTTCATGATAGAGAAAAAAATGTTTTCTCCCTGGTGCTCTCAGTATCTCCTTTATCTGCAGCCTCTAGCCGATGCAGTCTAAATAATGCATATTTGATCCTAATATAGGTATCTAACCTACTGGCTTGGCTGTGACAATGCCCAGTGGTAGATGACTAGGAAGAGTGTAAGAATAGAAAAGGATACAATGATACTTCCATGGTGTAGTCTCCCAGCTCTAAGCAGCTCAGGGATTTCAACATCCAGAAACAATGCCTTTACATTTGTTAAACCTCAATGGGTATTTTTTCCAGGAAGCAATATCAATTTTAGTTCAAAACAAGGTTTTTAAGTAATGTGATTTCTCTCTGGTCCACAACAACCTGCACAAATCCTACACTGTATATGTGAAAGCATATTACCTCTGATTTTGAACTTGCCACTGGCATTCTGATCTGGTGTCCCCAGACCTTTTACTGGAACAAAAAAAAGGAGCAATTATTCTGTTTACCTGTTTTTTGCTATTCTTGTCTTTACGGGCCTTTATATAGCCTCTCCCTTCTCCATGTTCCTAAAAAGGAAAGCCATCGGGTTAGTCATTACTTATAGTGAAGCCATGCCATACTTTGATTATTTTTGTTGTCTTTCCTCTCAACCTTTTCTAATTATCCAGTGTACTTCTTGGAATGAAGAGAGCATGTAGATGAAGCACAGGGTTTTTTTTATAGCAGCAGAATGTTAAAGTTTCTTCTACCCCATTCTGAAGTCCTAACACTCAGTTTGCTTTTTTTGGACTCCTGGGTAACTGGATTGCATCCTTAGGCCTTCAGCTGACTAGTACTGAAGTACTAATATCACTTCTTCTGCATGTCTATCACTTTTCAGTTAAAGACATTGAATTGTTTTTTTACTGCACAAAAAGTCCTTTTGCCATTTTTTCTGATTAGTTTTCATTATTTGATATGTCTCTGAGGGAGATGGTATCCTCTCAAACTGTTGTCTTGCTATTCACCTCTTTCCTAGACCATTTATGAATATCTTGGTTGGCAGAAGTCATAGCACAGCCTTCTGTAGAACTCCCCTGATGATCTCTCTCCATTAAGAACACCTCATTTGTGGTCTTGCTGTTGACCTTGTATCATCTAACTGGTTACTTACCTGTGCAAGGACCTTTCCCCCTTACCCTGTGGTATCTGTTTTTGTGAAGCTCTGATAAAGGACTTGATCAAGCTGGACCAAGCAGAATTTGAAAATATGAATAAACAGAGCTTATCTGGTGGGGAAGTCTGACTCCAGTAAAGAAATTGTTTGTGCAGCCTGCTGTGCCATACCCAGAGAGTTTTTCTTGTTCACTTCTGGTGTAGCCACAGCAACTGAGTGGTGGGTGCCCCCTTGCAGGCACTTTGTGCCTCCCAAGGAAATTGCTGGTGGAGCTGCCTTTGGCTGCCCTTGGCCCAAAACTGCTTGGTGATGTAGGGAAAGCTGCTGTTATTTCTCTGAATGTTGGTTTTCCATACCTACAGGATGAGAAATAAAATTTCCTAACTCATGTACGTGGTGTAGTGCTCAAATTAGTAAGCAGCGTAGTTATTACTGGAGAACCCTGGATAGAAACAAATGGGTAAATGATCAAATATTTGTAATATTTTTCTAGTTCTACATGAACATCAGTGTGGCCCATGCTCCGAAGTCGCTCAAGTATTCTTGAAAAATACCACAACCATTAGTAAGCAGCCTGCAGTGCGATCGCTGACTAGAGGTGTATGTGGGGAGGAGGGGGAGATCTCTGCTGTTGGCCTAGGTAAACTTCCAGAGTCCCTAAAGGCAAAAGACAGTGGCTTAAATGAAAAGATTGCTGGCAAGCTTTTAAAAAATGTCAGTTGATTCTGGTACTCGAAGATTTGAAAGACTTCGGGTTTTGCTTCTGGTGTCATGGCTTTAGAAAATCTCAATAGTCTTAGTATTTTAACGTTAATTCTAAAGTTACTGATTTTTGTTTACTGTACCTTGCAGACTTCAAGCAGAGTATCACCATCCACCTTTTTCACTAGTCAGGCAGAAACTTTTGTAAAACTGTTCATGATTATATGCTGCTCACGTGATTTTAAAGAATAATGTATAGGAGTATTTCTTTTAAAACTACACACAACATGGCGTTGTAGGATTTTTGCACACAGAAGAAAATAAACCAGGTCAAAATAGGTCAAACTTCAGTCTTCCAGTGTGAAGAGCACCTATTTGAAGTGGAAGATGAGAAATGACACAGTAACTGTTACCCTGAAATGAAAAATGGTGCTGTTTATGTATTTAATTGGTCAGAGTTGTAATGGGGCTTTGAATTCTGCTGCTGTCGGATCTTGTACTGCTGCTGTCAATCACGTTTTTTTCTCTTTAGTGAAAGACTCATGGTAAATTTATTTTGGATAGTTTCTTAACAGGTGTTTCCTCGATGTTACAAATGCTTTAAATGAGAACCGTGCTCCATGTCCGGAGTTCTCAGCTGAAATCACATGGCGGCCTGACACAGGCGCTGGTGTGTTTACTCATCTGCAGCGACGCTGACAGCAGGCGCTGGCGGGTCTCCGCCGTGGCCAGCCTGGACGCAGAACAGATGTCGGGGATTAGGGGGAAGGATTCGGGGAGGCTTTCGGCCTGCGCGTTCGCGGAAGTAATTCATTGTGGAGCCGCAGACATGTCCTGCTGGACCTGCACTGAAGAGTCGGCTGAAAAGGGTCTCAGAGGGTTTGACTATCTGAATCAAAAGCAAATGTTTTCCTGGTACCTTTTAATTAAAGGGAAGGCATAAATCAATGTAAAATACAGTTAGTGCACCAAGTGGTATCATATTTCTGTAGTGTTCTTCCCAACAAAGAAGCTGACAATATGAACCTCTTAAAAATAGTGCTACCTTGCACACTGCAGGCAGAAAGGCCACCTGGTCTGCTTTGCTGGGAAGAAGTGTGGAAGCAGGAGGCAGTTGGTGCTGCCTACCCGGGACTGGGTATCAAGAAGACCCTCTTCACCTTGAACTTGCACTTGTGGTTATCTTGTCATTTTGTCAATGTTTTATGATTAAGAGAACGTTTCCTGTGGGACTGTCTTCAGCTGTTAGACTTGTCTCTGGCTCTTGTGTTTTGAATGTTGTATGCTCAGAAATCAGACACCTGGGGAAAAACAGGGGTGGCATAAAGTGAACAAGACTAAGTGATAGAGATCTGCCATGGCATGAGGTCTCCCCTACAGATATCAAGCACAGCACCACATACCCATGAGGCTTGTCAGACATCTCTCCGGGCGGGGAAGCTAACTTCTGGCTGCGATTCAGTTATAGAGCAAGCATCTGTGGCTGTAGCTGTGATTTGTGATGTGGAAAGGATAATTTATATAATTATTTACTGTCATCTATTGGGCTGTTAATGAAGATTTCAGTAAAGAGTGAAAGGTAGAAGGGAGAGTCAGGATGCATGTCCAGGTTTTGGCAAGAGTGTGGTGGGAATGATTGCAGACGTACCTTGCACATGATAATACAAGTCACAAAGATGTGGTGTTTTTATCAAGAGGTCATATGTGCTCAAACAATGAAATAAATAACCAAGGTTTTATGAGAAATAGTACCCCTTTGTGGTAAGACTCAATTGATCTGAGTTGAACTGCAGTCATGCTGAAATAACCCAAAGTCTTTAGGGTCTTCAAGAGAGACTGTATGATGGTAACGAAACCTTTTGAGCTAACTACATTTGGAATATGCTTTAAGAGCATAACAACTGAGTATAGTAGCGGAGTGAAGATAAAATCCCAGGTAAGCATGTAGCATAACTGACTGAGCTACTCTTTCTAGAGAAATATAACAGGGTAGGTAATGACTATTATCTGTTTCAAGTCAACAATTGCTATAACAGATTGAAAACAGATGATCTATAAAATTAAGTTTACAGGATATAGTTTTGCAGAATGCAGAGCCCCCTCTATGGAAGTGTTGTACTTTCAGCTGCTATTGACTTCAGTAAGAGTTCAACCTGCTTGTTGATTTATAAGCCCAAACCCCAGCGTGAAGAACTGACAAAGATCTACTTCCCTGAGCCTTGCAGTTCATAGTTCCAATTCATGCTATGTGGCTATCAGCCGTTTTCTAGAATTCTTGAGTTGTTAAGGAATCTCTGAGATGTAAATAAGTTTATAAGCAAAATATCAAAACCAACAATGCTTTCCATTTGTGGGTTCCAGTGCTGTAGCTCACTGCAAACAGCAAACCACATGCAGCGTTGCAGTACGTTCTGACAAGCTGCCTGCACACACAGGTGTCTGCATGCCCCATTTAAATTGTTAGTTCAGGGATCGGGAGACCCACGAGCTTGCTAAAGTTAACTTACTTGCCAAAGGTGGGGTCAAGAAGCAGAATCTAATTTCAACTAATATCGATGACAGTTTTGTCACTGGTCATTCCAGATCTTTGTATGTGCTGTAGAACTTGAGTTTTGGTCAGCTGCTTCGCTCAGAAAGCAAAACTGTTTAGATGGTCTGGGTGAGTGGATAGATACCTAATTATACTTACCTGCAATATTTAATAGTGCAATTTAGGTAATGAGGTTTGTCGTCTTTTTTTTTTAATCCCGCTTCTTGAAATGATCTACAAAAGCCCAAAAATCTGTAGCAGAAAGATACACTAAGTGGCACAAACAAATAGAAAAGGAATAAATGCAGACTTCAAATATTATTTTCTTTTAAAAGTGAGTAGGCAGTAATGTGATATGGGAGAAGTTTTATTTGATACTAATGTTTTAGAAACCTATTTTTCAATGTGCTACTAAACCAAATGTTAAGAAACTTATTTTCAAAATATTCCAGTGAGGTTGACTGTATTTTCTGTTTTCTCTAAGGTTAGGACACATGCCTGAATTCATACTGTGAAAATATGGTAGAGACGGAATAAGACCAGGGTTCCTGAAAGTGATTTTTCTGCTCTTGGTTGAGCACCTTTTAACTCAAGGATGCTACTTTGCCATTACTGGGGAAGAGGGAGTATCTGGAAACAAATATTTTGTGATGAAACTAGTGCTGTTGCAGTAGCACAATTGGAAAATTTGAACACACAAAGCAGGAAATTTGAAGGTTCTGGCTCTTTTTGTATGTGTAACTTGGCTAAACATAATTACTCCTTGGAGGTTTAAATTCAAAGGTGGGTTCTATAAAATTTAGAGGTTCTTTCCCCTGCAGCTTTCATGATAAATGCACAATTATTAAATAAGGGCAGCTACTATACAAGGGTGGTTACTGTTAAAACCTGCACAGAAAATGTTATAGGCACCAAATAAGAGTGGTTACATGCTGAACACGACTTCAAAAGGGAAAACATTGTAAAGTATAAAATTCTTTTTATATGCAGAGTAGAAGTTCATGCTGAAGTGCGTGAAATGGTGAACAAGACAAACAGCTGCACTGTCAGGTCTATCAAAGTTACTGTTTCAGATTTACTTTCTTCTTTTTGTTCATGCCTGTGTTGGTTTAATTGGAGGGGGAAGGAAAGAAAAACTGCAAAGATTCTGAAAGGTGTCTATAGGAGTGACACTTCTTTCATGCTGGGAAGCACACTTTCATACAGATTTTACTTGGGCTCAGTGAAGTTATAGCACCATGGCAGGACACCACCCATCAGCAGGTAGCTAGCTATCTGTGGGCCTACTCTCTCATACTCAATGGGAGTTCATCTTAAACTGCAATGAAATAAGATTATATTGTGTTATACAACCATCTAATTGAAGACATCTGAGAAGACTCAAACTATTTTATGATTCAGAGTAGTATCAAGACTGACTTGGGTGAGCAAAAATAAGTCTGGGGTGACATCAATATGTCCTCTACATGAGGGTTTTTTTCAAGGTGTTCATGGTCCACAAGAATGTGTGTAAAGGAAGGAATGACTTTTATTCAATAATTTTAACTTGTGCTGAGGGAGCTCAGAGTAATACAGAATTACATTTTCAATTTTTTTTTTTGACCAGGAAGAGTAATTAGTGCCTGGTGCCATTTACCTAAAGATTCACTGAGATATTTCATCCACTTTAAGGAGAAGATCCTTTGGTTAATGAAATCTGTGCTTTCTAATAAAATTTCAGGAATCCACTTATATCCATTTACATGGAGCATGATTTTACTACTCATTTTTAACCAACAGTCTTCTCCAAATTTCTTTGAAGAAACATTCATTTACTTTTTTTTTTGTTGAGCTTAACGTAACCAATAATGAAAAAGAAATAATAGGCTACATGAAATTGCATCAGAGTTTACACTGCCAGTGAACCATAAAATCAAATTAAAACGCCATCTGATTAATTTTCTTAATTCTCTGATGTCCGAGTAATAATGGTGAGTAACATGGGTAGGCTCCTTGTTTAGTTGGTGGAGTTGTATACTGATTAAGTAATGAGATATAGTAATTTTTTTCTCAGGCAGGGCTGCATATGTAGAGTATGTTCTTAGTTAACACAAAACAGCTTATTAACACCCTTTGGGACATATTTGGCCAGTGATACATTCATTTATATATCAAATATTAATTTCTGTAAATTACTTTAAGATATAGAACAAAAACAGGTTACTACCTTGCTGTATTCCTCTATTATGAAAAAAACAGTTCCGATCAAGAAAATAAAAGGGAGTAGATCGGAGGATTTCACTGTGCTCCTATAGCTCTAATCTCTCCAAAATCTTGTCAGTGTATGTGAGGTTGGGGGTTTTTTTCCCCTTGAAGATATTAATGTTTGGTTTTGTAGCTTTGTGCTGGCTATTTCTGGAGTTTTCTGATCATGAAAGAACTTCAAGCAGGTGATATATCTTTTTTGAATTGCCATTATATTTTTACGGCTTGTTCTCTGCTTTGGTTTGTATTTTCAGACTTTCATTTAACCATCGTAACTAGCAACATCTTTAACAAAAAGCTGCTTGCATGAGACCTATATGTCAAAATACCTTGGGCTTTGCTAGGAATGCTGAATATATGCCTTTGTGATATCATGTTGGCATTTTTCTCTTTGCTTAAAGTACTGCTTCTGTTGTGCCTCCCTACACTTATATCCAGGTATTAAATTAAAATTACCAATAAGCTTGATAACTGTCATGGAAGTTAGACAGTGGATAGATTTCTTACTTTAGACTTCCGTGTGGTATTAAGCATGACTGGCAGAATTGAGGAAAAGGGGAAAAATATCTGAGTGAGGTATCTGATTTTTTTTTTCCCTCCTTTTATTGCTCTCAAGAGAATATGGCTGTATGAGTGGAGACTGGGAGAGGGAGGAAATAGGTTTGAGTCTGGACCAATGTGTCATTGTGTTAAATCCAGCCAGCCAATGAGGTCATTGTTTTCATCTGAGTCATTTTAGAATGAAAACTCTTACACTATGGAAAGCATTGCACATCTTTATTTCAGACATGGAAATATCCAGCCAGCCTTTCAGTGGTAGAGCTCCGCTGATTTCATTTGAGGTACTCCTGACTCCCAGTGGTGTAAGCAGGAGGGGAAATCAAATTCTTCTGCCTCATTTTTTTAACACTTTGCCACTAACCCAAAGGGGTTATTCTTCAGGCACATTTAGAGCCAAGATGTTTGTTGAATAGGGAGCTAGTAAGTCTGTTGATCACACCTGTCAGCCCTGAATCTAGTAAATTTGTCCAGCCTGGAGCTGGCTATAGTTGCATTTGGGGAAAAAGTTCTTAAGCACCCGCTCATGTTGAGGCTAGATTATGTTCCAACATGCACCAGGAAAATCCTTGAGACTGCATTCTTGGATATTGATTATATTTCATAGCCGGGCTCCAGTAGGCTCAGTCTCTGTGTAGTATGATTTAATTGAGAGACTTGGGCAATCTGCCCAGCTCTGCAATTGATTTGTGTGACCACAAGCAAACCTTGTCATCTCTTTGCACTTGGTTTTTAATATATTTGGTCTTTAAGTTAGGTCTGATATGTAGCACTTTAAGGATCTTGTATAATACAGTAATTATAACAAAATTTGTGTATTTTGTGCAATATAACATCATGGGGTGAAGACAGTGATCATTCCACATAATCTAATAGAAATAATAGGAGGTTTTGACTGAATATTAACAAATGCTGGTTTATCACTTAAAGTGGGAGAAAGCCATTGCTAGTTGATGCTTTCAGAATAATTTATGAAAAAATAGTTATCTATATGACATATTTTCCAGTTATTGCATGGCAGGTGCTTACAGTGTTAGTATATGGCAAGTCCTGTGTCACCTTAAGATCTATTCAGGCACTTGGTTGATAAGAATTTCATATTTTTGCCCTTTCAGGTTTAAACTTCCAGGTCTTTTGAAACAAGAAAACTACCCAGTGTTGGCACTGAAACATTCAGTATTAACAAGACTTAGAACATGCAGAGTGTGCATGGTGCAGTTTTCTAAAGGAAAACAGGGCTGGGTAATGGTCTGCAGACTATGTAAATGCATCACATATTTGCAGGAGAGTTTGCACAGTGATATTGTTCATAATCTGTGGTAGTTTCTTCATGCATGGAATCTGTTCCTCTTCCTACTGAAGTTAGGCTTCAAATTTACTAATGAAAAACATATAAAAACAAAACAAAAACACATCAAAGATGTCTGAGCTTTAACATCACTAAAAATGCAACAATTTCAAGATTTGGGGTGGAGTGTCTTTAACTTTCTGCTGAAAATATTTCCTGGACCTTCAAAGCAGTTTCTGAATCAGCCCCATTGTTGCAGAACAAAGGAAAGGTAATCTTTCCCAGGAATCTGGTAGTTTACAGAGTGAAGTAGGAGCATTGATATGATGTGACCTGGTGTTAATGACTTGAGTTTCTCATGAAGAATAATTTATTTGTCCATACATCATGCCATCAAGTGAGACACTGGGACTTCAAGACAAATGGGATGGAGTTGTTTGCCCAAGCTAGCAGCACCCTGTTGTCAGTGGGAAAGTGACTGAGACTAAGACCCTAGAAGTAGCACCTCAGAGTGGTGAGCTGAAGCAGGCTTTGAAGACTGTCCTCATCAACTGAATAACAAACATGCTTCCAAGTGACTTACCTAACATGGGAGCAGAGTCACCGACTGGGATTCCACTGCTGCAGCTTCGGCCCTTCTCAAATGGTGTGCTCAGACCAAGCCACTGCTCTAGAATTGATGGAGGACAGGTACTGGCAGAGATGTTTACCTAGTGCATCTCAGTTGACTGTGTTAAGGTGGGGGTTTAACTGCCTGATGGCAATGCACTGCTTTCTGCTTTGATTATTGAAGCAATGCGTATGGAGCAGCAGGGCCAAGGCTCCTAGAATTGCACTTTGCAGCTGCAGCCACGTATCTCTCATCAGCTGGATCCTTCAGTGTCATAGATGTCTAGATCAATAGTGTCTCACTGATGGCAGTGAACATTTCTTTTACTGGTATGGTATGTGAAACCCTCAAAATGTGTCCATCTCCCTGTCCTCCTTTTGAAAGTGCTGCCAAAGGCAGTGCTGTGCTGTCATCCGCACTTGACTAGTGGGAACCAAAGTGATATGACTGACCACCTGACTGCAGATTGGACTTGGATCCTTACTGTGTAAAGCTGGAACTTGAATGAATATGAAACCATAACTGAGCAGCTTATTGGGTCTTTACCCGTGCCTCATGAAGAGAGCTATGATCGTGATTCAGACACACTTCCAGTAATCATTTTTGTCGCACTGTAAATACAAAGACAACTGTTTCCATTGTGATCTTATGCTTTTCCTGTCCATTTTTATCAGTTAGGATGAATGGGTATATGAGGAAATGAAGCAATAAAAAGCTTTTATTACTCCAATTATTAATTTTAAATTTTGTCTCACTTATCTTGAACAGTGTAAGATAATTGAGAACCTTTTTGCTTTGTCTGAATCATTTACTGGTTCCCAGTTGTTGTCTAACCATGATGTGATAAGAATACCAAAGCAGTCGGGATATCTGACTTCCCATCCCTGGGCACTTCTGGTCATCTTGTTCTCCCTGGAAGTTGTTGAAAATAGTGTCACCACCTATTGGTGGATGTTTTGGTAGTGGATGGGGGTCTGCAGGGGTGGTTTCTGTGAGGAGCTGCCAGAAGCTTCCCCTGTGTCCAACAGAGCCAATGCCAGCCAGCTCCAAGTTGGACCTGCTGCTGGACTAGGCTGAGCCCATCAGCAACAGTGGTAGCACCTCTGGGTTAACATTTAAGAAGGGGGTGAAAAAAAACTTGTGCAATTGCATCTAGAAAGAGGAGTGCGAATATGTGAGAGAAACAACTCTGCAGACACCAGGGTCAGTGAAGGAGGGGTAGGAGGTGCTCCAGGCACTGGAGCAGATTCCCCTGCAGCCCATGGTGAAGACCATGGTGAGGCAGCTGTGCCCTGCAGCCCATGGGGGTCCATGATGGAGCAGATCTCCACATGCAGCCCATGGAAGACCCCACACCGGAGGAGGTGGATGCCCAAAGGAGAATGTGACCCTGTGGGAAGCCTGTGCTGGAGCAGGCTCCAGGCAGCACCTGTGGAGAGAGGAGCCAACTCTGGAGCAGGTTTGCTGGCAGGACTTGTGACCTTGTGGGGGACCCACGCTGGAGCAGTTTGTGAAGAACTGCAGCCCATGCAAAGGACTTGTGTTGAAGAAGTTCGTGGAGGACTGTCTCCCATGGGAGGGATCCAGTGCTGGATCAGGGTAGGAGTGTGAGGAGTCTTCACCCTGAGTAAGAAGGAGCGACAAAAATGACATGTGATGAACTGACTGTAACCCCTATTCCCTGACCCACTGCACCACTATGGTGGAGAGGAGACAGAGGAATTGGGAGTAAAATTAAGCCTGGAGAAGGGTTTGGGGGGAAAGTGTTTTTAAGATACAGTTTTATTTCTCATTATCCTACTCTGGTTTGATTAGTAATAAATTAAACTAATTTCCCCAAGTCAAATCTGTTTTGTCTGGGACGGTAATTGCTGAGTGATATCCCCCATCCATATCTCAACCCATGAGCCTTTCATTATATTTTCTCTCCCTTGTTCAGCTGAGGAGAGGAATGATAGAGTGAGTGTCTTTGGTGGGTACCTGGCCAGGGTCAACACACCACAGTGGAAAAGGAAACCTATGAATGATGCTTATTTACATACTAAGAAAGAATAGCAAAATGGAGAAGATAGTTTGAAATTTATTCCATGTTGCAATTTAAGATTATTTTTAAAAAAAAAAACCAACCTATTGCCTGTTCAATAGGCTTGTGTAGAGCATGTCCTTGATTTAAAACAAGCAAACAAAGCAGAAAAACAAAACAGAACTTTAATCTAGTCTTTCTTCCTGCTCATTCTGACTGGCCAGTACTGTTGCTTTTTTTGATGTGTTTAAAAGAAAAAAAGAAAGTGTGCACCCTTACAAAACCAGTTTACAAGAGGTTAAAGGTATTGGGACCTAAATTGTTTGCTCCTCAGCTGAAATAAATGAAGCTTAGCTTTTTCTTTCTTGTTCCTATTCTTTCATTTTAATAAACGTTCTCACTAATCTAAATGAGAGATTTTACTGTGGCAGCCTTGTCAGTGCTTGGAAGGCAGTCTACTGATGGCAGCAGTTTAAGCTGCAATGTCTTCAGCAGAAGTACTTGCATTAGTCTCAAGTGGTTTTGGGGTGCCATATGATGAATGGTTTCTGATAGTTGGCTTTGGATGTGCTAGTCACTAATGTTTACATCAGTAGACAGAACAAAAATTACTTAGTTGGATATCAAGGGGCCTTTGTGATGACAGAGCTGGTCAAATTTTGAATTTGTTTAAAAAACAAACTATTTCTAATCCTCTTCCCTGTGACCTTAAAAAGGAAAAAAATGGTGGTGATTCCTGCTTAGTAGCTCTGCTTTTCTTCTCTAGGGGAGATAACTGATAGCTGAAGGGTGTTATTCATTGGGACTGGGTATGGAAATACTGTGTTTCACTGAAGATGTATTGCAGTACTGTCTTCACTGATGTAATGAATAGCTGGACAACTGGAATAGAGCACAGCAGCAGCTGTGAAGCCTGACAAAGGCTTTGTTGCGATATATAGGTGTTCTTACTATAGCTTCTGTTCATAATATCCTAAAAATGTTCTTTCTGGACGTGCGCAGAATGTGTTAGGTAGTTTCTAGCGAGTCCTCTGCTGAGGAGCTCCTGTCCTGTGAGCAGATGGTGTAACCCTGCCAGAGAGGAGGCAGAGATCAGAGGCAGAGCTGTGCATGCAAGACAAACCAGTTCAATGTCACACAATATAAAAGTCATGTAACTCCAACAGGAAACTAGAGATGAGCAGAGAAGAAACCTTTTAGATGAGCACAGGAATGGAGTAAAATCTTGGAGAGGGTTGTGTGGTAAAACATTTGCCAGTAATAGACTGTCTGACAGGGTTCAGATGAGATGAATAGTCTGACTGTTACAGCACAGTTTTTGGACAGAATACTTCTTCAGCAAAATGTATAATTGCAGGCAAAAAGTATTTGGCTTGAGGGTTTTTTGGTGTCAAGCTTAACATGTGAGATGTCCAAATTTGTAGCCATTGAGAAGTCAACATTTATAATAACAATAACATTTAAACTTCTGCTGAACACATACTCACATTGTTTTGCACTTTAAAAGCATGTTGAGTTGCTTTCAGCTAGAAAACCAAGAAGTGGAACGTAAAGTACTTGAAGCACAAATAGCAGAAAATGCATATAGAATACTGTGGCCCTTTTTTAGCCTTTATTAGCATGGGCAATGGAAGGATGGTCAGTGGAAACGCTGATGTGATCAGACTGCTAGCATTTACAGGATCATAGCTAAAGCAAAGCAAGGCATGAGGATAAATCTCATTATGTTTTGCCACTGTGTTATTACAGTTCAGCTCTTTGGCTAACAATGAAGTTATGATTTCCCTCTTATTCCTGCACATCCTTTTCCTTAAATAAGCATAGATCAATACTGCCCGTGTGCTTCTGGCACTCTCATGTGAAAGGAGGCATGAGGGCTCACAAATAACTGAGAGCTGTTCCTGGGACTGGAATGTGTTTGCTTACTGTCTGTGTGGGTGGCAAAGTGTCCATAAATGTTTTAGCACAGTCTAGCTTGCTCTTGCCTTCAGTACAAGATTTACCACTGATCTGTCAGTCCAGAAAGAGCACAAAGGGTTTAACATTCAAAAGTGAAAAATGCTTTTGGAAGTACTCACTACTTGGCAATGCAAGGGCAAGTTGCTGCTAAATATGACAGAGTTGTGAGGTGGACAACTTTAAACAGAGATCAGCACCAGGAGAGGATGCTGGGTGCTACTGGTGGATGTCCTAGCAATGCAGTGTGATGGCTTTTCTCAGTTTTAAAGCTTTGCTGTAGTGAGTAGTGGAAGCTGCTTCTGTTGTGATCAATCGTGTTTTTCTTACAAAGGGTATAATTACAAATTTTGCCTTCTCACAATGTATTTGAAAGGCTAGTAGAAGTTTTATTTGGTTCCATGTTCTGTAGCTCATCTTTGTGTTTTTCTGTAAAGTACCCTGACGCTTCAGCGCTGCAGGCTGCTGTTCTCTTGTGTGCTACAACAGTGAGAGCTAGCTGAGCCAGCCAAGTCTATGTTACACTGGGGAGGCAGCTGCTTTAGTTCAGTGTCCATGGATATAGGCCTCCCTGACTTGCAGTATCACATGTCAGCACTGACAGATACGTGTATGTGTATTGTATGTGGCATACAAAATTTTGAGGAGTAAAGCTTTTGGGGAAGGGATGTGGCAGCATCCATAACTGGCGAGAGAGCACAATGTGGCTAGCCACTGGACATACTGTTGACACCTTTCAGCCCCTGTTTAGTTGTGTGCTGCACATTAGTCATTACAGAAAAAGAAAAATATTATGTGTTTATAATGTACTACAGAACTTAAATTATTCTTCTGGGAAGTGTGTATGTGTGTATGCAAGACGTGGTGAGGTTGTGTCGAGTCTTCCGTGTAGCAAACCCAGGGCTTACCCTTAATTTATCTGTAGAAGACTGATGATTTAAAATAGCTTTTCTGTAAATAGTGCTGTATGTCAAATTTCTTCCATAACTATGGGTGTATGCTGGGACTTGCAGAGTTTCTAGATATCTTCCTTCTCAAATCCTACTGAGCTTTTTCTTCAAGCATTACAGCAATGAGAAAAACGCAAATATAAACTTTGTGTTCTTTGTTTGTAGAAAAAGCCATTTATGGGACAGGAGTGAATCTTTCCCACCGTGGGTTTCAAGCAGCAGTAGTTTGACCAGGCAGTGCTGTATTTGAGTGGAATATGACTGAAACATTTTAGTGAGATTTTTTTTTTTTTCACATCAGTTTGACACTGCTCAGATCTAGAACAGTGGGTAGAAAGTGGGCAGAGGGCACAGAAGTTAGTCCATAGTGCAAGTTAAATATGCTTATGGTGCCAAGTGAAAATATGTCTGCTCTGATCCACAAATTAATATCAGTGGAAGAGTTGGTCAAAACACTTTATTTTTTAAAAAATTTCTAAGGAATTTGAGATCAATGAACGATTGCAATGAGAAATGTCGTTGCTGGCTGTGAATTATAGGCCTAATTTCTGTTAAGAAACTTCACCACCACCACCACCAAATGTCAACGTCGCTTCTGTCATGGATGCAGTACCTGTTTGATGCCATCACTCTTATCTTTTCCTTGTAAAGAACTACTTAACATGTAGTGACTTGAAATTACTCATGATTATTTGTTTTTATTCACAGGCTGGAATGGTCTTAAGATGTGGATACTTCTGGTTTGGCTTGTTTCTCGTGCCCACTGCGTGCCTTGTTAAAGACGTGGCATGGACAGCGTAAGTCCCAGACCAGTTCTCTTGGTGGTACAGAATTACTCCATATGCATATGTTGTCCAGTCCAGTATTGTTCTGGAAAGAACTGCAAAGCCTCTCAGTGAATGCAAAATAGTGATACTCCTTTGGAAGACCTCTGAGCAAAGTTAAGTGGGAGTTATTTCTCACCTGCCAATACAACCAGCAATGTGAGAGAACGAATAGTTACTCCTGAATCTGAAGGAGGCAGCCTTATCTGAGTAATGAAGGTGTGTCACCTTATGATTATTTGTGTTGTCCACCCTTTAGTTAAAGGCAAATATAAATCAGACATCAGATTTCCTAAAAAGGAGAAAATAATTCATTCGGTTTGACTAAGGTTAGGTAGCAAGTAAAAATGGCATTCTAATCAATACCCAGTAAGCTCCCAGTTCTTTGTCAGCTGCTCTGTAGGTGGTTCTTCAACACTGGGTCTTCCAAGACTTAACTGAGAAGAACAATACTCTGCACTCTGTGGTTGAAGTAAATTCTTAATGATTCCTTCCCTCCTCAGAGAGGAGGAACAACCCTTGTGAAATACAAGCCTGCATAAGCTCATTCTCTTAAAACTCTGGTTTCAGAGCACTGCAGAAGGCAAGCAATTTTAAGAACTTTGATTTAAAGAGAAGCAACTTACTTTCTCTATCATTGCAATTTGAAATGCAGATGTATCATTTTAATTTAGAATTTCTGGTGTTTTGTTCAGCTTGTTCTTAAGTGTGTTAAGCACCAAAGCTTTCATCCTTTCCCTTGGAAAGCTGTGTTACAACAAAGAAGGTTTTATTACATGGGTATGTAATAATCTCATGGAAGGAGGATCCAGGTCATTCTAACTCCAGGGCAAAAAGGCAGATCCTAGCTGGAGCAAAGAGGGAATGTAGGTTAGTTTGTCACTTGTCACAAAGGCTCAAAGTGAATGTGTCATAACACGTAACCCTTCGCTTCAGGAATGAGCTGTCAGTCAGCCAAGGAAGATGCTTAGCATCACAGAATCATTTAGGTTGGAAGAGACCTTTAAGATTATCAAGTCCAACTGCAAACCTAACGCTGACAAGTCCACCAATCTTCTTTACAGATGCAGAAAATACAGAAAAAAGCAGAAAGTTTCCCAAACACAGGCACATTTTGAACACCAGCATAAAAGGATAAATCAGGTCATATGCATATATCTGAAAATCTTTTTTTTCCTATGGAGTTGATAGCACAGCTAAATGAAACTGGTAGTAGGCAAATCTGTCAATAAGTACTTAAATTTTTTCCTGTTTTCCTATTTTCTTCCTCAGGTTGATTTTCACGAGCTACGCTGCTAAAATTAAAGCTAGGTATCATAATGTAAAATTTCTGTTCAGGCCAAACTATGATTTAATAGTCTAGCACACTAGAGGGGTTTTTTGTGACACTCATTAAACTTCTCCAAAAGAAAATTGTTTTAAAATTCTACAAGTAAGGCCAAAATGTTTAAAATTAGGTACTTAACTTTGTCTATGACCTGCTTTTTAAAGCTCTAAAAAAACCCCTTACAATTCATTTAGCATAAAAGGCCCTGCTCCTGTGTCAGACATTATTTAAAATTACCTGCATAGAAGTCAGTGGGAGTACTTTTGTGATGAAAGCCAAATAGGACCTGAACTGTTTACAGCATCTGGGGTCAAACATTTATATCGGATGGCCAAGATTACACTTTATTTTTTGCAATGTTTTCATGATAGTTGGATGTCCTGAAGTTATCCTCTGTTCTTGTCAGTTCTTGGCAAAAATGATTCAAGAATTGTAAAACAGGCCAGACCAAGGCAGGCTCATCCTCAGCTATTACTCATTTAAAACTCTGTTACTGACTCAGCCTGTTCTTTAATATTTCTTAGAGAGATCTCAGCAACATAATCCTTTCAGTGGTTCAGACCAAGAATGTACAGAGATTGTGAAGCTCTCTAGACAAACATATATGATTGATATTTTCCCAACAGATATTAAACAGGAGGCTCCTATCAACATTAAGCAAAAAATCTGTTCTCCGAGCAAGAGTTCTTTTTTTAGCCCATCACTGAAAAATTAACACCATTAACATTTTAACTAGGATAAAAGAAATGACACAGCTATCAGCACTGCCATATGGAAGGAGTAAAGGTCTGTTTCCTTTCCAGGAGGCTTGCCATTCAAAACTTGAGCCCAAGGCCTCTGGAAATCAGCCGGCACATTTCCACAGCAGCACTTACACCACTGCTGTCTGTAATTCAGCAGAAATCTGGTTTTGGCCATAAAATTCCAGCAGCTCTGACTTCTCATGGTCATGGAATTTATCCCTTTAAGTTTCTTTTGGACATGAAGCAGACATCTGCAGAAAGAGCATCCATGTGGCCCAAAAGGTACAGGCCTAATTTCAGTATAAGATACTGCCAGAAAACTGTAAATACGGTACAGAGGTTTTGTCTGGGAGAAGGTTAAAAGGCATAGGAAAGTGTATTTCAAACCCATTTGTTTCTAAACTGCTGTGCTGCATCCGCTATCAAAACTTGTAATGGTGGAAGCAAGAGCTAGTTTTAGATGTTCCCTTTGTTGCACAGGCTACAGTTGTCAACACACCTCTTATCTCCTATGTTCTCTGCAGTTCCAGGCTTTTTTATTAACATATTTTCCTTATAAGTGAATCAAGGAAATATGGAAAAAACTCTTTAGAAAGAGAAGGAAGCTTATTATTAATACTTGGCTGCAATACCACATTGTTAACTTTGGTCCATTACCCTGAATTCAGTGGCTTGGTTTGGATTTGCTTTTTGCTTTATAAAAGTCCCGGTTGTGCTGCCATTGAAATGAACAGAGCTTTATAAGGTGAGTGCTTCCTCACAGTTGGCACATGTCACTTAAATGTCTGTCACTGCTGTTAGGAAGTCTTGAAATAGCTGAGCCACAAAGCTATGTGGGAATCATAAAAACATACAACGTATTCCAGCAAAATTAGGCAAGAGGGCAAGAATTTATTAATAATTAGTGTCTAAATATTTTGTGTTACACTGAAAAATTTCCTGAGCTTTCCAGTCATTATCGAAATCTTCTTGTAGTTTTTTTACTGTGGGGGAAGAACATGTTGCACTTGCCAGCTCCACAGTGTAAATAAGAGAGAAGGTATGAGGAGCTCTTCCCATCCCTGCCTGTGCTTGCAGTCCCTAGAGTGCAAGACTTCTGAAATGGTGTTGAAGATAATGAGCTAGAGTAGAGGTGTCATCAGGTTTGAGAAAAGTTTATGAATGTAACCATGCTTTTCCTGGCAGATTCTGGCCTCCTGAACCCCAGAAATACCCTCCTAGAGCAGTGACATGAAGCTATACACCTCCCTGGCTTGGATGGAGAAGGACTACCCAAAATAGAAAAGATAACCCTTTGCCTGTTCTTATGGTCCATGATCTTAATATCCCAGTCAGTGAGGGAAAGATGAGTGTCTCTATGTAACACGTCAAATTTCAGCTGGACAGTAACATCAAACACAAGATGTCATAATTTACTGAGGGCAGATTGTGCATCTAGGGCCACTTGTAAAGTACAAAGTAAAAGTGAAGACTGCTACCTGTTTTTTCGTGTATCAAAAGTCATTAATGTGTGTGGTGGAAAAGTCATGAAGTATCCTAGTCCTGTTGCTAGCAGTCCATGGAATATTTGCAGTTGACTTTGATGGGAGCAAGTCCAGACGCTGAGGCAATTGTAATAGCGTATTTTTCAGTATTTATTTTTAGAGAAATATGTGAATAGGTTAGCTCATGCCCTTTCTGTAAATGCTTAATTACTGACTCTTCCATGGATGCTCTTGCTTCCAAGTGAAGGAGTAACTCAATGCATAACAATTACCTGCAGGTTTATTGTTATTTTATGGATACCCAGCCACATCAGAGACCATATATTTCATCATTTCATACTACTTATAAATTACTTCAGTACCCCCAACTTCAGGACAACAGTATTTTTTCCATATTGTGTAATATTAGTGCAATGCCTCCTTATGCTGTGCTGTACTAATTGGACTCTGTTGCTCGTGCTCCATTCTGTTAAATTTTGAATTCAATATTCACTCTAAGGGAAAAGAAAAATGTCTCTTATCTCTTCTGGTGTATGGCAAGATAGACAAGGAACCTTGGGAGAGATTGAATAACTTGGCAATTTTTGTGTTCTTGTCTGTGGGAAAAATGGTTATAAAGGATTTTAAAACTTCCAAACATGCTCAGTCTTCAAGTGTGCAATAGTAGGTATAGCCTCTTTAAAAGGTAAGAGTTGAGTTCAAGGTCAAAATTTAAATGTATTTACTCAAAGTGTGATAGTGAATTCAACTGTAAAGATTATAAGAGTTAATAGCTCAAAGCTTTCTTACTTTAATCACTATAGTTTCCCTTCCTCAAAGAGGAGACCAGTCTAATAATTAGACTAACTAGTTATGGGAACCTAAATATAATTAATTTCTGTGCAGCTATTAGTAGTCTCACATTCTTGAAACATTATGCATTTTAAAAATATCCTTGCCATTGATTTCTTCTGTCACAGTACATGTGTTCCTTTGCAAATCATTCACCTTTTGTAGTTTATTTTAATAGGATGCTCTTCTAAGTATGTTCTAATACTCTTTACTTCCAGATTTTCCTATGCTTCATCTTTTGTTGTTCTCTTTTTTCCCTCTTAAATGCAGATGTGTTTTTGAAAAGTAGTTTTCATTTTAGCTTCTCATTTTGAGACATTTGGGGCCTAATTCAGCAACACAAAGACCAGAGGACTTGGGTAGCCTAGTATTAAGGCACTGTCATCTAAAATAGTATCAGCAAAGATTTTTGTGGTCTTTGTTTGTTATTCCCTGTGGAAGGAGTAATAACAATCATGCTTTTTAAAAGGTAATGCATCTTCATTATATTTAATTACATATACACCAGTTACTATTCTTCTGTTAGAGTTTGGCATTGGCTTACATCATTAGTTAAAGATTATAGTATGTGCATGTAAGATTTTTATACAACTTGTAAAGAAATTTTTGCCATGTCTGGAGTTGAAGAATATTATTTTAAAGCCATGAACAAAGTGGTGCCTCAGCCAAATTGGCTCCATCTTGTTTTCAGGCTTATGGTGCAGTCACATGCAAATCAATATTATCTCACGGGATACTTGTCCTTCTTTAAGTGACACACAAAAGAGGAAACCTATCAAAAACTGCCAGTTGAAGAGTGATCCCTGCATTTTGTATTACTGTTTTGTACATGTCAAGACAGAGGAGACTAGATTATCTCACATCAGTATAATTTAGGTATCACAGCACTGGCGCAGTAGGTAAAACTGGGGGGGAAAAAAAGCCCAAGTCTCTTCATGGGGAACATTGCTCTCCAAATTTTGGTTGCATGTGTGGTACATGGATTGCTCTTTGAATCCCCAAGCCAAGAAAATAGGACATAGCCAGTCTTGTTACTGTCACTTTGAAAGCTCAGTGGGGAGAAAAGTGCCTTTCCAAGTCATGTGAGACTGATAAATGAAACTGAAGGGGCTTCAATGACATTTATTATCTGAGACTCTCCTCAGATTTTCAGAGCAGTGCCACACATAGCTCAAAAGACAGAGTAAAAGCATGTTTTACAGACATGAATATGCAATGAATCCCAAATCTTTTGTCTGAATGCCCAGGTCCTGAGCAGTCCCGTGGTAGTGGTGTCAGGTCTCCATAGTCCCATAGCTTTGCAGCTTGGTTAGATTTTGACTGTTGTGTTAAAGCAGATGAGCTCTGCTGGATTTGAAGGCCTAATTTCTCATTTTTAATGTAATATTTCCCAGGTATTGTGAACCCAAACTGACGTGCGTACACTGTCCCTTATTTCCAAAATCCTTCAAGGAAAGACCTTGTGCCTCTTATCTGAGAGTAAAATCGGGGTTTTGTAGCAAAATTAATGTTCACGTGGCTCTTTTGGTTTGTTTTTCTTTTTGTCTTTTTCTTGTGGTACAGGGCCAAGCATACCTACCATAAAACTTTACTGGAGCAAGTTCAGGAGTTGGAGATGAAGACAAGAGAGCTGGGAAAAGCCATGCTTCGTGATAGTAATGGAAAGAGGTGAGGTATTTCTTATCTGATGTTTATAAACAGACCCTTCTTGTTCCCTCCCCTTCCTCTTTCTCATTCACCATTCAAATCTGATTCCAGACAGGGTAGACATTTTTCCTGTATTATTCATTTGTTGTTGTTCCTTTTCATGAATCATTGTTGCCCCCACTGAAATCAGCCTTTCCAGTTTCATTTCTCCTGCATTACTGCTGTGAAGCTGTATTGGAAACTGCAGCTCGGTCTCCTGCCTGGCAACATGTAGTGCTGTTATCTGGCCACTGGGCCAGACTGGTTTTGAAAGACTTTGCTGTATGTCATCAAAAAAAATCAATCTGATAACCATGTCAGGGGAGGGAACTGTCTGTGACTCAGGATGTGAAGACTGTAGCTAAAAGGATAACTAATCTGATGTGTCCTACAACTTCATTCAGTCTCACCTTATGGGGTTTTTTTTGTAATGCTTTTGCTTTTTTCTACTGCCATTTACAGGCCCTGCTTTTCAGGGCTCTCAGTTTCTCGTTGTGCCTCTCCCTTATATCCACACCATATGGACTTGAACATATTGCTATTATTGAATCTTTCATTGTAAGAGGAGAGTATGTGTTGTGTGGGAATTTTTGTCTCTTCTGAAAGAAGCTAAAGAAAATCTTAGTGAGGCTTTTGCATCCAACAGTTTCATTTACCATCTCAGAATGTGGTTCTGCATCAGCTGGTCGGAAAAGCTTCCCAAGTTCAAAAAGGTTTTCAAACTAACGCTTCTGTTCCTTACACAATATGGCACCACATGACTTGCTAAGAAACTACATGATCATTAAACTGGATTTTAGCAAACCTTATAAACTAGCAAACTGAGTGGAATGGGGCTTTTAAAAGATTTTGTTCTTCTGGGGCAGGGTCATCCTTTGAGCCTTTGATGTCTATTCTAAGGTAAACTAATTGCCATATTGTAGCTGGTGCTAAGATGAGGGGATAGTAGATTTTTTTCAACTGAGCTTGTGAGTTAATAAGCACTATTTTTAGAGAAAATTATCAGGGAGTGAGTTTACCAAGATTATAATAAACTGAAAAACTTTGAAAAATGCTTGTGTGAACTTCAGTGGGTTTATAAGATGTCCTTAGTGACCAGAGTTTGCTTTTCAGAGGCCAAGACAAAGTAAACACAGTGTTATTGATTAAGAACACTTCAAAACACTTGGTATGTTCAGTTTTTATTTTGAGTCATTTTTCTGCTGTGGCTTTTGGTTCCTATAAAACACGGTGCATAAATTGTGCTCACTTGCAGAAGTCATGAACTGCACATCAAATCATTTAAAAAGAAAACTTTGCAGCACTGGTCAACAAAAGCAACCTTCTATGCCACAATTAAAATCAACAAAGATGCCTGAAATCAGGCATTAATTAAAATTGGGCCTTAATTTTAGAGGACTGAGCAGTCACCTTGAAGTCAGTTGGAGTCTAAGGGCTTGGTACCAAAATCAGGTCAGCCTTCCAGGCAAGAAAAGTGTAACTTTGTGTTTTGAGGTGCTGACTGATTAGATGCCAGGCAAGTGAAAACCGGGTCTGCAGAAAGTTGGCTGTTCCAGGCATGCAGCTCCAGTAGTATGAGCCCCTTAGCTGTTGCTGTGCTTCCTATCCATGGATAGGATGTAAAGTTGCACTGGTTTCAGTTTGTAGTATCTGTGTGTTCCTGACAGTATTTAGTGCCAGTTACTGACAGCCAGAGAGGAGAGAAGGTCCGGTTTTTGCCTGATTAATCACTGGGTTGCAAGGTGGGTTTGACATACTGTTTGTTAACAGTGAGAGAGACTGTTAGCATTTGATCTGTTTATATGTGTGTGTATGTGTCTCCACAAACTTGATGGGTTTCTTTTCTGTTTACACACTGTCCTGACTTTCTGTAAATGTAATGGCCATGTTGTATTTCATTTATATGCTACATGTTTTCATAGCCTTTTACTTTATTGCATTCTCACTGCAAACTCTTTCATCTGCATTCCTCCTCCATATAGCTTCACTTCATTCTCGAAACGCTTGCATGGAGATGATGTAAGGAATCCCTTCTGACCCTCCTTCCCATTCTCCCTCCCCCTTTCTTTCCATGAATTTGTTTGTTCTCCTTCCTAATTGCTCCCAGATTTTCTGGGTGGTCCATCTGTGAACTAGATAATGGTAGAGTGCCTCTGCCTGCTAGGAGCTGGTGTGCTGTGCTTGTGATGTGGCCTCCTGAGTGCTCTTCAGAGTTGTTCTGTCTTTTATCTCTTTTGTTTGTCTCCTGGCTCTTTCACACCTGCTAGAAATCTTGTGCTTGTCCAAAGGTAAGGCTGAGGGTGGGAAAGAAGTAAAATGGGAACTTTCTGTAGTTACAGCCTCTCTGGTTCATGTTCTTTATTTTTTAAAATATTTCCTTGAAGCCAATGAAAATGAGTGCTGAGGCGTGTGCGCTGCTCTCCCCTCTTGCCTGCAGCTCCATTGCCCTTGGGATCTTTCTGGCAATGTGACACTGCAGGAAGGGAAGTAACCGGACTCTTCGCATTTCTAATGGGAATTGGAGAGCTGCATTAAAACTGCACAGGTCGGTCTGTCACCTCCAAGTAACAGTGTTAGCTCTTGGTTGGAATTGTTCCTGATAACATCCACTAGGTGTTGGTTTGTTCAGGCAGCTGTGGAAGATAAACTGGCTGTCATCAGGGTCTATTTTCCCGGGCCACATAGTGAATACTATTTTTGTTCAGTGTTTTTTACAAACAAACAAAAATATCACACCCAATTACAGATAAGAGAAGAGTTTAGGGAGCTAATTGCTTTTATCATTGCCTAGACATTAGACAAAAAATGAGGTGCAAGATCTGAATGTTTAGGATTAATCTGCTAAACAAAAAGCGATTCACAGAGCCGAGGAAGTAGTGACTCCATCTAGGCTTGCACAACAGCATGCCAACAGTTTGCTGTGGCTCAGCTGAATTTCTGTAAAATGTGAGCGGGATAGCACCTGGGTCCTCACTGCACTTGGGGAAGGAGTGTCAGGAGATCTGCGTGTGCCACTTCATACATAAATACACGTATCCTGTCTTAGAGGGTCTTCACCCAGCCAACTCTTCTTGCTAGATTCATTTTTCTGGGTTAATAAAAAATGTCTTCACTAGTGCTTATTACGTCCTTCTGAATCTTAGCCCCTTTGAACAGTTTCTAAAATAGAATTTGTTTGTATCGATCTAAAAAAGCAGGTGCAAATTTTTGCCTTACCAATGGCAGGGAGCAAACAGCAAGGCAAGGCAAGTGGTAGATCAAGGAGTATCTCTGCACAAGGAAGTATGTCAGCAGTCTGAGCACCACAGCTGCGTCCCAGAAACTTTGCAAATAATATTAGAGTGATGCTTGGAAATTATATCGTGTATTGTTTTGAGCTGTAAAGGGTCATGTTCTCATCTCTCCATATATCTCATCTGGAGAGCTAAAAATTTACTTTTCGTGGAAGCTGGGATGATCACAAAATCATATGGTTCCGGTAGCAGGGGAAAAAAGTATTTGGAAAACTAGCAACTCCATAAATAGCTTGAGAAGCAGAGGAGAGAATGTGAAGTAAGGGGCTGGTGATGGATCCCATGTCATGCTCGCCTGCCTGCATGTGGAAGATGAGTACCTGCACTTGCCCTCCCCAGCCTGGCATCCAGCAGTGCTGGGCTGTACTCCAGCCCAGCTGCGATGTGAGCAAGCCTTGGTTCGGGAAGGGAGAGGGGCTCCCTCGCACTCTCACATAACAAAAGGCAGGATTTAACACTAAATTTACATGAATTTGGAGAGGTGAGAGGGGCAGCTCATGTGCCAAAACAAACATGGACCTGTGGAGACACCTGCCCAGCAGATTTAATCATGTTAACATGCAAGATTTACACAAAGAAAACAAACAGTTTTTCTACAGAATTGTGTTCAAAAGTGGCATTGAGTTCAGCTGCAGAGATTTTTGTGTCTTTGTATAAGTTTGCAACTAAATTTTGGTTCATAAAGGGCTGAATCTTCAAGACACATTCACTTTTCACGCTGTCTAGCCTCTCATTGAAGTCAGCAGGAGTTCAGGTGGAGTAAAGCCTGATTAGGGACCAAAGCAAACTTTACTTTGGAAGCCTATGTCACTTCATTGCTCCACTGGCCAGTTAATGGAGAGCAAGCAAAGCTGTGCAGCACCCTCTTTGCGACAGTAGATTTCCTGTTTCAGAGGGTTTCTCTGTCTTGGAATTGTCAGAGTGCTCCCTTTTGAAAGTAGCTTTTTAGTTGTTTTTCTGTTCTTAATCGGTTGGTGGCTAAGATTAGAAAATTTTTTTATACTGAAGAACTGTGTAACTTTCACAGTTTATGTACTTGACAAGAAGCTGAAGGTTCTGTCTGGGGTGCTGCAGAAAAGTGCCTGCATCACTGAAGTACTGGGAAGAATTTCTTTGAATTATTCAGAAATCTGGGAGGTAGTGTTTTGCCTTTAACAAAGGTGAAGGGAAAGTTCACTACAGAACTAGTGAGGTATAGCTGTGAACGACAAGGAAGCACTGTGGTGTGCTTTTGTGCAGCATTTTTCAGTATGCCTTTTTACTCTTGATTTCAGACCCCCACTGATGATAACTAGCCACCTCTTTCTTTCATCTCCATTTCATAAAACAAATACTGTTTTTCACTGTGCCCAAAACAGCAGTTCCCCACAGTCTCTCCACTGTCTACATCCAACAAGGAGACATGCTGGTGGAGATTCTTTCATTTAAGTGCTTCTCACCATATCTGACTCTGTTGCTTTAGTGAAATATGCATGACCAGCTCTCACCCTGAAAGTGAGATGTCTTTACTTATCATAGCCTCGGTTTTATTTGGTGGATGAGGACAGATGCCTATCTCATTTCAATCGGTGAACTGACACAGGTACCCGTGGAAACTTGCCCACTACATAGGTCCCTGGGGAAGAGCAAGAGGAGAATGTGGGAAACCTGACTCAAGCTTGTGGCTGTGTATGGAGCCTGGCAGAGCCCTCAGCCTCACACTGGCAGAAGCAGAAATGGTAAAACAGACTTAACTTTTCTCTTAACAAACCCGTGAATGAGCTGAGGACCTGGTTCCCGAGGAAGAGGCAAGCTTTTTCATTAAGATCAAGAGGAACGAGGCTTGGGCTCGTTATATTTCAAAGCACTTTGTCTCTTTATTGATGCACTTCAAATTACATCTACTTGAATAGGGAGACCATGCCAGTAAGGTCTCTTCCTATCAGCAGGTACAATGAATCTTATTTGAAACACTCAGTCTTGTGTTTTCAACTGGTTAAAAAGCGTTGGCTGTTTGGAGCCAAATTCTTGTTTCATTAATGTGTTGACTTCAGCATATTTACTCAGGATACACATGATTGTGATCTGAATCCGGCCTGTCCAGTGCAGCTGAGCATAAAATGAGATTGAAGAGGGGAGAGGTGTATTTTGGTTTTTGAGGTTGCAGAGTCTTTTTATCAATATTTCCAGATGTTCTTCACACCATTTCTGGGAAGCAAAGGCGAGATTTCTCCACCAGCATACACAACAAAGTGACTGGCATATTTACGATTTTTCCTTGCAGCTTTTCTAGTAAAAAGATATTACACTCCTTTTACTAGCAAAAAGCACATAAAGTGATATCAGTGGGGTTTTTTTAATTCTTTGATTCCATATGGTAAACATTCACGTATGGTAGGCGGAAAATGCATAATTTTATTTTACACTTGTCCCTTTCTCTCTCCCTCTTGTGCCATATCAGTAAGAAATCATAACATTATTTTTTCATTTTAATATGTACTGTTAATTTCCGGCATTTCTAACCCCTATGTGTGAGGCACTTGAAATTACTAGGTTTGATTCTGTTCCCAGTTAAGCAGTGGGGAGGCCATGGGGCAGAGATGGGAAGGAGCAGAGGGAGTTATGCTCCTGCTGGCACTGGAGACCCAAGTGCCCAGCTGGTAGTGCAAACTAGTTGGAGCTGACATGTCTCTTCTCCGGAGCAATTAATTATTTCACATCCTGATTGTGCCTATCATATAACCTTGAGGGAGATCTAGTGCACAAATAGGGTTAAAACCTGCTGACCTGGAGAAGGATTTAGAGCTGTGATCAAATCTGCTAGCAAAGTCAAAGTTGACAGAGGTACAGTATAAGCACAAAGGCCAAAATGAAGTTGTAAATTGAAAGGAAAGATTAGAAAAAAAGAGAACATAACAAGATGGGAGTTAAAACTGATTAAGGGGCCAGTCTCTCTGATGCCTAATCCTGAGTTACTGGGTTGGGCACCGGGCATCTCCACAGGGGAGAGAAGAAATCTTCCCTCCAGGCTGCACAGCAGGAGAACTGCTCCATAACAACTATTCCAGCCTAATGGCTTCAGCAGTCTCCCTCAGCCTCTGCTCCTCTGCTGGCTAACCTGGTCTTGGAAGAGGCAGGACAGCCTGCATTCATGTCTCTGATTCATGGCAAATAATAAAGTACTAAGTTATGTGTAATAAGTAGAAGAAAACTAAAGTTGTACCCGATAGTAATTTTTTAGTGGACAGTTACAAAATACTTAAGAGCTTAAAGAAAAGCAATTTGGCTTTTTGCAGATCAACCAAATGTCCTGGGCTTTGCTCTAAATTGTATCCAGACACTTTCAAAGTTCATCAGTTTTTGTTGTTGCCTTGAGCTGTTCTTTAGCTTTTTTTCCTCTAAAGAAAGGAAGAAAAAACCTGATAGGAGAAAGATTTTTTTCAAGTTTTTGAACACAATAGTCATTTTGATTTCAGTCAAACTATGTAAGTGGACTACTTTAAACCAGGTTTAGATTTAACTAAAAAAAAAAAAACAACAAAACAAAACAAAAAACAAAAAACCAACAAAACCCACCTTTACGTACAGACCAAGCATGGAAAACTTCACCGTCCAAGGTGACTAGTACTGAAAAAAATGAGTGAGTAGAAAAAGAATGTTACAATAGCAACTATCTTGCCACCTTATCAGTAGAGAATATGACCAAGCACCAGCTAGAGTAAGTGCAAAGTGAGGCACTTACGGACAAGAATTAAAACACCACTGATACCGAAAGGAGGATAGCTGTAAAGCAGCAAGCCACAGTTAGCCTTTTCTGCTTCTCAGCTGTTTAAATTGAGTCAGTTCCCACATTTTGGAAAGGCTGGTGGCAAAACTCGGCAGGTTCAACTTTGCGTTAAGTCAGTTGGCTTTGGGACAGCTGACAGTGATGCCTCACACACACACACACACACCTCCCTCATATAATGAAGTGCATAAACACATTAATGTTTGCAGTGCTTAGAAATGGAAGGCACTCTAAGTAGAGAGAGATCTCATTTTCTTAGGGTTGTTGCTTTTCAGAGAGGCATGTCATGTTTAGTGTCTTCTTTTTTTAAATGGTGTTTTTAAAAGATGCTTGGTAATACTGTCTTCTGTTCAAAGAAGTAATCTTGGAAAGAAGTTTAGGAATAACAGCCTTAAAAATGAAGGCTAGAATGAATTGTCCACATGATTTTAGGAGTCAAAGGAGGAATCTGGCTTTTCTGCCTTAGGACATTGTTAAATGTCAAAAGAAAATGTAAATCATCCTTGATTGTCATCAGAAGGAAAAGCTTTGTCCTGCTTTTAACCATAGAAATTTAAGGAACAACTTGAAGAGGATTTTGTGGACTTAAGAGTGGAGATTTTGGTCCCAGAACTCTACCTCCAGTCTGAGTGCTGTACGTGGGGGCTGGCTGAATCTCACAACATGCCTTGCCTCTGCTATTGTAGGGTAGTTCTGCTACTGGCACAAGAAGATGTGGCAACATGGGTAGACTTGCATGCACCTGACATGGGGCCTGCTGCTGCATGCTGGCTGCAGGCTCTCATGCATTCAGACCTCTGAGATGTAATGGGAAAGGAAAGCTGCTGTTTTGGTGAAATAGCATGCTACCAGGCCAAATCACAAGCTGTTACAACAGTGTTTCTCCAGGACACTGCTAAGGGTAATGGATCCATGGGATTTTGTTCATGTGTCTGCAGGGCTGGCTTAAGAGTTTCACAGTCCATTCCTTACCAGCCGTGACCATATTGGCCCATCTTTACCCTGTCTCAGTTGGATCAGCTCAACTCTTTGTGAGCCCATGTGATAAATGAGCTGAAGGAAATGGGATAGTGTGGGGAGCACTGTCAAGTTCTCTGACCTGCTAGTAATGGCAGACACAGCTTTAGCCATCAGTTACCACAAAGAACATCCATGGAGCTGCTGCTGAATTTGTGTGACGCTCAACTTTTTCACATCCAGGTGGGATAAGAGACTTGTAGCTGCCTGTGAGGTGAGCTCTATACTGCATGTTGCAAGCCTGGAGAGCTCACCACTACATAACTGCTCTAAGTATGTTCCAAGTCAGTCTTGCATCCAGATATATTTAGTGTTTAACAGACAAACATTTGGCTGGATAATGTCAAATACAACTGCTGGAGGGAGATTTCCTTAAATGGTTGCTTCCTATGTAGGGGAAGGGAGTTTCTCCTCTGTGGCTGTGACATGTATTTGGGAGTCAGATGAAGGGGAGCAACTGCATTAAGGCCTGGAGATGTTATACCATGGCAGGGCATAAGGTCTCCAGGTTCCCTAGAGAGTTGGCTCTTGCTGGACCCTCAGCAAGAACTTGGTACTCACTGAAGCCTGGTCATCTTGGTCCAGGAGTCACTTCTGATAGGTGACTACTTGCACCTCTCAGCCTGCAAGTGGCACAGGTCATACGTCTGTCTTAATTTCCCTGTGGTTTGTGCTAGGTGACCCTTTTGTCTTCTAGCCATGGTTTGGGTTTTTGTTGATGGCTTGCTGAGTAGTTACAGAAAAATTCAAAAGGAGCATGGATTTGGATGTGTCTCTTTCAGCTGGATCCTGAGTGGTTAAGGAACAGTGTGTGTAGATGCTGACTCTGCAAAGAAAATGCTGATTTTTGTTTTACTGTTTATATGCCTCAAATGCTTCCTTGTGAAATGCTCCAGAGATGTCCTTTGATGACACTGCAGCTTCATTATCAGTAATGCCTGTTTGCCTTTTAAATTAAAAAGACCTCCTACCCTGATTGACCTTATAGTAAAACATTCCTGCAATCCAGTGCTAGATAACCAAAAATAACATCTCCCCTTTGTGGACCAAAAGAGAGAAACTGGCAGAAGCCTACAGCTGCTAGTTCTGCTGTTCTGTAGAAGGGTGATTCCTCTTTGTGATGTCTCCAAAGCCGAGAGGCTGGAGGTGTATTTGCTCACTCAGCCAGTCAGGCCTTTCTCCCACAGTCCTGGATTGTTCTGGGCATTCAAGCATACAGAGTTTTGCTGAACCCTCTGCATAAGGGTGGTCTGCATTTGAGATGATTTGCATGTTTTAATTTTGAATTCCCAATCTGTAAGAATGTTATTTTCATGTTCTTCCTACACCAAGTCTATGTTACTTGTCATCATTCTGCCCGCTGCATAACTAACAACTCCCTTATGTGAATTCAAGTAATGTACTTGAGTCTAAACAAAAAGAAAGCAAGTTAAACTGAGGTCTACGGCTGTGCTGGGGGAGTGCACTCAGCCAGCAGGGATTATCTGAGGAAGAAAAATAGGTGTTCTCTGGCTAATTACACAGATGTGTCCACAGACTCTGCCTGGATTATGGTTCTCAATCTTTGTCCACAAGGACCATGACTGATGCTGTAAGCCTTTAAATAGTGTTATGCTACATGAAAGGTGAGACATGGAGCTTGCAAATAAATCATTGGGAATACTTTGTGTGTCCTAGCAGCCAGAAAGGGATCCCTGAGTCCCCTGTGTCAGGTCATGCTTGGAGAGAAGTCATAGTACTCGAACCTCTGGTTCTTCTTCAGAAGAAACTTAATGGAGTTTCAAACCAAGAAACTGAAATAAAAAACAGCAATCTGCTCGTGAATTTGTTTGGTGATTAGGATTGATCGAAGCCGGAGAAGTCTGGTTCAAACCTTTTTTCTTGCTCTTCATATTTTACATTGATGTAACTTTCTGTGGTGGTTTGACTCTGGCTAAATGCCAGGTATCCACCAAGTCGCTCTATCACTTCCCCCCCCGCCTTTCCCCTTGTTTTCTCAATAGGGTAAAGAGGGGAAAGAAGATAAACTAACCCTTGTGGGTGAAACAAAAGTAGTTTTAATATAAGCAAGGCAAAGCAAAAGTCCACACACAGAAGCAAAAGCAAACAAATTTAGTCTCTACTTCCCATGGACAGGCGATGTTGGGCCTTCTCGGGAAGCAGGGCTCCAATACGCGTAGTGGTTGCTTCGGAGGACCAAGGGTGACCCCACCCCCTTCCTCCTTTCTCCCAGCTTTATACTGAGCAAACGTCATATGGTATGGAATATCCCTTTGGTCGGTTTGGGTCAGCTGTCCTGGCTGTGTCCCCTCCCAAGATCTTGCCCACCCCGTCCCACTGGGGGAAATATCAGGAAGAGCCTTGGTGCTGTGTAAGCACTGCTCAGCAGTAGCCACAACACCAGGGTGCTATCAACACCCTGCCAGCTCCCAGCATAAAACACAGCACCGTGAGGGCTGCTGTAGGGGAAAAACCAATTCCAGTTCAGCCAGACCCAGTACACTTTCAGTAACAGAAACATGTCAACAAAGAAACAGCAAACTTTCATGTCAGATACTGTTTGGAATGTGTGGAAGATATCAATTATGTTTTAATGCTTAATTTTGAAAAGAAAGAGAAAAGTACCCTCCCCTTAAAATCTAATCCACAGCTAAGGTTGACAGGGACAGAAACTTCCTTGTGTTTAGCCACATCAGGTATTTTGTAAAAACTGCCTCCCTCCTTGCTGTTGCAGTGTGAGGATAATACGTTGCAAGGTGTTTCATCCAACAGGAGAGGGGAAGGCAGGCCAGCCAGGGCTTCTCAGGCAATGTGTTTAACAGAGTATGTGACAGCAGAAAGAGGCTGAACAAGGGTTTGTCTGCTGTGCTATTGGAAAATGCATATGGGTAGGAGGGAGGCTGTGGAGTTATGGGCAGAATTTCAGCCTCAGCTTTGGGAGGGTTTTCTGTCTTAAAGCAATCTGTACAATGATTTACCTGTTGCTAAATGCTGTGGCAGCACTGTAGGATAGAAGAAATAGTGACGCTGAACCTGCAGGCAGTAGAGCGAGGGTGTTCATAGCTATTGAAATGAAAAACAGCTGCATGCTTTCTTGTCCCCTGGGCTTACCCACCATGGACATATCTTTTTTGCCTTCCGGGCTTACTCATGGGTGCTGGGTATCTTGCAGTGAAGAGCCATGCCTCTGCCGTAGGTTCTTCATGTGTTTTTAAGGGAGAGGGATAGGAGCTGGGATATGTGCTTCTGTGTTTTATTTGTGTCATATTTAGCAGCCCCGGTAAGGCTTCCCTAGTAGCTGAGTTTGTTCTTCTAGGAAGTGGAAAATGAGAAACAAAACCAAATAATTTATATGTGTGTATCTGACTGAATTCTGAATAATCCAGAAGGGCAGCAAGTTAAAACCAATGGCAGCTAAGTGTCTTTGCCCATTTGAGCTGTCTGTGCTCTCTGTCTCTGCTAGTAAATCATAACAGAACAGAAACTTATTTCTTAAGGGTTCAATTCTTGTAAGAGAAGAGGGTCCCTGAATTATATTTTTTTAAACTAGGCTATGTGTGTGTTTTCTCAGGGAGGATCCAATTTTAAGAGACACCTGCATCCACTTTAACCTTCCCTTCTATGTGAGCCCTGCTTTTGCCACCAGCCAATTAGTGGACTCAGGAGGACATTCTGGGTCAAACTATACCAAGTACTGCAAATCCTTATTAATGCTAATTAGTGCTCAGTAGGTTAATTGGTGGTGCAGCTCATCTTTTTTTAATTACTTGAGCAAATGAGCTAGTGGGATCTTGTGGTCAGCTTTGAATTATTCTGTTTGTTTTGATGCACCTCATTTGAATGTGTAAAGCCAGATGTTTGTTGCCTAAATTTTAAGGACTGTTTGCTTTTGTGAGGGATGAGAACACATAAAAATAAAATTAAGGTCTCTGTTGACACCTTAGAGCAATTCAGATACAAAAATGGAAGAGTTGTTTTGTTTATGGAACGGAAAATACTGTTATGAAATAACATGTTGCCTTTAGTTTACCTTTTGGTTTGTCATTCACTTAATGAATTTGTGTCATGTTGTTAGCACAGACTTCCACACAGGCAGAAATCATCTTGACCCTCTTAGGAAACCATTGCAAAGGTATTCCTGGCCCAAGGTAATCTTCATTATTGATAGCAACTGGATCTGATTTTAGATTACTTGAGTAATGACATTTTTTAATAATTTTTTCATAGTAACCCTCATAACTAGGACTTTTTGTTCTAATCTGTTTTGTTTAGTTCAAAGTATTTTGTCCTTCATATGATTACAGATAGATGATGTCTCTCCCTTACCCCTTCTGAGGTCACTAACCAGCTCAAGCATATTTCACTGTCGCTTTCCAGGTCACTGACTCTCATAAGGATGTCTGGATTTGATTTCTTCCATTCTGACACCATTTTTGGTGTCCTGAGTATGAACACAGCTATATCCAATATAAGATCTTAAGATGCCATCCTCAGACTGTGGGAGGACTTAGGCACTGGCTTTGAGTCACTGGAAAGCAGAATTAACACTTGAGACCATTGCTAATATTTGGGATTGAATTACAAGCAATATTTCTGTGAGCAAGGCCTAACCTGGTACCTGCAAGTCTGATGTCGTCATTAGTTTTGCATCAAAGTGTGAGGGAGACTGAGAAGTCTTCATTTTGTTATCTGTTGATAGCGGACAAAAACCTTTTCTGAAAGCAGGGACTTGGTCGGTACAAGTAAAAACACTTCAGTCTGGTTAAGAAACCCATTTCATTTTTCTTTCCTTTTGGGGCTTATTTTTGGAGATCTAGTATGTGTTAATAAATACTCATCCATTTCAGAAGAGATGTGTTGCATTTACTCTGTGTATTAAGAGTTCATTTTAGGGCACTTAAGTGGTCTTGACTTGCAGTCTGTTTAATCATCTCTTGTACTTAAACCATGAATGCTCTAATTATTCCATGAGTTTTTCTTTCTCTATGTATATATGATCCAATGTATTTTCCCAATTGGGAAAATCAGATGTGACTTCCATTTTGAAATTGTTGATTATAGTTAGCAGTATCAAAGGCAGTCTAGCTTTGGCTTCCTTACAGCTGTAATGTGTCACTCCTGTTCAGAAGTCCCATGACAGCACGCTTACCTCCACAACGTGTGGTAGACAGACAGATGAAGAATTTGTTCCTCATGCCTTTTGCTGATGTGGTTAATGCCAGTCTCAGGGTAAGAATTCTGTGGTAGTCATTGCTTATTTGTCCCTCAGAACAAATATTATTGATCAGTTTAAGATTCCTTTTTTAAGCCATCTATCCAAAACCACCCTCCTGTTCTCCTGCTGAGATGGGAAAGACTCCACCTGTATGTTCTTTACCTGCAGAAGATAAACAAGTATTTAACTTCTGTCATTCACAAGACAGCAGCAGATCCAGACAGTGTTTTGCTATACTTACCAGTCAGTGGACTTAACAAGCTACCCAGCAGTCATCTGCAAGCAGTAAGAGGTTGCACAGTACAGATAACTAGTTTGCACATGCACCGGTAATGATCGATTCTGAAGGCTGTCAACTTTGTAAGCCTGTTAGAGAAATCTCATGTCTTGCTTCATGCCTGCCATCCCCTTACCTGGTGATTTCTCTGTAGTACATACATTCTGTTATGCCACCTACTTTGAGCAGTTGGAGATTTCTTTGTGTATATACATGATTTTCTTACAGTTTTGGTTGGTCTTTGATCTTCATTTTTTTCAGTTGGATCTTCCAAGATTTTTAGAAACTTCTGTGCTATAACCCTGAGTTTAGTGGAAACCTGTGATACTTTCTTCTTTGATCACATGCATATCTCATGATCCAAGGGCTCGTAAAGATTGTTTGACACTCTCAGCTGGTGTTTGTAGTTTTGCTTCCAAATCTGTTATCTACTTCTGTTTTATATTGAAGGACTACTACTGACTGCAGGCGGGGAAAACCAGCATATCTGTTGCAGGTGTGTTCTGTGGTGTCAAGGGAAAGAGGGGAAGAAACAAAGCATCTGAAAATGCTGACAGTTTGTAAAGATTTTAAGGAGGGATCCACAGGCTGTACAAATTTCTAGTTCAGATGTTTGAGTGTAGAGAGAGACCCCAGGAAAAAAGAGAAGGATTCCTCCCTTTCTTTCGTGGACATCTCATTATGCACTGAACAGAAGACTGAGCCTGGATATTACCCTAATGGACTATTAAGTGGAATATAAGCCTGCATGGCTGGATTACATGTTATAGGCATCTCAGAGGTTCTTTGGTTACTTTCTTGTTTGAAGTTAGCAAACTACTTCAATGAAAGGGAGTTGTTTGTTTAAAGCTGTTGTAAGCTTGTTGACAGCAGCAGCTGTGCTTGCTGGGATTTCCATTCCATATACCAAATGTATGTGAATTTGTAATCTAATACAATAAAGATATCAGAGTTGGCATTCAGATGTATATCCATGTTTGCAGCATAACCAGTGGAATTACTGCTTCTGAATAAAAATGTGAAAGAACAAGGAGACTGTGAAAATGGAAACAGTGTAAATGTGCAAATGGGATAAAGACACTCCAGGAGCTGCACTAGCAAACAGATCCCTTCTGGGCACTGGGTCCATCTCAGTGTTAGGAACAAGGGTGAGATGATTTTAAAAAAAACAGTTGCAGAGGAACTTTGATCTAAAATAGACTGTAATATCTTTTTCAAAATAATCTGATATATAGCAAGTATTTGAGACTCCAGTGCAATGAGATTTGGACACCTTCATTATTGTAAAGCCCCACTGAACTTGGTGGGACTTGTATACGTAATTAAGTGCCTTGAAAGGTCAGGATCTTAGCCATCATTTGTTAATTTGGGGCATAAATTTCTTGATGAAATTAGTTCTGTTTTTAATAAAAAAGAGTGTACAGTGTCTCTGATTTGTGTACCTATGTTAAACCTGTTGTAAGCATATTGTGTTTTCACCTTAAGTTTGTGTTTTCACTTTCTGTAAACTCAGTAATAATTTTTCAGGGCTTTAACAGGAACTATGTAAACCAAAGGGGGTTTTAAATCAAAAACTGGATAGGAAGTTTTCTTTCCAGTATGGGAGGTGAAAATGAGTGTTTAGAAGACAGAATTAACTATGGGTCCTGCTTTTGGTTGCTTCAGGCCGTTTTGCAGGTGTGATAGAAGCCTTTTACCATGTGCTAAGCCACAATGCTTTGCTCCTTCTCTCTAGGGTGGTTTGTGCGTGCCGTGATTCGTGTACATAATACTAAAGAGAGATCGCCTTTTTAATGTTCCGTATCACTTGCTGTCAGACTTCTGATATGGTTTGTAATAATTTATAGGCATCAAACATTCAGAAATCACAATGGTTGTACTATTAGGGATGGATTAACTAAATGTAAACTTATACAAAGTGGCCTTAGGAAGGAGGAGTTTTCATTATTAGAGGGTTGTCTTGATAATAGTGCAGTTTAAAGAAAGAGAAGATTCTTTTTCATGTTACAACCATCTTAAATACTGACAGAGTCAAAACTGCCAAGTACTTTAAATACAGTTGACTCTTACCTTGAAATTATCTGATTACTCATTGGTGTATTTCTTTTCTTTCCTTCAGCGTCAACGAACGTGATCATTTGTTAAAAAGGCTTGGCAGGAAAACTCCTCCGAGCCTCTTCCGTGCTCATTCTGTCCAGCAAAGTGTATCACGTAAGTAGTGGATCATGCATGTGTGTGTGTTTTCACACTAGTCAGTCCCAGATGAATGAAGCGAAGGGTGATTATTTTTTTTAATTAAATTGTAGGTAGAGATAATCCAGTGCAGAGGCTGAGTTGCCAAGCAAGACACATACATTTGGAAGTGGAATTAGTATATTTGGCCCTAGGCAAGTGGAGCTCAAACATGGATAACTCCCTAGGATCAATCAACAGGCCTAAATGACAAAATCCCAATATGCTTGTTCTCTAAATGTAAAATTCTGATAGTCTCAAGAATACTGCAAAATCAAAACCTCTGCAGGATAAAATAAATGTCATGATAGAGCCTAGCTTATATAGAAATGGTTTCTTTATGAATAGTCATATTAGTGATATTTCAGGGATGCCACTTAAAGGTTCTGTGTGTTTTGGATGAGGTAAGTCATGGTGTGCAGAGCTGCCTCTCTCCTCTCCCTCTTTGTCCTCTGCTGGGAGAAATGATGCAATATCACATCTTGCTGCTGCTGCTCTTTGGAATAAATTGCATTTCTTGTTGGTGTAGAGGCCATCTGTTTATTCAGCTTCCTAGAGGAACATATGACAGGCCTTGATCTGCTGGACCTGACATTTTTTATGTCAGCATTAGAAAGGCTTCCACATCATTAAAAATAAAAACATTTCTGTAGGCCAGATGCACTGGACTGCTGTCTCAAGGGATCACAGAGTCCAGTCAACCCCTTCTAGTGGTAAACCCCTTCTAGTCTCTCTTGTGATTAAACTGGTAGTCATAATATGCTCATCTTACTAAAGAAAATAGCCCCCAAGCATGCAGTACTGCTGTGCATAGGGCAGGGCGCAGGCACTCAGGATTTGGTTTCGTATTGCCATTGCAGTGAGAAGTGACGCCTCTGTTTAAGAATCCCAGGGAAGTCACATCTCTTTGCTGGCTGTGGTGTCTTCTGTAGCAGAACTATTGTGGTTCAGGCCATGGAGGCAAGGCTGGGATTTGAGAATCCAAATGCCTGACCTATTCCTGTTTTCCACAGGGAATTTGACTAGGAGGAGTGGAACAGTGATAGATCTGCTAGTCTTTGTCTTTCGTAGAGCCATTGTAAAGACACCACTGTTGAGGGATGTAGGGTCTTTAGTGATCAATCCCATTGGTCCTGGGAAAAGAGGCCAGTCCACAGAGCAGCCCTGGGGACCACATGCTCCTGCCAGGATTTAATACTTTGCGTCAAGGAGCCAGGGATGCTGACGGCAGCACAGCTTTGGGCATGCAAATGCACTCTTTGAGGAGGTTCCAGAGATGATGATTGGCAGAAGAAATCTGTAAAATGCATAAATAAATTGCTGTCGAAGTAGTCTGCTGTAGAGACTTAACACGGTGCAGGAGAGAGATGCGCCAGTGGTGACTAAGCAGACTCTCATATGCTTTTAGTCTGGTAGAACACATCATCAGATTGTTAGCAGGTGAATAGCTACTGGGAAAGGAAAATAAGATATAAAAATAAACACTAACTTAGATAACCAGCTTCCCTATAAATGCAAATTATTAAGTGCTAAATGTCAGAACAGGTTATAATCAGCTGTCGGTTTTCACATGAACATAAATTTTGATTGTGAAGCTGTTAGGATGGAAAGACACTTTTTATGACTCTCTAAAACTTCTGTCATCTCTTGTCAAATGTTATTTTCCAGTGTTGCATAGCTGCTAGGCCATGTGAAATCCAGGGAACATATGTGCTGTTTTCACAACTCTAAATTGTACAATTGTTTACTAAATGCTAGAAATCTTCAAAGCAAAAGGCTGATGAATAGGGCAGTAGCCTTGACATGCTGGGCCAATATCTTAAATCACACTACGAGCGTTCAGTTTAAAGTCTTGAACTGTTCATGTGTTTCCACCAGGCTCCAAGTTCCCAGGCTGTGGAGGCCACTTCTTCCAAAAATTGCATATGTGACTTCAACTCAGAATCTGATACTTGCATATAAAGCAGGAAAAGGGTTTGTTTAGTTAGAGCTGAAAAAGTCTTAAGCAAATCAATTACCTTGGTCCCAGCAAGGAAGGAAAATGGGATTAAATTTCCTAGCACAGATTGTAAAGATGTAAAGATTGTAAAGGTGGTTTGAGAGTCACTGTATTTTTGACAAGTGTTTCCAAATTTTTTGATAGGAAACAATGCTTGAATAGCTTTGTTTCCAATCACATGGAAAGGAGAAAAATCTCATGGGGTGTTTCAGAGTACTACTAGTGGTCTGTGGTGGGAGAAAAAAACATGACTGAGGTAAGTCTGCAGAGCCCTGTATCGAAAGGCGGAAGCTCAACCTGTTTCCTCAGCTCTCTGTTGGTGAGCCAGCCCCTCCCCAAAAGCATGTGCACAGCACAAGACCTTCAAGCAGGATGCATGGCTGGGGTGCTCCCATACAGTACCACACTCTGACAGATCCATCCCCCGAAGCGGGGGACAGAGCCACACAGCCAGTACCACGTCAGTGCCATACAGGAGTGCCAGCCAGAATTAATCTCTTAAACGCCTCCTCCCCATAAAGAAACTGGCCCAGAGTAGTAGTGGCCTGGGAGAGCCGCCCCTGTCTATCTGGAAGAGTATGCCCTTAAAGTGTGCAAGACCTTCATGGCTGTTTTTCTTGGACTAGGTGATCTCCAAGGTCTTTTCCAGCCTAGATGATTCTGTGATTCTTGTTCTGGCTTTGTGTTCCTGAATCATGTAGAGCTGTCAGAAGCATGAAATAAATCGGTCTATTAACTGTATAGTCAAAAGATCATGTGGTTCCTACCAGTGTAACTTCTGGGAAGCTTTATGAAAACTTTAAAAAAAACAAACCAAAAAAAAAAAGGTGAAGTTCCTGTTGGATGGCACTGTCATGAGACTTTAGTGCAAGAGCTTTATATGGCTGTCAAGCCCATGTGCTAACATAGAACCATCTCCGTGGAATCTTGTAGGCAGTGGTGATGGTGCTGGCCTCTGGGCTTGGTGTAGCTCCTGGTGAAGGTGCCTGGTGAAATTGGGAACTGCCCGTGGCCATCTGCTTTCTAAGTGATCTGGAAGAGCCGCCAGGCTCTTCTCAGATACTAAAGGGAAGAGTCCAAAGATGTGTGCTGTTGGGTTCACACAAGGGAAGGAACAATAATGACTCCCAAAAGTTCTCCCTCTCGGAGGGTTTGCTGGCAGTGAGGTTTTCTCCAGGTGGGCTTTCTCCAAGTCTCCATCCAAGTTCATGTCTTTTTTTTTTTTTTTTTTTTGCTGTGACTTTGTGAAAGTAGCATGTCCTTTAGACAAGCTCTGTACATAAATAAGATGGTTCTTGACCTCTCCTTTCTTACTGCATGACTGCCCTGTATCACCTCTGCCCCCAGAGCCTCCCAGCAGTATGGGAAGGGTGATGCTCCCCACTTGCTCAAGTACCCTCAGACCTGTCCATCTTTAAGGGAAGATACTACCCATACTATCCTTCTAGTGCAGTTTCCCTCCTGTAATTCAGAATACATTCTGTCAGTGTTTAGTTGTTGTTGTCTCAGCATGTCTCTTAAATGAGTCCCGCTCTTGAGAACTGCTTTGGCAGAACTTCTGAAATGTGAAGAGCTGTGCCTGAATGAGGATTGCTGCACTTGGCCCCAGTTTCCTCTAGCAGAGAAAACGCCTCTTCCTTTGACAAAATATGGGGATTGCATAGAGTAAATCTGAATGCAGAGTGTGTGGTTTGCACCCTATTAATCAATGAAGAAAAAGCACCTGTCATCTGAGGTTCGTTTCACAGTATGGGGGCTGGCGAATAATAAATAATAATAATGTTCATGCTGAGGGCTCTAATCCCACCACTTATTCTCCACTAGCAGACACCTTCTTCCTCTCACTTTTCTGCTGGTGCATTTTGATTTGAAAAACAACAGAGCAGCTACTTGAGATGCTTTTTAAACTCTCATTTCCTCTTAATCTTGCATGTGTTCGAAATATAATATACATTCTGTATTTTTTCCAAGCTACATATTTGTGGATGGTCAAGTGGAGTTAGTCTTTTAAAAATCAACTTAAGAAAAAGAAAATAAGAATAATGAGTCTAGAATTGATGCTGTGGCAGCTGGCTCTCTTTTCTGCATGTAAATACTGGTAAGTTAGTATCTGGGACAAAAAAAGATGGGACCATTTGTCAGGAATTCCTCTTGGGTCCTTTAGAAAACCCAGGCATAGTTTATCAGCAGAGAAATTAATGATTTCTGTAAGCATTAGTCAAAATGTTCAAGATTTAAAGCAGCTCTCACTTTCCCAGGATAAGTAGAAGAGGGTTACCAGAGAAGTCAAAGCTGAGTTGGCATTTACTGTTTAATTGGTAAATATGAACTACGACATCATAGCAAATCTCCTTAAAACCCGTGCAGAACCAGACATTTGGCCTGAGAGAGAATTTGGCTGGCCCAGTAATAGCCTAACATTGATTTTTGTTATGTCAGAGAGATTTTTTGGTATCTAAGAAGCAACATTTCTGAAAAGAAATTTAAAAATTAAAAAAAAAAAAAAAGAGCTTCTCCCATCCCCCCAAATCCTAAAACTTAATTTTGAATTGGATTTGAATCTGGCCATTTTTCTCAAAAGGCAAACAACATGATGGTAAAATGCATTTTATGCTTAAGACTATACTAAACCATAATACCACTGCATATATGAGAATAGTGAAATGCTGCAGAAGGCAGGGGTTCTGACAGGCTTCCAGTGAGAGCTACCCTCTTGTAAGCTGGGCTAAACAAACCCTGGGACAGACTTCGGGTGTATCAGAGGAGAGTGCAAGCAGTAGGAGGCCTCTTAAATAAATCCCCGAAGTGACTAAAACTGTATGCAGTCCTTCCATGAGCAGATTTTCTGGGACTGAAAAAGTGCTCTGGACCCTTTCTGATCCTGGTCTTGGAAGTTGTTGCATGTGAGTGGGCTGTCGAGTTTGCATAGTGTTAACTGTCTGTGTTCAAGACTCATGCATGGTCACAGTTTCTATAATCCAGCACTGCACAACCAGAATAGTCATTTCAATGAACAGAAAAAGTGTGTGTTAAATTGGAAACCTAATGGGAGCTTAGATTCTGATCTACTAATAGAATATCAAAGCTTTAAAAAAACCCAACAGGATGCTTTTAAAATTCAGTAGGTTGCCTGATAATATCTGGTACGAGTGAAACTTTAGATTTGATGAGAACGTGAATCTCCTCTTAACAAATGAGCCCCACTGACAGATATTCAAAAGTGTACCTTTCCTCCATTAATAGAAAGTCTCTGAGTACAAAGGTCCTTCCTACTGCGACAGCCGTGAGCGGGTTGTGCCCAGAAAGCCCCAAGGAAATGTGCTCCTTCCTTGGGCTGCTGCAGGACAGCTGAACAATGAGGGCCTTGTTCCCAAGGCAGGCTCATAGGTGTGGTTTTAAAACTGGAGTTGGGGGAAAAGTTCAAACTTCCAAAAAGTTCCCTAGTAATTGACAGATGGAAACTTTCATTGTTTTTGGATGGAGTCTGAAAATAGCGGAAAAATAGAGCTGCTTGGGGAGTGCAGATGGGACTTGAGCATGCACAGTGTTTTGACTCTACAAGGCACAGTCAACTGCCTGAACAGTTTGAAGCTCAATTTTAATTGTAATGTGAATTAAAAAAAAATGTAATATGAACTCATCTTCCTGTATAGAGATCAACAGGAAACTTATTAAATAAACTGCCAAATGCTGAACTTCAACTAAGTAGGGCAGTTTGCAGATACAGGGTCACTGCCTTTCCAATGATAAGCACACAAAACCCTCATTGCTGGTATTTCAGGATGGATCAAGAACACGAGGATGTAAGGATACCCCCTGGTATTCTTAACCATTTGATCATCTTAGCCTGATATTTTTTGCTGTGTTAAGGTGTTTTCTACTGGTGTGAGAATGGTGAATATATTTTCTTTGATTGCATTTTGCATTGGCTTTGCAGAGTGCTTGGGCTGCCTGGCTGTTTATAGGTCTGTGCTAGCACTGGAAATAAGCAGGTCATGGGAACATACCTGGGGTTATTGGGCTCCACACACTTGCATGGTCAGTGCTCGATTTGCAGTAGTTACAGCAGTTGAAGAATCAATCTACTGCAATGAGTGATCTTACTGGATAAGTAAATATAGCAAAGCCGCCTTGATGCTGACCAGCTTATGGGGCACAGGCTTCAGTCTTCTAGGGCTTAAGTTTGTGTTCTTTGACCAAGATGACTTTCCACTGAGAATTTAGTCCAGAAAGCTAACAGTATGCTGGCACTTAGCGTGGAAACAAACCCACTGGCGGTATTTGTTTGTGAATCTACCCTTTTTAAAATGAAAGTCTATTTTGTAAATCATATTGCTTTTGCAGTTATCCAGCATGCACATACTTTTTTCCAAAAGACTGTTTGCATTTTGTGAATGTATTCTGTGAACCTTCTGCTAGAGGCAGGAAAAAACAACCTGTACCTCTGTAGCTGTATGTATATTGGCATGGAATTGCTCAGGGAAAATAAAATGGGATGCTGGGACGATCAGTCATGTAATCTGATCAGAGTTCATACTGTCCTGCAGTCACTCCGAGAGGGACTTGTGACTGGAGTTGGTTCTGGATGATGGATTTCTGTTTGAATCCCCTCTACTTACTGGCAAATATTTCCTTACATGCTTGTGATTTAGGTCAGCTCACCTGCAGATAGTGTGCTCTCCTGCTAAGGGAGTGTGTGTTCTGCCTCAAGAGCTCAAATCTACAGCAAAGTCCCTGTGGCTTCAGAGGTGACACTTAACTGCATTCTTTGAGAGAGAAGACCTTCCCCCTTAGAACTAATTACACCAGTGGTCATCTCTAGTGCTGTGGGACTCTATTCCCAGCAGCTTACAACTGTATAGGAGTTGCTGACCACCCTCCCTCTGCAGGCATCAGCCAGAGGAAAAGATCTAGGAGTGCTTGAGAATCTGTGTTTGGCTCACATGCTCCCAGCTTGGTTGTCAAGATGAAAGTTTAGCAAGTGTCACTCGGGCTTCGGTTCACTTCTGACCTGGGCTTCTCCTGCCTACCACCATCAGTCACCTGCTTCAAAGCAGGCTGCATTCAGGCCAATGGGGAACAAGTTCAGTCTACAGCACCAAGCTGCTTAGGGGCCCCACATGACCCCTGCCATAAGAGGGTAGTCAGTCCCATGTACCTTTCTGTTACAGGGTCCCTTTGTGTTGTGCTCCAGCCTCATCTCACTTCAGTACCTGATCTTGCAGGGGGGAGTATACCTTGACCCCCTTAAGGGAGGACTCCTGGAAGACTTGGGCAGTAATTGGGACATCTGTCCTTATCTGATCTTCCAGCCTGGGGTGAATCTGGAGGAGGATTTCAGAATTCACAAGCTCCTGCTTCCAGAGCAGCTTGGGGGAGATGGAGAGTTGCTCATGGAGAGTTAGCCATGGTATAATCTTGGATTCTCCTAGGCAGCATTCACATCTCCCAATTCTTCCCTGCTTTCCCACTACAAAGCACTATCTGGTTCTGTATAGCCTGTGGCTTTCCTATTTCTCTATTTTCATAACTATGCTCATCTGCCCTTCTCCTTTCTGGTTTACCCATTTACACCTGAAAGTCCCCTTTCCTTGGTGTCACAAAGTCTGTTGTCCTTTGGTATAGTTTTACATTCAGAATTTTCTGTAGGGTCATGTCTGCTTTAAATATTGCTTGGTATTCACCATGTTGGCCTTTGTGACTGTTTTAACAGTAACATGGTGGTTTGCAAGTTATGTCAGAAATGTGACTTGCCTTGTCCACAATACTTTAAAAGAAATCAGACACATGGTTATTTTCATTTGAGTAACTGCTAGGGAGACCAAAGGATTGTGCTAGCTAGCAGGATTAATTTGTGCAAAATAGAGATCTCCAGAATATGTGTAAGTTTGTTCTAGTCAAGATATGGGTGGCTGGCCAAGAGAATAGAGTTTCCTGGTGTGATTTGTCAGATGCCACCTAGAAACTTGTAAAAAAAATTCCTGAATGGAGTTAAGAGGAAGATGTGACTCAGATCTAGTTGTGGTCTAGACATTTTCATGTTCCTCCAGGGAAACTGCTGATACCAAGCAGACGATAGGGGAGTCGAGCCAAAATGCAAATCTCTACCTGTTTGTTAAGTCTTTAAGAAGCTCTGCCACTGTGGGAGTACACATGGTGTCCCAATCAATCTGTAGCTTATTAAAGTCAGGTTAACTCGAAGGGAAATGTTGACTGTGTACACTAACCTGGCCTGGGGAGCGGAGCAGTAAGACTGAGCTGGCAGCAGACATCCTTTCTGTGCCACGTGGACAATGTAGTACACAGCTGTAAATGCCAGAAGCACAGCACAGAAATTAAGATTGTTGCAGTCTCAGTCATGTAACTTTAGTGATGCCTAGAACTGTTCCCAAAATCAGGCTGTGACCTTGAGCTGGACTCCAGTGATTTATTATTTTTTTCTTTCTTTGCTTTTTCAGATGGATATGCATTTTCTCAAGAAGAACACGGTGTTGTTTCCCAGTCACAAGTTGTTCGATCCTACGATACAACCAAAAGGAGAGCAGAAATAGAATAAACGGTTCTTCACTTGATGGGTGGTGGGAATAATGGGATTTGGATCAGTGCATCCACTGTTAACATGTTCTTGACTAGGGTTGGCAGCAGCAGCCAAAACACAAGAGAACTCATTTCTGTGGCCTTAGCCAACAAGTTTCTGTATTCTTCCTGCAAACCTTGAGTACATATTGTAGGGGGAAATCATTGTTTGAATTCAGTTGCAAAGCTCTGCCTAAAGTTTATGTTGTTATGAAGCATTTGACTGTGTTGTGAGGTGTGAAATTAAAAACAATGTTTTACCACTATTTAAAACGTCAGCATAAGGTTGTTCTGGGAGAAAATCAGAAAATTTATGTTCCATGAGAGATCAGGCTTTGCTTAATTGGAACGGGGTGCTGAGATTTCCTGTTTTGTTACACACAGACCAAGTGCCCATGCCTGCATGCAAACCTTACTCCCTCAGATATTCACTGTTTACTAATTTGGCTGAAATTTTTAAGATAAATTTGGCATAAAACTTTTGATTGCAACACAGTCTGTAACCAGAAATGCTTATTTGTCATCTTATGACAGAATAACACAAGATAGCAATGAATTACTGTTGAGGTTTGAACTCAGCTGGCAGCCAGACACCACATGGCCGGCTGTTCACCTCCCCCTCCCTGGTGAAAAAAGAATTCGTAGGTCGAATAAAAAGAAAGAATTTACTAAATATAACAAGAGAACAATAGTAACAATAGTGAGTCCAAAAAGAAATGGGTGAAATGCAGCAGTGGCTTACAGAGTGCGGCGACCGCCCCCACAGCAACACACACCCGGAACCGACCCAAAATCGGTGCCTGCCCCCCCTATATCCCTGGGCATGACATCACATGGTATGAAATATTCCAATGAAAGTTAACTCCATCCTGGTTGAAACCAGGACAGTCTCCACTCCTTGTTCCATACCATTGACGTTATGCTCAGGTTTCCAAATACATCTTAAGGAATCACCACCCCCTTTTTTTTCCAGGTCTCACAGATACGATTCCCTTAGTCTATGGGCCATCCTTCCACAACATCTGCTGAGTTCATTTAGTCCATAACTTCAGGTTCCATCTGTCATGACAGTCTATAAGGCTGGAGGAATGAGGCGAAGTTGGCTCAGTTGGTGGAGCAGGAGGCTCTGGATGTGGCACGGGAATGTTGCAAGGCACCAATTGCAATAACAGGGTTATCTGACAGTCTGGTTCATTGGCTATTCTCACCTAAAATCAAATCTCCCTGATGCACACATTGGACTTCTCCATCCTTCTGCATTACCTACCAAGTGCACCTATGTCCTTGTGGAAACATAATCCCATGCATGGGTTTACCTTTACCCAATAAAAGAGTAACCCAGATGGCCTTCCCCAACATATTCCTAATGTGCACTACAGGGGTTTTATCCCCATGCATGTTGTGTCAGATGTTTGATTGAGCAGGGCCAGCTTGCTTGGCAGATCCTCTGGTATTGACTAACCAGGTGGCTTTTGCTAAATGCATGTCCTAGTGTTTGAAAGTTCCACCACCCATTGCTCTCAGTGTAGTTTTCAGCAATCCATTGTATTGCTCAATTATCCCAGAGGCTGGTGCATGGTAGGGAATGTGATATATCCACTCAATGCCATGTTCTTTGGCTCAGCTGTCTATGAGGTGGTTTCAGGAATGTGTCCCATTATCTGACTCAATCCTTTCTGGCATGCCATGCTGCCATAAGACTTTCTCCTCAAGGCCTACAATGGTGTTCCAGGCAGGGGCATGGGACACAGCATAAGTTTCCAACCAACCAGTGGCTGCTTCCACCATTGTAAGCACATAGTATTTGCCTTGCTGAGTTTGTGGGAGCATGATATAATCAATCTGCCAGGCATCCCCATATTTGTATTTTGACCATCGTCCTCCATACCAAATGGGATTTAACTGTTTTGCTTGCTTGATCATACCACATGTCTCACATTCATGGATTACCTGTGCAATAACATCCATGGTTAAGTCCACCCCTCAGTCACAAGCCCATCTATATGTTGCATCTCTTCCCTGATGGCCTGAGGAGTCATGGGCCCAGCAAGCTATAAATTGTTCACCCTTATGTTGCCAGTCCAGATCTACTTGAGACACCTTGATCTTGGCAGCCTGATCCACCTGTTGGTTGTTCTGATGTTTTTGGTGGCCTGGCTCTTGGGTACATGGTGTACTTTCACAAGGAGATTCTCTACCCAAGCAGCAATATCTTGCCATAATCCAGCAGCCCAGATGGGTTTGCCCCTGTGCTGCCAGTTGCTCTGTTTCCACTGCTGTAACTACCCCCACAGCACATTTACCACCATCCATGAGTCAGTACAGAGGTAGAGCACCGGCCACTTTTCCCACTCAGTGATATCCAAGGCCAACGGGACAGCTCTCACCTCTGTGAACTGACTCAATTCACCTTCTCCTTCAGCAGCTTCAGAAACTCGTGGGGCTCCATACAGCTGCCTTCCACCTTTGATGTTCTCCCGCAGTGTGACAGGACATGTCTGTAAACAGGGCATATCGCTTCTTGTTATCCAGTAGTTTATTATATGGTGGGGCCTTTTCAGCACATGCTACCTCTTCCTCTGGTGCCATTCCAAAATCTTTGCCTTCTGGCTAATTTGTGATCACTTCTAATATTCCCAGATGCCTGGGGCTCCCTATTCGAGTCCATTGTGTGATTAATGTGACCCCTTTACTCCACGTGGCATCAGTTGCATCGTGTGTAGAGGGGACTCTCCATTTGAACATCAAGCCCAGCACTGGCAGTCGAGGTGCCAGGAGGAGCTGTGCTTCAGTCCCCATCACCTCTGAAGCAGGTTGGACCCCTTCATGTGCTGCCAGTATTTTGGTTTCAGTTGGAGTGTAGCTGTCTTCTGATCCTCTGTATCCCCAACTCCAAAACCCCAGGGGTCAACCCCAAGTATCCCCTGGTGCTCTTTGCCACCGACTCCAGGTAGGGCTATTCTTCCCAGCTTCAGTGTAGAGCACATTTTTACCATCGTGTCCTGTCTGAACTGGCCTGAAGGCTACTGCATGAGTTCATTTCTTACTTAATTTGTTCAAAAGCCTGTCACTGCTCCAGGCCCCATACAAAATAATTCTTTTTCAGAGTCACTTGATAGGGCTGACAATCTGAGTGTAATTTGGAATGTGCAGTCTCCAGAAACCCACAACACCCAAGAAAGCTTGCGTTTCCTTTTTGTTAGTTGGTGGGGACATAGCTGTTATTAATGGTCTCCACTGGAATCTGACAACACCCATCTTGCCATTTTACTTCTAAAAACTGGATCTCTTTTTCAGGTCCCTTGACTTTACTACACTTTATGGCAAAACTGGCTCTTAGAAGGATTTGGATTATTTTCTCCCCTTTGTCAAAAACTTCTGCAGTATTACCCCATATAATGATGTCATCAATGTACTGTAAACGTTCTGGGTCTTCACCCTGTTCCAGTGCAGTCAGTCCATGGCAAATGGTGGGGCTGTGTTTCCACCCCTGGGGCAGCCGATTACAGGTATATTTGACACCCCTTTAGGTAAAAGCAAACTGTGGCCTGCATTCTGCTGCCAGAGGGATGGAGAAAAATACATTGGCAATATCAATCGTGGAGTACCACTTGGCCACCTTCAACTCTTGTTCATATTACAGTTTCAACACATCTGGCACGGCAGCATTCAGCGGTCCGTGACTTCATTCAGGCCATGATAGTCCACTGTCAATCTCCACTCTCCATTAGACTTTCGCACTGGCCATATGGGGCTGTTAAAAGGGGAGTGCGTCTTGCTGATGACTCCTTGGCTCTCTAGCTGACAAATCAGTTTATGGATAGGGATTACAGCATCTCGATTGGTGCGGTATTGCCATCAGTGCACGGCTGTAGTGGCACTTGGCACCCGTTGTTCTTCAGCCCTCAGCAATCCCACAACAGAAGGATTCTCTGATAGATCAGGCAACACAGACAGCTGTTCAATTCCTTCTGTTTCCAAAGCAGCTATACCAAAAGTCCACCAATACCCTTTTGGGTACTTAAAATACCTTCTTCTGAGATAATCTATGCCAAGAGTGCATGGACCATCTGGACCACTCATAATGGGGTTTTTTTCCCACATTTTTCCACTTAGGCTCACCTCAGCCTCCAATACAGTCAGCTGTTGAGACCCCGCTGTCACTCCTGAAATACAAACGAGTTCTGCTCCTTTAAAATTTGATGGCATCAGGGTGCATTGAGCACCAGTGTCCACTAGAGCCACTGCTGGGGGTCAGATGTGCCAGGCCATCGAATCCACACAGTCCAGTAAACTCGGTTGTCCCTGTCCTCCGCCTGGCTGGAGGCAGGGCCCCTCTAATATTGGTCATAATACCTGCTAACAACACACAGGTTAGTGTGGTGTGCACGGGTTTCAGCCTCATCTTGATCACTCACTTCTTGTGAATGCAAGTCAGAAGTTCTTCTCATAGGATCATGAGCAAAGTCTGCTCTGTTTGGGCACTTGATTACTGGAAACTGGAGCAGCATTTCTGCTGAAAGGACCATGTTTTGTACTTGTTCTTCCTTCCAGCTCACATACCCACTTTTCTAGGAGGTAGGTAGGTTTTCCATCCCATTTCTTCATGTCTTCTCCATGGTCATGCAGGCAATGCCTCAGCTTCCCCTGTGGTGTGTACCAGTTCTTTCAAGCAGAGAAATGATTGTTCCTAATAGCCAAGATTCTGGTCCATGCAGGTGGGGAGAACATTGTTCACAACCACGATGATGGGGGAAGAGACACTTTATTCATATTGTCATTGTCGGTGAGCAAGTTCATTCACTGTTGGTCCCTCTTTGTCTGTCCAGTCCATTAGTGCTAATGCATTGGCATATGATGAGGGTGAGCTCTGTACAAAATTGCTCCACATGGGCCGGGTGCATCAGACTTCATCTGGATCTGTGGGTGGCTGTGTATTATCTGGGTCATAGTAAACTACCTCCCACACAGCTAACTCCCTCGAGTATGGAATGCCTCTTTCCATAGTGGTCCACTTACTTGGTTGACATGTAAAGTTCTCCTTGAAGGGATACCTCTCTCTCACACTTGACAGAAGTCACTTCTAGGGACTGAGATTTTGTGTCTCCTTTCCAATGGCTTTGTCAATGCCCCCTTCCCTAGACAGGGATCCCATCTGCCTTGCCTCCCTGCCCTCTGGTTCTATGCTACTGGCCCCGCTATCCCAGCAGCCAGGTAACAAGTTGCTCAGCGGGCTGGCAGCTGAAATCTTTTCTCATATCTCACAGCTTACTCAAGGATAAGGATTAGGTGACTATCACTGGCTCTGCCTCCTCCTGTTCTCGTGATGGGCCGAGTTCATCATCACCCTGTACACTGCAAGGAGATTTTCTTGTGTATTTCTTCTTCTGTATGGGAGCAACCAACACTGCCATGGGTTGGTCCTCTGGTTCAGCTGCAACGCCTGTCCTTGGGCTTGTAGTGGCTGCAGTTTCTGTTACTTGGTCACCAGGTGCAGAGCCCTTCTCTTCCTCTTGAGGGTGCTGAACAGTGTTTAATAGCACTTAGTAGGTGTGGGCTAAGCCCCAGCATGTTGCAGTGAGCTGTGCCTCTCTAGAATTACCTGGGCGACAACATACCTTTTCCAAATATTCCACTAGTTCTTCAGGATTCTGCACCTGTGCAGGAGTGAAGTTCCAATATACCAGAGGTGCCCACTGTTCTAGGTACTTGCCCATTCTACTCCACATCTCCAGTTACTCATAATTCCCCAATCTTGTGGTAAGTTTCCAAGTGATATTCTTAAATAGTTGCTTAACCATAAACAAAACCAGAACCACTAGCTCCTAACAGCATGGCAACCATGTTTATGTCAACATTCCAAAGATATTTGAACTCCCCAAATTTCTCAAACGCAACTGTAAATAGCCCCAGGGCTGATGACTGCACGCTATCATAGATGAGCATCACATAGTACAGCAGAAACAAAATCTTAACCCAACTCTCATGGAGGGTGAGCAACAGCATGGGAAACACGTATTGCAAATGGGGTGATAAGATCTCAAGGAGCCAAGCAATCCACATTTTACCCATTTTGTTATCTCAAACAAAAAAAACCCACAAACCTCAGTGCCCCACATTGGACGCCAAAAACTGTGAAGGTTTGAACTCAGCAGGCAGCCAGACATGGCCGGCCCTTCACCTCCCCTTCCCCAGTGAAATAAGGGTGGGACAGAAAAAAAAGAAGAGAATTCTTAGGTTGAATAAAGAGCATTTACTAAATATAACAAGAGAACAACAGTAACAATAATGAGTCCAAAAAGAAAAGGGTGAAATGCAGCAGTGGCTTACTGAGCACAGTGACTGCCCCCACAGCAACACACACCTGTACCAGACCCGAAATCAAAATCAGCGCCCACCCCCCCTGTATCCCTGGGCATGACATCACATGGTATGAAGTATTCCAATGAAAGTTAACTCCATCCTGGTCGAAACCAGGGCAATTACATAGAATATATCTTGCCCTCTTACAGGATTTATTAGGGATCTTTCTTAGCTTTCTAAAACCTGATTAATAGCTTACAAAGCCAGGATGTGGAAGTTGGAGAGCTTGGCAGGGCAATTTTCTTGAGTGCATAGCATTGTGCACAGAGATGAACTCAAATAGGTGCCTCCTGGTAACTCTTCATGATGTATTTGGACATGTACTTCAACTGTAGCCTGGGATTTCCCTTCATGATCCCATTCCCACTTCAGTAAAACAAAATGGTGAGAACTTAAAAGGACCAAGCTTGTCAGATGTTGAGAAAGATGATGTACATCCGCACAGGAGCCTGATACTGTAACCCTCTAGAAGCATTCCCCTGACCAGGTAGGATAGACTTGCAAAGGAAAGTTAGGAACAATTTACACACGTGTGTGCACACAGAGGCACTCACACAGAGCTGGTCACTGTGAAGAGAAGACCTGCTGTTTGTTTGTTTAGCCAAACCAGTCCCTAGATCTGATCCATCAACAGGCTTCTCGACACACTTAGACCCATGAGCCCTGGAAGGAATGCTGGCTCCATGGCCTCGCTGTGCCAGTGGGACAGACGTGCTGCTGCATAGATTGGAATTTTGAAAAAAAAGCAAAAACTGGGGCATAAGTTAAAGCTGAAAGAGCTCTTAGAAATCTTATGCTGTCTTCCAGACAAGTTCTATTAATTTTAGTCGCCAAGCCACATTTCTGAATAGCATAAATACTGCTGTGTTTTAGCCAGGTTTCATGGTTAATGTATATACTACATCTGTGCATTTAAAAAGTTGGTGTTGTTTTTTGCCCTATTGACAGTCATCCAGAACTTTTTATTGATTTAAATATATCTGAAAGCAATTTTAATATGAATATTTATGTTTAGCAAGGAAAAGAAAAACGCCAGCCTGGCCCACTGACTTAATCTTCCTTAAAGGTTGTGAGTAAATGCCAGCGCACAAGTGTCATAGTTCAATTCCCAGTGCCACCATGGAGGCTCACAGTCCCCTTCCATGTTAAAAAGCAAATTCTGCTCCTGCAGCAGCAATCCTCTTGGATTAGGCTGATGGCACAGAGGGAGAAGTTATCACCACCTTTCTGCAGTGCTAATGAGACAATTATGCAATAAGGGAAACGTGCAAATAATTTTGCCATAGGCATGAATGTCAAGGGGCCAAGCCTGGGTGTATGTATTTTCTGGGAGATTAATTTTGTTTAAAGGCACGAATACTAGTACAGAGAATAAATAAGGGGAGGGTAAACCTGATCCCAGGAGATTTTAAATCTTAATGCTGATCTAACCTGTTAAACACTTTCTTTTATTTAGAAACGAAATCTGTTTAGGAAATGTGTGGTGTAAGCCGGTCCTCAAAACGGCAAACTGTTTCTTCCTTTTGTAACAACACAAGGAAAATTAACTTCCCACTGAGACAAAGCGAGATTAGCTTAGTCTTTGTACTCTAAGCCACACACTAAACATTGGTATGTAAACAATTTGGAGGCTTTTCATGAGGATACAGAAGGAAACTTCTAAAAACCTCTGGATAATGAAGAAGGGCAAGTGAATGTGTTGAGCAGAGAATAGAAAGGATCCTGGAGTCTTTTCTGTTCTTAGTGCAACAAAATTTTACAGAACATAATGAGAGATGCTGGGGAGGAGCAGCTGCCATCTAATGTGATTTATTTTATTAGTGCAGACTATGGGCTGTATCATTCTGACCTCTCTGTAAATTGAGGTCAGTGTGTGTCACAAACACAAACCCTCCCTAGAGTGAGTAGTGGCTTAGATTGAGGTACGTGTGTTGGGTGTCAGCTCAATGGGAATTACACATGGGGTTTGTCACAGGTCTATACAGTATGTGACACTGGGGCTAGTGGGTCAGACTTTATCATCACTGTAAAGCCTTAATCTCTAGCTGAGTTAATCCTGTAGAGGCCACCCAGGTCAAGACCTGGCATTCTTCTTGTTCTTTGGAGTCATTACAGGAATTAATGTATTGTAATTAATGTATTGCTGTAGCCTGACTGTTGGAGTTGCTTGTCTTGGGGAACAATGATGAGGTGTATTCTGGTGGTGTATTAGCAAAAGGAGAATGGCAGCTGCTCTGCATCAACAGAATTCCTTGTTCGTTAATACAAGTGCATGTAGCAGTGACAACAGCCTTTGAAAGCACAATGTGAAAGTGTTATCAGCTAGACAGGGTCTGGGAGCAGAAGGAAGGGGAGATTTCTGCTTGACTTTCCGGACCTAACTGGATTGATCAGAAAAGAGTTTCTGTGGCAGCTCTCTTCACTGACCACAGAATCACAGAATCATCTAGGTTGGAAAAGACCTTGGAGATCATCTCATCCAACCACTGGATCAAAGTGGTAGCGGGGTTTCTGAATGTTCAGAAGGAAGTGGTGATCCTAAACTAAACCTGGATCTGGTCGCTTCTTTTTGTAATGCCGTAATCGCTGCTTGCATAGAAGCTGCTGTTCCTTTAACAATTGCCTAGTAGCAAATTAAAGCTGGTGAGCAGGAGCCTGAGCTGAGCACTGCTGAGAAGTCTGTTGACATTTTCTTTTCCTTGACAGGGCTTCAGGTCTTGCTGTAGGGAGCTAGCATGGGAAGTCAGTAATAACTCGTCAAAGAGAAATGGCAAATAACCAATAAAAGTATCTGAGTTGAACTAAGCTGCTAATGTATCTAAAAATGTATGCGGAGTTAACATGAACTATATGGGCTGTAAATTAAGATAACAGTCAAGCCTCGCTAATCTGCACTTCGCTAGACCGCATGCCTCTTAATGCATGCCAAAAATTTGCAGTCTCTTCCCCTGCCTCAGCCAGCAGCTAATAGCAGATGCTGCAGGGAAGTCTCCTGTTACCAAGATTACATTATTTTTACAGCATGTACTGAAGAGTGTTTGCTGGGAGACAGTCAGTGCTCATAAATAAAGAAGAGAAAGCTCAGGTGAACCAGAATAAGTGAATGCAGGGACTGAGATGGTCAGTGGCCACATGGGCTGCAATCTGTCCCTCTAAAGACAACCCCAAGAGTTTGAGAGGTGCACAGTCCTTACGCTATCCCTGTCCTGCAGGCTTATTCTACCTTTTTGGGCTAACTCACCAAATCTGCTGTTTTACATTGTCTCCAGGCATCAGTGCAGACTAGTGATGCCCTAATTGCATTCTCCTTGGTTTTATAAATAATAATTTAGTTTTTAAATACTCTGAGAACTATCCTTTATCTGTTATGCCTCACAACTCAAGTTTTAAGTGGAGTGGCCCTTGAGTGGTGTTCATCCCCTAGAAGCACTTTGAATTTGTCAGATTTCTCCCCAGTTTTAAGGCACTGAGGATATTTTACCTTAGTTTTGAATCATCACACAGTATCAATGCCTTAAACTTCAGTTGGTTTGCAGGGAGAGCTCTTTGTGTCTTGTTGAGTCTAACAGTAAACAGTGATGATATGAAATACCTGATGGGTTGGAGGAGAATTTGGCTGTGTCCCTGCTATACCTGATGGATCTGCATAGCAGTTTGCTTCTGAAACGTGACACTGACTATGCATACCCTCAGTCTCCAGACGGTTGGGCTCCTTCTATCAGGACAGACCCTTGTATTCATTCATCGCTTCCAGAGTCTGTGCTGCAGCTCCATGCCTCCTCGAGGATGCTGAGCACCAAGCAGATCCAGACCTTCGTACCTACCTTGTACCTGCAGGATCCCCTGGGTGCAACCCTGAGGCTGTCCTGCAGGCAGCTGTTAGAGGCACAGCCAAAGTGCCTATCAAATGGGGAGAGTTTTGAATTCAGATCCAAGTGTTGTCCCTAGCCATAACTCATAATTGTCACTGTAGACAGTGTGAAGAGGTATACAAGAGATGAAGACTCAGCAGGTTACGAATCTGATGACTGGACTAGTACACGTCCCATCCCCATCCCACCAGTTAGGCCGTGCGTGAGCAGTTGAGTCACTTGGTGAGTGAACAAGCAATGATACTTCTCTCTAGAGTGTTGCTGATTTGCAGCTGCATCACTGTTCCACAGAAGCCCTCTGTGTAGGACCTCTGTCCCAGATCCCACTCTGAATGGCAGCTCTCCAGCCAGGCCAGGAGTCAGCCCCGAGGAGCTGCCTGTTCTGTAACATGGTGGCACAGTTGTCTTTGTATTATAGATGGTGTCTTTGACATGACCTGAGCTTTCAGATGAATGGTTTTTAGAGCTTACTTTTCCTGGTGCTGAGCCTTCTGGGTTGACTGCAAACAATTCCTGTTAGAATAGAGGGAAACGTGCTTTTACACATTTTCTGTACCATACAGGAAGGGCTTGGTTCTTTGTTTGGTGAAACCACATGTGTTGATTATTTTCTTAGAGCTTTCTCCTCCTGTGTGGCATTGGGGCAAGTCTCCTTGGTTTGATTACACAGTTAACACAGCCCTGTTCCCATTTTATTTTTACTAGTCTTACAATATTGCTTACACTGACTTCTCAGAACCGCAAAGCTCCAGGAGGCAGAGAGCTCCAACCCTCTTACCTGAAAGCTTCATTATTCTCCAGACACCTAAGAGAGCCTCCACAGCCCTTCCGCACTTGTGACCAGAGCTGTGTGTCTGAAGAAGACCACAGGACATGTCAGTACAATATATGACAACAAAAGAAATCCACATGGGTGCAGAGAATAACTCCATACCTTTTTGTACCTAGCAGCAAGATTAATCGAGGCTTTGAGCCTTGTTTGCACATGAAAACCAGAAAGTGCCCTGTGTTGCTTAGCCACACAAGTGAATCCCAAAGGTTCTCAGTGACCTGCAGCCTGGCCAGGTTTATCTGACCAGGAATGCGCTCTCAGGTGGGCTCTCTGGAGGGGCGAAAGGACTAGGAAATGCAATAGCTTGGCTGAGTCCAGTCCTGCTGTTAGACGCAAGGGAGAGGAAGGATTCCTCGGTCTTCCTTGCTGTGATAAAGCTGCTCCAGTTCCTTTCTGTGGCTCTGGGAAGGAAGAGATCTGTGTTGTGAACTTGTGAAGCTGAGTTTTCTCCTGAAGCTGAGTTTCTCTGACACCAAACTGAGTCGTGGGCTTGGAGAAAGGGAATGTGTCCCTGCCAGAAGCCCCACTGCTTGCATTCCCTTGGTTCTAGCAGATTGTTTTCTGGTTTATGACAGATGGCTAAATTATTTACTTGTTGTTGCCTCATGAACCCACAGGAATTAAGTGCTGAAATTATTTCTGTCCTGACAGGGAATGTCTTTCACAGAGGATTAACAGGACTTCTCCTTGGATATTGCTCCTGGGCATGTTCCTATCCCCCAGGCCATTGGAATGGGCTTGTTTATCTGGGACCTGGGTCTTTATGTGATAGAGTGTGAAGCCAAGGGGTTGTTTCATTTGGATTTGTGGCTTGCTCATTTGTGGTGTGGACAGAAGGTAACATAGCAAAGTGCTGGTGTTTCTCCAAAGCCTTCCTTCATGTATGAAGAAGATGAGATGATGTATCATCTTCTTCTGATGTCTGCCACAAAGGGATGGTTCTCTCTTAGCATCTCTGTAGCTACTAAAGAGAAATAGAAGTGGGTAAATGACAAATTCTGTGTGGGCAAGCCCATCTCTGGGCAGTCACACAGAAGTCTGGCGGTGAAGAAAAGACTAATATATTGCCGAACTGTCACTGTGCATAGCCAGGAGGTCAGCATCCTTGTAATTATGGAGTGATGAAGCCAATGGAAAAAATCAACATTAACAAAAATATGTGATTGTTTTAAATTCTGACCACCTGTTACGGAGGCTCTCAAATAAACCACCAACCACCAAAAATTAAAAATTTCTTATTAACAGAATTAACTATCTCTCCATAAATTACAGGTTCAAATGTCTGTGAGAGGAGAACAGAAGAACTTCCTAGGGTTTAATGGGCAACCAGAAACACATAACAAAGCCCTGCTACCTAGGGTTTAATGACAACCCAAAACACTCTATCACTCACCTGACAAGTGAGGGCTTTCAACCTCAAGGACCTGCTCAGGGCAGCATCCCAACCCAAGGCCCCTCGAGGAGTTTCCTTGGGCAGCGTCCTGACCCAAGGGGAGAGTCCTGGACCACAGCTGCTGCTCCAGGAGACGAGCTCAGAATGGCTCCCAGGGGACTCCATTTATACCCAGGCCCAATCTGGCCTGTGGTCAGTAGCAGCTCCCATTGGCCAAGGGCCCCAATTACCATGAGGCCCTGAGAACAAAGGCAGCCCTGAGCTGCGGCACTTCAGCAGCCAAGAAGCCCCATTTTCATTGGGTGGATGCACCTGCCACACCACCTTACTGGGTGGCTTCCCTGCGAAGATGTTCCAGATGTTGTCTTGACATAAATTAATCAATTTCAAAACTTCTGCAGGGTTTCTTACAAAACACAGAATTTAAGAGACAGTGCATATGCTCTCCTTTGACCATCTGATTGATATTTTGATTCAGGAAGGGAATGCAGGCACTTGCTGTTCTTACTGTCGAGAGCTCTTAGACTGGATAGTTGCTCAAAGTTGTTTCTCAACTCTCTTTAAAAAAAAAGAAGGGGGGGGGATCTAGATAATATAAGCAATGAGGCAGCAAAGCCCTCTGGGACTGTGTGTGTTGGAAGAGTCATCAGACTTGAAAACCTCCCCCTGTCCCTCCTCCTGCCCCTGAAGTGCAGCCCATTGCACTGAGAGGTCAAATATTCAGCAGCTTGAGTGACAGGATCTTTAACAGCATCTTTTTCATCAGCAAGCCAAGTCATGTGCCCGCTTGTCTGTCATATCTGTACTCGAATTGCTTAAATATTGTTTCAGATGGGGAGGTTTTAATCTGGATATGCAGAGAGGAGTAATGCTGTGGGGGGATGTTTAATTGGCTCCCAGCAGAGCAGCAGTGGTGTGTGGGTTTTTTCCTCTAGAAGTGTTACCATTTTCACATCCTATTAATGTCCTCTGGTAGTTTAAATACAGCATTGCATTACAGTGGAGTTTGTTTCCCTCCCAGACTGAGTACAAATGAAGGTCATTTACTTGTATTTTTAGAAGGTTCGGAAAAGTTAGAAAATTTGTAGCTTTGAACAGCATTGTTAACTGTTGTATGTCTGCACAAAAATATTTCCAATTAATCTTTTATTAAAGCAATCCAAGAGACAGAGACTTGTTTGGTTTATTCTAATTTCGCAGCAAGAGTTTACTGTTAAATGTATTTGTGATTTAGCCTTTAAAGCTGGTGAGTGGATTCTTCTTTTTCATGACCTTTTGGTTGTGTTTTAAGAGCCTGCTTCTGTTAGTGCCAAGGATGAGGCTTGGGTTCCTTTAATGGGTCTTGAATCAGGCCCCAAACACAAGACTAGTATGGCAAAATAAGAATGGTACTGTTGAGCGTACAGCAGATATGTGATATTTAAATATGTCTCCAGAAGGAAAACCATCTTTTTATATAAGCTTGGTAGACAGATACTCTCCTATGAATGATGCATTTGATCTCTCCAAGGCTTCACCAAAATAAACCTTGGAAATCTTTTGTCCCAGCTAAGTCACGTAGACAGAGCAGGGGAAAATTAAAAGTGTTAAATCTCCTTTGCTCCCTTCTTATAGCTGAATTTGCAAGAGGCTTAAATTTTAACACTGGGCCTGCATGCTCCAATGTTTTCAGGGGGAGAGCACTCTGATGATGCATTGGGAGATGCGAGGTGATGCAAAACTTCAAGAGATGCCTTCCTCCAAGCCAGCCTGAGCACAGGGGCAGGATCTCTCCTGCTTTGGCCTGATCAGGAATGTCACATCCACTCTCGGGTGATGGTGCTCAGCTGACACTGCCGAGCTTGCTCGTGTTGCCTTGACCAGAGAAGTACCTCTCAAGCTCACTTGCCTCAAGCAAGACTGACAGCATCAAGCACCACACAAAGGCTCTCGTGTCCCCCCTATCTCTGCAGCCACCTGCTCCGGGGCACATGTGCTGTGATCATCTCTGCAACAATATGTTCTTTCCATTTTACACATACTTTTTCATAGTGGGCCGTGCACACCTTGTGACTGTGCTGGGAAGCTGGGGTGTGGTGCACAGGAGAGCTTCAGCAGCTCAGCCAGGGCGAGCCTGGGTTGTAGCACATCAGGGCACAGCCACCTCAAGGCAACAGCATCATCCTTCCTGAACAAAATCATGGGTGCACTGAGTCAGGAGTGGTGAGATACTTGTCACAACTGAAATTACATTTGCAGAAAAGTTTGGCCTTACTCAATTTTTGGTGACCATGAGGAACATGCATTATAAGATCCCTATAGAAAGTAAAAGAGTATGAGCTTTAACAAAGAGATCTTTTTGTCCAAGTATCATTAGATGCTGGAGTTAAACAGATTTTATCATGAACAAAATGCATATTTATATATGGTCTGGCTAAAACTTTTCCTCCTTAGGGTGCTATAACTTGATGAATGATTTTTTTCCTTCTAGATTGCTGACAGAACCACTTTTAAGAGCATAGAGAGACTTTTTTAAAACAACAAATTACTTCTGGATTTTTTTTTTTAAATTAGGAAACAAAAAGGAGGTGTAAGCCAAATTTCCTCTCTTCCTTTTACGAGTCATTGCTTGAACACATTTCAAAACACTTTTATCCCTGAAGCCAGGCCTTGTACCTGCTTTTCCTTTGCAGAGAAATAAAAAAAACAACGATGAACTTCATGTGTGTATCCCTGTTGTGCTGCAGTAAACGCCTGCTCCTCCCCTGAGCCTCCATAGCAGCAGTCCAGCCTGCAAGTGTGCAGCACCAGAAACTTTGCTGTATGTAAAAGCTTCTCACACATCTGGACAATCAATTATACCAAAACAAAATTAATTATAAATTTGAACAAGCTTTATTTGGTTGGTAGTGGGAGAACTCGATGCTTAGCCAACTGCTTCCTGCACTGTCGTCTCTTATACAGCACACTAAAAGGGAATTCTCAGAATTGTTAAATATAATGGATTGCTGCTTAAACCCCTTATTAGATATGTTAGTTGACTAATCACCTCAGAGACTTTCCCCTCTAACGGTTTGACAGGCAAGGCTGTGAGAGCGTCTAGTGCTCACGTCCCAGAGCCAGATATTTGCCGGAGCAGCTGTTAAGTCCGTTGCCGGCAGCCTTCAGTGCTTCAAACCAGACCAAAGGAGAATCAGAGTCCCTAAACCCATAGATTAATGCTCAAGTCTGAAATGGGAGCATTAAAAAAATGAAAGTGTAACTGAGAAAGGTCCCGTTGAGGAATGTTAAGCAAGAACATTTCAGAAATATAATCCCTTTCTATGAGTGCTGCTGCGGCAGTACCCAACCACCGAGCACCGGCCCTCCCTCCAGCACAGCCCCGCAGCTCTTTGAGCTCCCTCAGCATTTGGGGTGCAGCAGGTCCTCGGAATCTTGGAAGGAGCAGTGGGTTTTCTCCTGCTTCCTCCTCAGCAGAAATATGGGGCTGCAGAGAAACGAGGCTTGAAACATCCCTGAAAGCCACTGCTGATTCTTGGCTGTCCGCCCTGAGGAGAGGGCTCTAGGGCAAATGGTGAGTGGGCTGTGTCCAAGTTGGGAGAAGGGTGAATGATGCTGGCAAGACCTTGCTGCCATGGCCACACACCATGAAGAAGTGTGATAGGAAAGAGCTCATGTTGCATTTTTCATGCCATGACTGATCCAATGTACGGTGGGGCAATGGTGGAAGAGGTGGTCCTGGTTCCCCTCTGCATTTCCTATGGTATCAGGTGCTGCCCCTGAGAGCGTGATGTTGTTGGAGCGGTGGGGACACTGAGCTAGCTTGCTGGGTGACATGAAGCAGGCCCTCGAGTGATGAAGCTGCAAGCTTTTGAGGTGTTTTGGCGCTTAAATCCTGCAGTGAAGTGCTTATGACCCTCAGCACTCACACCACCTTGTGTCTGATGGCGTGGCTGGCACTGACCTACAGCATGGTCACAAGTGTCCAGCACAGTTGTCACAGTAACACAAAGAAGACTGGTTCATTGTTCTTGACGGATGCTGTGGAGCTGGTGATACTTGCTGGTTACCAGTACAGGCAGCAGGAGCACCTCCCAGTCCCTCAGGAGAAAGAAGACTGAAAGAAAGGGACATTGGGTTAGATTTGTATAACACGATGGTTTTGTAATTGTGCTGGTCCATCTCCTCTCTTCCTTTCTCCAACACTGCAGAAGGAACCACCCTCAAGCACACTAATACAGGCCTTTGTCTGGTGTGGGTGCGTATGCCAGGTCGTGAACCATCTGCGTCACTGCTAATGTAAAAGTGTCATCAGCATTCAGGTTAGAAGATTAACTATGTCTAAATTAATGATGCACTTGTGTTAGAAGACTAACTGTGTCCACAACGGCTAAAAGCAAAAGAATTTGTGCTTGTTAGGGAAGAAACAGATAAGAAGGGATGCTTTAGAACAACAAAGCAGAAATTTATCTACCGGTTGTGCATGCTTAGTAGTGCTTGTTGAAAGTGCAGAGAGGAACGAGTTTTTGAAATGAGCATGCGCCAGAGCAACACACTGGTTTGCTGGTACAAGAATATACAAGGACTTGTTTTTCTAATAAAGGAGAGAGCTTGACTGTTAACCATATTGGTGTGTGTCTTGTCTCTCAGCCGCCTCGTCCTGAAAAAAAAAAAAAAAGGCTTCCTGCAACAGTCTGGAAAAAAATGTAATGTGGTCCTAGTGTCAGTTCGTTTGGATGTGCCTGGCATCAGAGCTTGAACTGTGTACCTATATCATAAGTGTTAATTAAATCCTGTATAATGACTATAGGCATTTACCCCTACATAGTGAAGGTGGCATTTTAGCTTTTAACCTAAGAGCCTGATTCTCACTGAATATGAGGTCTAAGCAGTTGCTTTTGGTTTGCACTGATGCAAACTGAGAATCACTTGCGCCCCCCCCCCCCAATCAGACATTTACAATCATGCACAGGCAGTTTGATGTGTGAAGTCAGTTGGATTCTTCTCAAAAGCAAATATTGAGGGAATTAGCAGCCACATAAGCTGCTATTTACCCTTCGGGTAATGAATCATAGCAGATAACTGCACAACACGCTGGCATCCTTGTCTCAGAGGAGCAATGTCCTGTAACAGGTCAGGCTTGCCCTGGGCTGAGTGGCCATTGCGCCATTGAGCTCCAGGAAATTTGTGGCCCAGCTAAGCTCAGCTCTGTGCCCAGCGGCATCAAATGCCCTGCCAGCTTGTCCCCATCAACTTTCGAAATACTTTCCAAACCTGGTTGCTCAATATCTTGCAAGGAAGATAGACAAGTAATTTTCTGTTATTGCTGCATTATTACTGCTGTCTGACGTGGTATTCACTCGCCCTGGCTTAGTAGCATTGTCAGGGTCTGAAGTGGTGTCTTCTTACTTTTTTGTTTGCAAGTTAACCTACAAAGACAAACCAGTGTGGGTCATGCCCTGCACAGCTTCATCAGTAAACAGGAGGAAGGCTTGATGAAAAGAGACTCATCTTTTGAATGAAACTTTTTCAACTTGATGTATCATTTGCCTTGAATTTGCTGGATTTTTTCTGAAGGACTGATAACAGCAAGTGATTTGCTTACCTGAAAGTGAAAGATTGTCATCTTTAGGAGAAAGCATGTTGTTTCTGCTCTGTCTTGAACTTCGAATTCTACTTTTGCTATTATAAACTTACTAAGTAGGTGAAAAGAGCCTGTGATGGCAGATTCGATTCTGTTTTCAAAGTTTAAGGTGAGTTTTCTTCTGTATTTGCTGATGTACTGTCAACAATGCAAACCAGAGAAGGAAACAACATCTGTCCTTGGTGAGCTGTGCCTACCCCACAGGCTGTGCCCAGTGCAGGAGGTGACTGTTGTTGCCTGCATGGTTTAATCTCATCAGAAATAACCACCAGAATCAATAAATCTTAAGAAAAAGTAAATTAACCTTCTTTTGCCAAAGCCAGCAGCCAGTACACTGCTGGAGGCACTTGCAATCTGAGAGCTGTGATTCACATTACACTCCAGAGTGGTTTCTCTCCCCTCTTCTAATGAAAGTCAGGGAGTAAAAGGATACTCGGCCTCTGACACGACGAACAACTTTTCAGCTGTGCCTAGTGAAGTGTTTGCCTTCTTGCTCTCAGTATTTGGAAAACCAGGAAGGCATCTCTTTTGTTAAACGGACGCATGTTCTCCTAAGAAAGCTGTGCCTCTACGCGTTAACCAGCTGCCCCCACCCAGAGCAGCTGCCCCTGTGAGAGCCGCTGCAGGGCAGTGCCCAGCTCCCCGCAGGGCCTGGGGCTGGTGCGGGGGCAAGCACGAGATGAAGATGAGATCCAGAAAAAAACATTGTGAACAATCCAGTATGAAGGAGCTGGAGGAGGTGAGAGGTGCAGGGTCACGAGCCAGGTGGAAAAAAACCTGAGGTCAGTGTGCTGAGCTTTTCTAGATATGAAGAACAAATTAAGCCAAGCAAATATGACAGCATTTCTGTGGGCAAGTTACAAGACTGGTAAGCATCAGGATGGGAAGGGTATCTGCAGCAGGGAGAGAGAAGCCAGCCCTGTGCCAGGGCTGTAGTGGCTCCCAGGGGGCAGCTGTGCCCGGGGCCGGGTCCAGCCCAGGAGATGGGGGCACTGGCACACCCCCAGGCACTGAGGTAGGACATCACCCATGCCAACCTCATCTCCAGGGCTTGCTGCAGACGGGCCAACACCGAGTGTTTGGCTGGTGCAAAGCAGCCATGCCATGGTGTGGGTTCATGTGAGGGCTTTCCATGGGTGAAGCACACACTGGTATTTTGTGCCATGTGGTCCAGCGTGGTGGGCATCTCCCCAGTGCTGAGGCACGGGAGCTGTTATGGCACCTGCGACTGGTGTTATCTGGCCCTTCAGGTTGCACAGAAATACTGTCACAGGGATTAAATGCAGGACAGGGGACACTGTGACACCCCACACCCCCCACCCCCACCCCCCCGGGAGGGCAGGGTCTCACTGAACTGGCTCCATTCAGTGCAGATGGAGAAGAGGAGAAAGGATGGCACAGGCGTAAGTGACTTGTCATTTGCATGTGATCCTGGGTGGGAAAATGTTGCAAACCCCACTGAGGACAGAAAAATAATACAAAGGGACCTACAGAGAAGCAAGAAATACGAGCAGGAAACAATAAAATGAGATTCAGCTTGGAAAAATACAAGGGAATACATGTGGGGAATAATATTTAGTAACAACTTCAGTGGGAGGAAAAGAAAGGGAAAGCAGAAAAATCTGGAGAGGAAAGAAGAGCCCAGCAAGACCAAAAGCGAAGAGCAAATCAGATATTTTGAAAGGGAGGTGCTGAGGTTAATGTGCTGAGCTGAGACCCAAACCCCAGCTTGCTCTCTTGGGGCTGCTTAAGGGCCACATTTAAGCAACGGCCTCTAATTGCACCAAGCTTCACTTTCCGCTAATAAACGTGGCCATGGTTGGTAACAGCTGTACAGGGGCACACAAACCTTGTGCTAATGGGGAGAAACGGGCTTTGTCCTCTGCTCATGCTCAGATAATAGGTAAGACATTTCCAAGCAGTTCTCCGTGTGTGTTGTGAGGGGTCCGTGTTGCTGGTGGTGGTTTTGTGCTGTCCCCTGCACGGCTCAGTGCTCTGGGCACTGTGGGTCAGCCGGCCCCCGTCCTGCTTTGAGCCAGGGCGGGTGGGTGCAGGCACGGCCTCGGGGCAGGGCTGGCTGAGCCCTTTGGGATTGCCCACAGCTGCTCTGGGGACACCACCCTGCCCACTATCCCCATGCGAGGACACCAGCAGCACGGTGGTGTGCGCTATGGGCAAACCAGTGCCAGCCCAGCATGTGTATGTTTTGCTGGCTTCTCCCCACCATCATTACTGCTTACCACCATGCACATCTCTGGCACAGCACTGAACACTTCAGTGCCTTAAATAGGTAGCAATGTATTCAGAAACAGGCACTGAAAAAGTACACCATACACTTTAAACTACAACTGAGCAAGAACATAAATTTAAGGGGTGTAAACAGCAGGAACAAAGAGGAATTGTTTAGGGCAGACTGGGAAGATGGGACTGGTAATGGGATGAAATTGAGCAAGCAAAAAGGCATACGGCCTCTCAGGGCGGGTTTCCTGAGCCATGCGTCATCCTGCACCGGGCTGCATGACCCACCACGGAGACCCCCATGGGGAGGACTCGGCCAGGGCTGCAGGATGGGTGAAGTGACTGCAGGAGTGTTTCCATCACTTCATACAGCCATATAACGCTAAAAATGTATTTACGGGCCACACAGCAGGTTCAGAAGCATGTCTGTGATTTTTTAATCCTCAGATTTTAGGCTCTTGCATTATAAAGAAAAGGAGAAGACCAGCTCTCCTGTGGAGCAGATGCATGTTCATTATAGCAGGACCCAAGAGCCCATCCCTGGGCTGCCATGGCACAGTACTTCTCAGCAGGACTGCCCCGGGGTTTTCCATATTACACGTGGGACTACTTCTGAGTTGCAACTAAAGAGACCCTGGTCTCAATTAGCACTGTAGCCTATAAGAAGTAAATAAATGCATCTTTCCTAGCCACAGCTCGTGCTTGCTCAGAGTTTATCAGCACCAGTTTCCACACGCCATCCATAGTCACCATGTGCAGCAGGAAAAACCCTACCCTCTTGACCAAGGGAAAAAAAAAAACTGCCAAGGGAAAAAAAAAACAACCCATGTACATTATTGTACATGACATTAAAAAAAAAAAAAAATAAAAAGCTCTAACAGCAACTATTGGCCTCTCCTGCTGTGGAGTGCTCATCACCTCAGCACATCTGCTCTAAGCCGTGGCTGACCCCTTCCTTCCCTGCCAGCTTTCCGCTTCTAGCCCTGCTCCTTCGCCTCCCCCAGCCGCCAGGAAGCCATGGCGTTTTGGGACGTGCTGTGTACAGACTGACCAAGGCTATGTTTTTCCCAGGCTTTTCTTTCCTATTTGAGTCATAAACACACAGATCTGACAAGGCCCAATTTCCCATCTGTGCCCTTGGCGCTGCCCTGCCTGCCTGCCTGGCCTTGCAGCGCAGCATTGGCAGCGCCGGTGCCATCACTGTCAGCAGGAGGGAGCAAACACCAGGAAAGTGAAGCGGGCTCGTCCCAGACTAAGTTATGCCCCTGGCACAATGGGGGGTTTGGGTTTTATTTCACTTACAAGGATGGCGTTTGCTCAAGTGAGAGGGTCCCCATGCAGAGGGAGGTGGGAACAGTACGGGCACTTAAGACAGTTATGCTCTCAAAACATGTAGCTGGTAACTGTGAATCCAAGTTAAACCAAAAATCCTCTGCAAACATCATTTGCTGCAGAGTATTTGGCATTATGTGGAAAGCGGGAGCCTGTTGGGGCCGTGGGCTCTGCCCATCCTCCTCCCAGGGCTGCTCCCCAACCATCCCTGTGGCCACTGGGACATGAGTGGTCCCCAGCTCACCTGATGCTCAGACGTCCTCTCCCTGCCCCTCTTCCCTCCAAACAAGCCCCCTCAGACACACCCCACAGGGACACAGCGTTCAGCCATTAAGTTGTTGTTTTTACTGTTATTCTTTAAAAAACATAGCCCAAAATCCTGCTTTTTGTCTGGGTCTGGAGAAGCATTAACTGAAGAAAAAAACTGTAACAAAGCAAACAAAACCAAAGTCACACCATAAAGTATTTATTAAGAAACAAAGGGGGCTTTTTTCTTCATTTGTAAGAAACACTTTAAAGCAAGTGCCCTTTCAGATTTATAAGCTATATCAAATAGTAACATTGGTTTTACATTATTGTACATGACATTAAAAAAAAAAAAACAAACAAAAACACCACATCTCACAAACTTCCTTTTATTACAACTCAGGTTTCTCTGCCTTCAGTTGTAAATTAATTTCTACAGACTTAAATTTAACTTATTCTTTTTTTTTTCTTTTTTTTTTTTTTTCCAAACAAGTAAACAATATACAAAGAGATTCACCTGAATTCATAGGTCAGAGGAGGTGTCCTTGCCAGGGCATGTGCAAGGCAGACAGTGCGTGCTGGCGGGGGGGATGGGGAGAGCTGATGGTTCACAGTTGGGAAAGCTCGTGGCTGCGTGGCTGGGTTTGCTGTCTGGCCACGCAGTAACAGGCTGGGCCTCACCTGGGGCCAAGCACCTCCAGCTCCTGCCAAAGCCACCAGCAGCTGGAGGCATCCAAGCCCCCGTGCCTGATGCCAGCTCACATTTGGAAGGTCAGCATAACCAAGCTGCAATGTGGGCAGGTAGAAACCTAAATCCCCACAAGACCCGAGTGCAGCTTGGGTCCTTCAAAACCCTGGCAGCACCCAGCTCTGGCACACCTACAGCCTTTGAATCCCCCGAGCACTGGGCAGGGCAGAGCAGCATCCCAGATGCTGCCTTGCCGGAGCCGCCCAGCTGGCAGGAGGGGAAGCCAGGTCTCCTAAGCCAAGCTTTCTGTCCAGGTCCTACATGCTAAATGGGCGATCGCAGCCAGGAACAGCAGATCTGGGATAAATTACTTATTCATTTTCCTGTGTCAGTGGTCAAATAATTTCTGCCCGCTGCAGACTGCCCGTGTGTGGCATGTTCACGAGTAAACCATTGGATTTGGCAATGCTTCTAAACGGATGTGTAATTTAAAAACAGACATACAAAAAAATAGTAGTATCACAGTTATTGCTACATACTGATACAGTATCAGACAAGAAGAAACCTTTCATCAGCTCTGGTTTGGTTACAGTAATTGCCCGGTTTTGGTTCATGCCCTCAGTTGTGGTGCTTTGGCTGAAGAACAAATGGATGGCAATGCAGACTCTAATTTTTTTTTAAACTTAAATAGTTTGTTGCATCCAGGGTGATGATATATTACAAACATCACAGTCTGATTATTCCTAGCACACTGCTGCCTCTTCAACCTGGAGTTTCTCCCCAGATGAAGCAAAGCAAGACGGAGCCAGCAGCTCCAGTGCAAAGTGTCTGTCCCCCAGCATCACACCACCTCCCTGACCCCCATGGCACCATGGGGAGCCACAAGCACCTTCATCCTTTGGTTGGGCATTTTTCCTTATTTTTAAATACAGCTGTGCCTTCCTAGTCCCCTGCCCCACAGCTAAGGAAGAAAAAGGGATGGGTGCCAAACCTCCACCAGCCCCCAACATCCAGGTTGGGGTGGCTTTGTGTGACATCCCCTACCACAGAGGAGGGCTGGGGACTCACCGTGGGCTGGCGGGGGGACAAAGCCCTTTTTCCTATGGTCAGACTCAATCACAAGCAGGGTCTGGGGCTGACAGCTTCACGCACATTCTCATGAGTTTACTGTTTCATAGGAAGTGAGGTTAAATCAGGTGTGTTTGGAGTCACAGTACGAAGTACGACCTTTCTTTGCAAAGGCAGTTCCAGCTCAGATGCTGCTAGCTGTACCAAAAGCTTTGCTGAGCATCAGGAAGAGCAAGCACCTCATACCCTGTTTTTAGTAAAAAGTTCACAAAGATAAAGTTTGTGCAAGCCACTACTGGGTCCTGATCTTGAGGCAAAACCAAATCAAGAAGGGTTTCAAGTGCACTGGAAGGAAGAGCCAAATAATTCATACTCTTCTAATTCCTATATAAATACCAGGGACAAGGAAAATCAGTCTTTACAAGACTAAGCCTCTTGTGGTATTTCACCCCAAACCGGGGGTGCGTAAGAAACCATGGGGGCTGGTACCAGCACGCAGCGATTGCACTGTTCGGCGCTCAGTTGTGATTGTCTGTAAAGCAACGGGAAATGTCATTAAGGAGCTGGGAGAAGAGAGAAGAGGTTTCTTAAGTACTGTGGTCTTGTACAGTGTAACAAAAACCTTTCTACAAATTAATTAGGCAAATACTTCTGACCATGTCATACCTGAAGGGCACTTAATGGCTCTGGCATTTATCTTGCAAGCACAGCGATCAGAAATACATATGCATTTTCAGCATAATCCTTCACCGCTGTAAATCATGCACTGGAATGAGAGTGTATCTGGCAACGTTAATTCAGAGATATCATCCTACAGTTTCTGGCAACGGACTCCGATGAAAATAAATGGTTTATAAACACTGTCTGACATGCACGGGCTTTTCAAAATTATTTACAAGTGATGTTCTGGGAGCTTCGTTCCGAGGAAGTATTTCTCCTCCGTTCAGTTTAGATATTAAAATCTGCTGGGTGTGGAGGGGGAGGAAGGCGTCAGCGCTACACAGTCACAGCTGGGTACATCTTCTGTTCGCTGTTGGTGTGTGGGTAGGGAGACTGGATCTGCCTGTAGCCGCTCTGCAAACCGTCGAGAAAGGGGGGCACCGGTGTCAGCGGCATCGAGTCGTGCTGCACAGCGTAGCCCACATACTGGGGGTGCAGGTACTGGCCCTGGTGCGGCACGATCTGGGTGGCCTGCTGGCAGTTCAGCACCGAGAAGTTCGTCGGCATGTTGACGTAGACGTTATTCATGGTCCCTTCTGGCAAACAGCAGTTGGTCTGGGACCTGGTCGGCGGGGCTCTGGCCCCCGAGTTGGCGCTGGAGCTGGAGCTGGCGGCGGTGCTCGACTGGCGGGAGGAGGAGCCCCGGGAGGTGCTGGCACTTGGGATCATGGGGATCGTCTCCATCAGGCGGGTGCCCCCAGGGGCTCGGCTCTGCTGGGGCTCCTGCTTGGGCCGCAGGCATCTGCAGCAGCAAGCTGCCACCAGGGACCCCAAGATGATGAAGGCAACAAATACAGATCCAACAATAAGGAATGGCACGTAGATGGGCACTGCAACAGTGAGGAAAAGGTTGTCACTGGGGGCCAAGGAGAAACCTCAGCAGTTCCAGCAGGTCCCCCTCACCCCAGCCAAGCCCAGCCCCCCCGCCCCC